>NW_006399770.1:14809936-14845197 GCF_000299155.1 Elephantulus edwardii
CCTGAGATGATTCTGAAATTCAGGTGGTATGAAATCAAAGTCATATTTTGGCTCCTGTGGATTTGGTTTAATTTTCCTCAGCTTCAGCTTGAACTTGCTCCCTGAAATTGTGTTGAATATTTATTGTTTGCTTAAGTGTTCCTTCTCCAGAACATTAGCTCTTGAGATTAGGAACTTTGTATTATGTTATTGTTGTATTTCTTTAGTCTCAACAAAAATCAGTTGATTTTGTGACTATGCTATTTAAGTTTTCCTATTTTATTTTTTAATTATCTACAGTATAATTAAAAGGAAAATTAGAATTAAAAAATTTTGTAAATATTTTCACACTTGCAAAAATGGTTGTTTTTTGTTTTACATTTTGCAAATGCAAGACAGAATTGGAAAAGATTTTGAACAATGAACTCATTTAGCCTAAACCACCCTGCATTGCTTTTCCTTCTGAAGAGAGTGCTAATGCCAACTCTAACTTCTATGAACTTCTTATTTGGCTCATTGCCCTTCAAACTAAAGGATACAGGACATTTTCTGCTTTCTCAGTTCACATTGTACTTCTTGTTTTCAGAAATGCTGAATTCATTCTGTGATTTGTCTGCTAAGCATTGCCCTATCTCTCATGTGCTCGGGGAGCTGTCGAGGTATAGTCAGTCTGTAAGGAATCTCATTACTGAACCAAAGGCTACTCCTTTCTGGCAGTTCAAATCCAAGGATGAAAAAAAAAAAAGATGGACAGTCTCCTCTTGAATAGTTGACTGTATTCGAAAGTCAACTATGAGTCAGTTACCAGCTCAATAGCAAGTGACTCAAAATTTTCAGTTTTTTTTTAATGTGCTTACTTGCTTGTTTAATCTCTCTTATTCTCAAAATACATAGACTGAAAACAGACACAACCTACAATAAACCTACTTCGTTAGCATAGCAAATACAACCCAGTCTCAAATAGTTTTATAACCACAGGCAGAGAGGCTAGAATTTTCACAACAAATATTTTGAGGAAATGTAATTTTGTTTATAACACCCAGGTAATGTCAATCAACCTGGATACACATAAAAACCCTCTGTGGTAGAAAACTAGGACAGAACTGGAAATGGGGGTGGGGGTGGAGGAATATATCTCAAATAATTTTTCTGCTGAACCAAGACAAAAGGCTACAATAAAGGAATTAATTTTATTTTTCCTACGTAGATCATCAAGTCTTTCTTCCCAGACTGATTTATTCTGAAGGGCCACTAAAATCTGTTCATCATGGATCAATCTGCTAGTCTTTGTAATCCCAGTGGCATAGCTTCCAGCATCATAGCAATATGAAAGCCACACAGATTTACAAAACTCCCACAAACTCATTGACAGCGAGTCTGAATTTACTCATAGCTGATCCTCCATTGGGTTTTTAGAGACTATAAATTGTATGGAAAGGGATTATCTCTTTGTCGTACAGAGCTGCTTGTGGATTCCAAACACCAGAAAGGTAATACCTTCGAGTTAGCAGCACAACTTTGTACAGACACCACCAGAAGAGTATCTTTTAATAGTTAATGCAAAGCAATAAATAGATTATTTGTCCTTGGTAACAGTTTGTACCAATCTGCAGTTACAACTTTATAACTCTGTAGTAGTAATGTCAAATTATTAACTATTGATGAGTTTGGCTCTCTGCCCTATGGAGAGTAAAGAACTTAGTAAAATATTATCTTACTTAGAATCCCTAATTTTGTTGTTATGTGCCCTGGCCTCAGAACCGACTCACAGCTGATCCTCCAGCTGGTGTTCAGAGGCAGTAAATCTCACAGAAAGAAAGTGCCAAACCTTCTTCCTCAGAGGAGCTGGTAGATTTGAACCATGTGCATTAGGGATAGCAGCACAACTTCTTACCACTAAGCCATCAAAGCAAAATATAACTCTAAAGTGGATTGAGATTGTTAACAGCTTTAGTTTACTTGGCTCCACAATCAACACTCTTGGTACTGTTGTTGTTGGTCTTGGTACTAGCAACAGGAAATTAAAAGGCAAATTGCATTGAGAAAGTCAGAGACCTCTCCAAAGTATTGAAGACCAACAATGTCCTGATCCAGGCCATAGTCTTTGCAATACTTGCGATGCATCAGAGAGCTGGCTAATGATTAGGGATGATAGTAGAATTGATGCCTTTGCACTGTGGTGCTGGAGAAGAGATTGAATATACCATGGACTGCCAGGAGAACAAACATTTATTCATCACTTAGATCAAGAAATAGAAAGTGTTAATTTACAGAAGTGTCCTAGTACATATTTCCTCCAGGACACAGCAGCCTCTTATTCAAGAATAACTACAATTATGGTTTTTATAGTATTTAATCTCTTGATTTCCTTTATAGCTTTAAGTTCTAACAAACCATTCCTATAAGTTGCTTAATTATGCCAGCTGTTGAATTTTATTTGACTTCTGCATTAAGAAGGTCAAGAACACTTTCTCATCAAAATTCTGGTCCCAAATAGAAAATGAGAAAAAATAGTAAATAAAATTAGTAACACAAGAAAATAAAGGAATAGCTCAATACATTTCAAAATCTAATGCAATACATTTCAAAATATGGAAACCAATAAAAAGTAACAAAACTATTAAGCAAAACGCATGTGGAAAGCAAATCCCACTTTCTAATTTCACTCCCAATCCCAGAAGGCTTTCAGTGAGTAGAAAAAAAAATTCAGAATATTCACTAATGTATTCCAATATGCAGAGATATAAATTATCTTCCCCCTCTTTTGATTAAGGATGAGAAACAGCTGTTAGTTATAAACAGGTGCGACAGTAATGAATATTAGGCATCTAAGAGCTTCATGGGTTGATTCACGTCCTTCCCAGAGTATGAATGTGAGCTAGCATAAGGCACAGCTTAATTCCAGTTCTCTTGCTGGGAACAGTTTGAAGTCTGGCATTTGGTGCCAGTCTGATCAATAAAATGTGAGAAAGTGAATTTTAGGAGAAACTGTTTATACAAATGAATAGAGCCAAAAGGGTATAAAATAGGGAGACATTTCAGAGATTAGTAACAGGATGCAACTACTGCCCTTGTGATTGAGGAATGAAGTGGGGAAATGTTATTACCGGAGCTTGGCACAGAACACGGTGGGCCTGTTCAGTGTGAGAACAGAGTCAGAGAGGAGAGGCAGCCATAACTGAAGATGTTTTCTGGGGATAAAAGAGAGAAGGAAAACATTTCTTTTTTTCATCATCTAATCTTCTGTCAATGGCTCTGAGGCCAAAGCAAGCTAAGAGCTGACTTCCAAAGGATTCTGGGAAATATATCCTTCAGAAGCCAGTCTTCCTGTGATACAAAGGAAAAGAAAGTAAAGGTAAGAAATGAATTTGAGGGAAACACACTGAAAACTGTCACAAAGAAGATAAAGAGAAGAATCAAGAATAACCCCCTAGACTTAGGCTTGTGAATATAAAACTAAAGCTACTACCTCATTTTTTCCCCAGAGAGGGGCTAGCAAGTTCAAACTGCTGACCTGTTCGTTAACAATCCAACACAAGGAAGTACTATTTCTTAAATGGGAAACATTGAATAAAACAACATTTGGAGAACTACACTCAGAAATCTTGTGTTAGTTTGTGTAAAGTGTGAGGTGTCTGATATATTCAAGTGAGTATATTAAATAAACCTTTGTGTGTTCAATCACATCAAGTGATTTCCTTGAGTTGGAAAGAAAATAGGTAAAAGAGGAAAGAAAAATGAGAAACATAGAGAAGGGGAGATAGAGATAAAGATAAAGAGAAAAAGAAGAGGAGAGGAGAGGAGCGGAGGGCAGGGGAGGGGAGGGGAGGGGAAGAGAGGATAGAGAAATGAAAAAGGAGATAGGAAAAGAAGTAAAATGAAATCACTTTCTGTGTCCTAGGAACAGGGACAACCTCAGTCCTAATTTCTATGACTGCTACAGGAAAAGTGGCGAACCCCCACCTTTGACTTGCATTTAGAGAAGTGCAAGCTGAAAACATTAAATCAACAAAGATCTGAATAGATGATACTGTAAAATGGCAGGATTCTCAGCAATGCAACTTCTTGGTTGGACAAATGACCAAGTAATCGCGACTCCTCAACACTCTCTTCAGCCTGAGATCATGAGTGGAAGGGATATAGAGAAAAGTAAGTTAAATATTCTTCCAGGACAACTGTATGTAGATTGTTGTGTTCTGTTGGGCCAGAACCAATTTATAGCTGACCCTCCAAGAGGGTTTTCAGAGGCAGTTAATCACACAGGAGGAAACTGTTGGTCCTTCTTCCAAGGGGTAGCTGGTGGATTCAAAGCACATGCCTTTGGACCATCAGAGCTTCCTCTGTTTGTAAATTAAGAAACAAAAATCTAATTGCATCAAGAGATAACTCTTTTTTTCCACCAGGCAATTTATATAGAACACAAACTTCTCTATGATACAATCTTTTCCTCCCAAGAGTGTGAGATATAGGGTGCAGAGTGAAAACAGTAGGACTGATCATTTTCTTTAAGTCAATGACTCAAATACACACCACATGGGAACATAAAGACATAAAATAATTTTCATAAATAGCATCAACTGGGACGTTGTACTTTAAAAAAGAAAAAAATTCTATCAATGTAACAATCTATACATATCTCTGCCTACAAAAGGTATCTTACAGAGTAAGCAAAAATATTAATCTGACCTCCTTGCTTGTCATATTCTGGTTTCATCCTCTGGTTTCTAGTCTGAAAAGGAAATAGAAGCCTGTTGAAATGGAATCTGAATTGAATCTGAAGATCCATCTACCTACTAAAGACCTAGGAAGAAAAGAAATTTCCATTTTCACAGCCTTAGATCAAACAACATTTTCAGGTAGGCCATATTCCCACTAGAGTCTATGAGTTGAAGAGAGGAAATAAACATTTATGAGTTTTGTGCAGGCTATAATTTCTTAACTCTCATAATTTCTTAACTCTCAAAGGATTCATCGACAAAATAATAATAAAAGGCAGAAGCAGGAGGAAGGGGTTGTGAAGTGAAGCATTGCAAGGTGCAGAGGGAGAAGGAGGAAGTGGAGGCAGAGAAAGGAGAGAAAGATGAAGATGAGGAAAAGAAATTGTTAAAAATAATTTTTGGTTCAATTATCTCATTTAAAAGTCATGAAAATAGAATTTTAGAAAGCTACCTATTCCAAGCTCTCACAATCTAGTTCCCTGTCACAATCTAGTTCCCTGGACCTAGAATGTAGACATCCTGACCAACCAGTCTTTACTTTTTTAGCTTTTAGTATAAAAATAAATTACCACAATAGTAACTTTTTCTTAAATTATATATTAATGTATAACATGACTTTTAATTAGACAGTAAGAGATTAAGTAAAGGAAAGGAAGTCTTACTCATAAACAGTGCCACCCAAAGGTAATAAAGGCGGTCAGAATTGTTTCCACTGTGGAAAGCTGGGCCACTTCACTAGACATTGTCACAGACGAGAGCCACAGATAGGCAAGGGAGTAGAGAGGAAGCTCCCACTCACTTGCTTTAAGTGTGGATCTGAAGGACACTTGGCCAAGGGTGGCTCACATCAGGTCTTTGTGGCTGACAGGACTGACAGGCCCCAGCTCCCAGCTGGAAACAAAGGGGGATGCTTCAAAGATTTAGAGCCTCCCAGAAGATCTGTGGGTGAGCATTAACATTACTGGTAAGTATATTAATTTTCTCCTGGACGCAAGAGCCTACTATTTGGTTCTAAAAGCCTTCTGAGGTCCCAACTCTTCTCACTATTTCTTAGTTGTTGGAATTGATGGAAAACCTCACAAGCAGTTCCTTACTTCACCTCTGCCTTGCATCCGGACTTCTGAGCTGTAAAACAACCCAGTGGTAGATGGAATTTGGTCCAGGACTTAAGAACAACAAATGGCATAGTTGAGCCTCTACATCTTGTGGTTCCTAACCTTTAAACTATAATAGACAAAATGCTAGTCAATAGGCCTTTTATTCTAAGAACTACCTTCCCTCTGTAACTTGATTTGTGTCACTATTAGATCCTCTACTTGGAATATTATTGCTTTTTAATTTTTGACTCATGTACTTTTAACTTCTGAGTTAAATTTGTGTCTTCTAGGCTGCAACAGTTCCATGTATGTATGGCTAAGCACAACTGATAACAGTGAATCTAAATTTTAGAATCTATCTCCACAATAGTGTACATGTTTCCTATTGCCAAAGGGGCCCTTTAGAGTAGTGAGAGATCTTCACCCTGCTACCTATAGCGCCCCTTTTCAGCAGGAAGTAGCTAAGAGAATACACAGTCCCCTTTTCCTTATGAATCAGGGTGAAGTCTCTCTCAGGGAGAAGTGATAAGGAATGGAAAAGGACAAACTGACAAAGGAGATTAATCAGAACTGGCTTTGACAAGCACTGTGGCAGTGGGAAAATTAAGAGACTTTCAAGGGGGGAAAAAAAAAGAATGAACTGGGGAGGGGGAGGGTAGAGAAAATAGTGCAACAATGAGTGAATGGAAACCCAAAATCTCTGTAAATGTTCATTAAAATTAATAAAGTTTAATAAAAAAATTTTAAAAAAGAATAAAAATATAAATCCTTCATATATGTTATTGTGATACACATATATGTATTGCTTCTTAAATTACAAAATCTCATTTCTTCTATTTCATTTTGCTAAGTAGAAAATTCAATCTGTGATTATAATGCATATCTGTGTTGCAACATTAAAAAGCCAATGAGTCAGCACAGTTTAAGGGCATTTTTTTTATAAACTGAACTGGTGAAATGACCCACAAATGATGCTTGCTATCTAAAACTGCCAGTGTAGGAATAAAGGGCCATAATCATAAAACAAACCATAATAGCTGTTGGGATTACAGTGATACTTTACTTCCAAATATTCTGGTCATGTTGCAGAGAATAGCATCAGTTATCTGATATTAAGATTTAATTAGCTGGTGGGCAAAGGCAAAGTGTTGAATCTGAACTGGCTAAGTAAAATGAGTCAATCCTTATGTTCAGCATCACTGGAAGATCAACGTATGAGCAGACTTGTTAACAAGGGGGAGAAATGCACAGATGACTAATAAATGAATTTTGGCAGGGCCATATTAACATAATTGGCAAAAACTGGGGAAAATATTGACAATAGTAGATTTCAAAACACATGGGAAGATTTAATCTGAATCTATCTCATATCCTAACTGTGGTTGAGCAATAAAGGAGGTTTCTTGGGACAGATTGATTTTAAATTGGATCTTTATGGATGGGAAAAAGATAATAAATGGGAGTAGAACTTTCTAGGAATATTTCCAAAGTAAATGAGCATAAGCATGTGAGGTTTTCTTATTCTGGCTGTATATTTTTGGTTCTGAGCAGTGTGTTTGTATGTGGATGTTAATGAATATTCATGGACCAAGAAGGGAATGTTTTCTGTTAACCTGGAGCTTTAATGATTGTGCCATCTGTCTTGATTTGCTCTGAATCAGAATGCCTCACAAATTTCAGAGGACCTCCACAGAGGGCTGCTTGTGGCAGGAAGATATACAGCAGTGGCAGCTCACAGACTTTAAATTCCTAAGTCATCTGCTCCAGCACAGAGGTCACTGTACAATTGTTCTGGAGGTGAGTGGGAGATGACAGGAGGCCCAAAATAGCAATACGGCTTACCTTGGTATTGGTGTTGAAATCCTGCTGGTGAACTTCTGTTTTGTTTCAATATAACACTAAGATTCAATTATCACAGACTCTGATAATCATTTATCAAAGACACAGGGTATTGTGATAGAACCACTATGTGTGCCTTCTGCTATTGAGTTAGGAGTTGTTCAACCTCCTAAAGGAGTTGATAACCTAAAAGTACACAGTTCAAATCTACTAGCTCTTTGGGGAAAAGATGGAAAATCTCCTCCCGGGTAATGAACTGCCTCTGAGAGCCTTCTGAACATTTGGCTATGAGTTGGTTCAAACTTGATGGTAGTAACAACATGGCAACATTTTATACACTAATATAAAAATTCCAACAAAATTTTTTTAGTACTTTTACGAATCAAACACTATTGAGTCACAGAAAATGCAAAGATATATAAAGTCTAGGCCCTGCTTACAATTTAGTAGGAATGAGAAATATAGGAAAAATCAGATAAGTTATGACACAATAAAGTACATGGTAGCACTAGGAATAAAGTGTTTGTTGGTCTCATAAATAGAATGAAGAACCTTGATTTGAGGACTCTGAAAAGACTTTACTGAAGAGCTGGTATTTGAACTGGGTTTGAAAAACAGAGTTTTATAAGTAAGAAGGGAGTTCTGGTGGCCTGGTGAGTAGTAAGGAGCTGTGCTGCCTACCTGAAGGCATTCTGTTCTAATTCATCAGCTGCTCCATGGGACAAAGGTAGGCAGCCTCCTCCTGTGCAGTTTACTGCCTCTGAAAACATGCTGGAGGGTCAGCTATGAGTCGTTTCTGACCAGATGGTAATAACAACATAGGTAAGATAGCTGCACAAGAGCTATCTTATCCTATTCATATATTATGAAATATAATTATGAATAATATTCGGTTATATTATCCTGATTCAAACATAAAATATCCCCTTTTTTTATTTGAAGAACTGCTTCTGAGTCTATGCACAGGCTTCACAAAAGCACAATGAAGTGCTCTGGAGCTCCAATCTTCTCAATGTTATCCATAATGCATTACTATCCACACAGTTGAATATCTTTGCTAGTCAGTGAAACAGAAGAAAACTTCTTTCCAGTACTCTCTGCTTCAGTCAATTAGTGGCTAAAGATAAAGAAATCACACAATCTGATAGTTAGGACTGTTAGTCACAGAAAAATTTATTTATAGAAAGAGATCAGAGGGAAACAGTGATAAAACTCAAATAGAGGTATATTTGCTATTGTGATATGCTGTCAGAGAAGCTACAATCATAATTATCCTGTTTACACAGAATGGAACACTATCCAGACCTGTACCTTATTCACACTCTGCTGCATATAAAACCATTGTTGCAGCCACTATGCCAACCCATCTCACTGAGGGTCTTTTACCTTCTACTTCTCCATACATGATATCCTTCTTTAGAGAGTGGTCCCTTGTGATAAAATCCTCAAAGTATGGCACGCAAAGTCTCACCATTCACACTTTATAGAGGCATTCTGGTTGCAGTTCTCCAGACAGTTCTGTTTGTTCTTTTGGCAGTCCACAGTGTATCAGTATTCTTTGTCAACATCATAATTATAAGGCATCGATTCTTCTTAGGTTTTCTTTGTTCATTTTTTGTAAGGCAACTAAAAATATCATGACTTGGATAAGATAGATGATATACCTTAGTCTGCAATGTAACAAACACTCTTGTTCTTCAGTACTTTATAGAAATCATTTTTAGCAGATTTGCCCAGTACAGTAAGTCCTATGACTTCGTGACTGCTGCTTCCATGGGAACTTCTATTTTTAGTCTTTGGTTTCTGAATCCATGAATCCTGGCTCCGGGAGAAACAGTATATTTGAAGCTGATTTACAGTAGAGATAGCCTTCTAAAAAACAATTCCCCAACCCTACAAAGTATTGCAACATAAATGGCACCATATTTGTGTCTTTAGTAGGACAGTCCACTGTTCTATCAAGTGGGCTACTTCTGGATAATAAGAGGCATAGTAAAACCAGTGGTTTCTATGAGCATGGATACATTGTTTTACTTCATTTGTGGTGAAACTAGTCCCTTGATTCAATGCTGTATGGGATACTAGGATGATTCACAAGATGTTCTGTTAGTCTGTGGAAGGTATAGATGGTTTGGTTTTTTTTTGGTTGTTGTTTTTGTTTTTGCTTTATAGAATCACTAGCTAAGGTCCACATTTTAAAAAACTTTTATACCAGTGTGCATACAAAATTTATATACATTGTATTTCACACTATCATTCATTCATACTGTCTTTCATACAATCATTTTTATTCATTGCGTTTTGTAAAATGAATCACCATTGAATTATGCCTACCCTACCCTGGTTTGGGTTTGTTGTGGTTTGGTGTTTGCTTGTTTGTTTTTTTTTTTTAATTCCTGTGAAATCTTTTCTAATTTCCCTTACCTCCTCCCTCAATCCACCAAATTGTGCAATCCCATGATTTCTCCCTTGCCCATCCTCACCCTTTCCTGTTAAACTTTGCCACTGCTACTGGAGTGAGATGGTATCTCATTGTTGTTTTGATTTGCATCTCTTATTATCAGTGATTTTGAGCATTTCTCATGTCTGTTGGCCATTTGAGTGTCTTCCTTTGTGAAAACTCTTTCCATGTCTTTTGCCCATTTTATAACTGGGTTATCAGTCTTTTTCTTGCAGAGACCCTGTAACATTCTGTAAACTTTTTTATGAGACTATTGTCTGAGATTGTATTGCCAGATGTTTTTCCCAGTTAGTAGGTTTTCCTTTTACCCTGTTGGAAAAAGGTTTTGATGTGCACAAGGATTTAATCTTTAGAAAGTCCCATTCATCAATTTTATCCTTTCTTTATTATGAATTTTTGGCTGTATTTGTCAGTATCGTTTCACCACTGACTGAGCCTTTTAAACTTTGTCTTACTTTGTTTCTTATAATATTTATATTTTGGAGCTTTACCTCTAGGTCTCTGATCCACCTTGAGTTGATTTTTGTGTATAGTGTGAGATGTGGAGGTAGCAGCCCAATTTTGCCAGCACCATTTGTGGAAGAAGTAGTCATGTCTCCATTTCATTAGTCTTATTTTCTTGTCAAATATCAGTTGACCATAGCTAGATGGGTTAATTTACTAGTTTTCTTTATTCTGTTCCATTGGTCCATGTGCCTATAGTTGTACCAGTACCATGATATTTTGGTTATTACAGCAGTATAGTAGGTTTGATATCAGTGAGTGCTTGCTATGTCTCCCACTTAATTTTTATTTTTCAGAAGTACTTTGCTTATTTGGGGAATCTTTGCTCTCCTAATAAAGTTGCTAATTGTCTTTTCTATCTCTTTGAAAAATGAACTTCGGCTGAACTGGTCACCTGACTAAATCAGGTGCCCACCCTCCCAAGTAGATACCACCCTACTGTGTGGAGATGGTCTTGTCAGTGGGGAGACCATCCTATCAATGTGAAGACTGCCCCTCTGCTGCCTTACTGTTCTGCACCAGGAGGACCAATATCACAGGTGAAGATGTTTCCTTTTCAAACATCACCTTGGTGTCCCTAACCCTTCCCAAAGCCAGTACTTGGGCTGAGGACCCTCTGGATCCCACCTAGATGTGGCAGGCTAACATGAATATTTAGGATCCAGGCAAGGCATTATTTTCATCTGGGACATTATTCTGTTGTGACAGCCAACTACTCTAACTCACAGGCTCCAGCCACCAGCAGTTACTGGAATATAGTCACAGAACAGATGGTCCAGATACAAAGTCCTTCCTTGAGAGTGATGAAGATAGTAGATGAATCTGGCTACACCACTCCACAGACCAAAAACGACAACAAACTTCAGGAGAGAGGGCTGCAATCAGAAAAACAGCAAGGCATTCACACCAGAGAATATAGCTGCAGGACAAGAGAGAAGGGAACAAAAGCAGTTCACTCTTAGCTAATTTTGTCACGGAACCAGAGAGGGATAACTAAAGACAGTGGTTGTCTTTTCCTTCCCTTCTAGTGTATTGAGCTCCCAACTGAAGCAAGTATTCCCTTAAGTCAAAGAATCAGAGTGAAATTCAGGCAAGGTGAAATGCCTTTCCCTTCTCTGGAGCAGTGAGCTCTGAGCTATGGTCAACAGACCAAAGGTCTGCTAAGGCCCCAGGTACTAAAAACTCTACTACAGTAATGATACAGAAGAGGCAGACTACCTCACACCTTACACAAAGCCAAAACAAGATGTCATCCCCAAAAGTGATGAAAACACAGATTCAATGGATTTCTTAAAGCCAGAAAGTCTGATGGAACTTTTTGACACCAGATTTCAGAAGAAAAATGATTGAATATCTTTCAGTGGATGAAAGACACACTTGAAGAATTATAAGTATAAGTAAAAACAAGGAGGAACTTAACAAAACAATCCAAAACAATGCAGATAAAACAAACGAGGCATTAGTGGCTCTGGAAAAACAAGAAACCACAGTCCAGAATATGAGGAGCAAGGTTTCAGATGTTGTCAACATGCTGGCAGGACATATTAGCAGAGTTGAAGAGATAGTACACAGCTAGAAAAGTAGAAGATAGAATTCTCAACACTGATCTGCTAGAACAAAAGGAAGAATCAAACATGAATTAAAAAGGAGAAAACCTAAGAATAATGTGGGACACCATCAAAAGAAATAACACGCATATCATTGGAATTCCAGGACAGGTGGAAGTGAGTAAAGGCATCAAAAGTGGAAGAATTACTAGAAGAAAACTTTCTGTTTTCTTAATCTAATAAGATGAGCCTACTCCATATAGAATAGACTTCAAAAGAAAAACAACAAGGCATATAAAGGTCAAATTTGCCAACAGAGAAAAAGATAAGGAGAGAATTCTGAAAGCAGTTAGGGGGAAATGAAGAATAACCTAAACAGGAGAGGAAAATAAGATTAAGTGCCTATTTCTCAGTAGAAACCATGTGAACAAGAAGACAGTGTAATGACAAATATCAAACACTCAAAGAATACAACTGTCAACCAAGAATACTGTACCCAGCAGAATTGCCCATCAAATAATCAAGGAGAGATCAAGATACTGTCAGAAAAGCAAAACCTAAGAGAGTTTGTAAGAACAAGACAAGAATTGCAGCAAATATTGAGGGAAGTCCTTCTTATTATGATCCCACAGAAAGTAGGATGGATCAAAGTAATCAGGAACAACTCCATAAAGAACTCAACAAAATAATAGCAATAAAACCTTGCCTCTCAATAATCACACTGAATGTAAATGGTTTAAATGCACCAGTGAAGAGAAAAAGAGCAGCAGACTGCATAAAAAAACCTAAATTCATCAATATGTTGTCTACAAAGCTACACCTGAAAAAGTGAAGATAAAAGAAAGACTAAGAATAAAAGGGTGGAAAAATATACCAAGGAAATGGCAACCAGAGGAAAGCAGGAGTAGTGATATTAATCTCTGATAAAATAGAGTTCAACGCAAAAACCATCACAAAGGATGAGGAAGGTCACTATATAATGTTTAAAGGGTCAGTAGAACAAGAGGACCTAGCAATAATAAATATATATGCACCAAATGATAGAGCTGCAAAATATAAAAAGCAAACATTAACAGTATTGAAATAAGGAATAGATAAGACCACAATAGTAGTAAGAAACTTCAATACACCAGTCCAAAGAAAAGATAGAACCACCAGAAAGAAACTCAACAAAATGTTATAGAAGTAAACCAACTTGATCTCACAGATATATGCAAACCAATGCACCCCCAAAAAGTGCAGTATACCTTCTTCTCCAAAGTTCATGGAACATTCTCAGCATAGATCACATTTTAGGTAATAAAGCAAATATCAATGAACTAAAAAACATAAAAATAATACAAAACATCTTCTCAGATCATAATGCTACAAAATTAAAAGTATACCCAAAGTATATAAGATAATGTTTCAGCACAGTTGCCTCTTAGAAGCACTCTGATTTTTCTTTAAGGTAGATTTGTTTGTCCTTTTGACAGTCCATTAAAAATATAAATTAATAAAAAGAGGATAAAGGAGGATAAAAACATACATTTGGAAGCTGAACAACACCTTGCTGCACATGAGTGTGTAATTGTTGTCATTGTTATGCACAGTTGAGTTGTGACTTTTAGCAACCTTATGTAAAAGAGCCCTAAACTTTGCTCTAACCTGTGTTATCCTTGTTGTCTCTGACACACCTACACCATTACCTAATAGAAGAAATAAAAAATGAAATTAAAATTTTCTTGAAACAATTGACAATGAAAACACAACTTATCAAAACCTAGGGGAAACAGCCAAAGCACTCAATTTATAGCAATAAGCAAATAAGAAAAACAATTATAACGGCTTCTTTAACCCAATATTTCCAACAAGTTAAAAAGAACAGCTGGAAAACCTGACACCCTCTAAAAATGAAATAATAAAAATTCATAAAATAAAAAATATGCAAAAATAAATGCAAAACAGGAAAACAATAGAAACCATCAACAAAACCAGGAGTTGGGTTTTTTTTTTAAGTCAGTAAAATCAATAAGCCATTAGCAAGACTAACAAAGGAAAAGAAAAGACACAAATAACCCAAATAAGGGATTAAAGGAGCAATGTCACAACAGAAACATCTAAAATAAAAAGGTTAACAATGAAATATTGTGAAAAACTATACTCAAACAAATATGAAAACCTAGAGGAAATGGATAAATACTTAGAAACTCGCAACCTTCCTAAACGGACACAGGCCGAAGTAGAATACATGAACAAACCCACTACAAAAGATAAAATTGGACAGGTAAAAAAAATATTTACAACAACAACAAAAAAAGTCCTGGACCAGATGATTTCACTAGTGAATTTTATCAAACATTCAGAGAAGTGTCATCAACTCTACATAAAATATTTCAGAAAATAGAAAAAAATGGAATTCTCCCAGACTCATTCTATGAAGCAAACATATCCTTGATACAAAAGTCAGATAAAGACACCACCAACATGGAAAACTATAGGCCAATATCTCTCATGAACAAAAATTATGTGCGAAAATTCTCAATAAAATCCTGGCCAATAAATCCAACAGTTTATATACATTAAAAAAAATTCACCATGACCAAGTGGGATTCATAACAAATATGCAAGGATGGTTCAACATAAGAAAAACAATCAATGTAAGTCATCACATTAGCAAAGCAAAGAATAAGAACTACATGATCCTATCAATTGATGCAGAAAAGGTCTTTGATAAAATCCAGCAACTTTTCCTGATTAAAACACTCAACAAAATAGGAACAGAGGAGAATTTCCTCAACATAGTGAAAAGTATATATGCAAAACCAAAAGTCGACATCATTCTTGATGGAGATTAAAGGCATTCCCTTTGAGAGTAGGAACTAGGCAAGAATGCTACTCCTATTCAATATTTTATTGGAAGTCTTAGCTATAGCAATAAGAAAAGAGAAAGAAATAAGAGATGTCCAAAAGGAGGTAAAATTATCTCTATACACAGATGGTATGATAGTATACTTATTAAACCCTATAGACTCAGCAAAAAACCTACTGGACATAGTCAACCAATTCAGCCAAGTGGCAGGATAAAAGATCAACATACAAAAACTAATTGGACTTCTCTACAGTGGCAAAGAGAATACAGAAATGGAGCTAAGAAAAATAATACCCATTACAATAGCTAATCACAAGATTAAATACTTGGAAGCAAATCTAAAAAGAAACATAAAAGATTTGTTCAATGAAAAATACAAAACAAAAAAGAAAAAGAGACCTCTGAAGAAATGGAAGACTATAATAGACTAATTGATAGGAAGACTCAATATTGTGAAAATGACTATTCTACCAAAGGCAGTCTACAAGTTTAATGCAATCCCAATCCAAATACTAATTCCTTTCTTCAATAATGACATGGGAAAGGCAATTTCCAATTTCATATGGAATGGAAAGAGACTCCAAATAAGCAAAGCACTCTTGAAAAAAAGAGAAACAAGGTAGGAGGTATCTCACTCCCTGATCCCAAATCCTACTATACACCTGTGGTGATCAAAACAGCATGGTACTGGTACAATGACAGACACATAGATCAATAAAAGAGAACTGAGAACCCAGCAATCTGCACATATATCTATGGTCAACTGAATTTTGACAAAGAGACAAAATTAGTTAAGAGAGGAAATGAAAGCCTTATAGAAAATAGTGCTGACAAAATAAAAAAAAACTATCTACAGAAAACTCAAGCAAGACCCACAGCTCATATAATGCAAGGAAATTAAAGCCTTTCAACAAATAGTGTTGACAGAATTGAAAAAATAAAATAGATGAATGGGACCTTCTAAGAATCAAATCCCTATGCACATCCAAAAACTTCTCCAAAAGGGTAAAAAGGAAAGCCACAGACAGGGAAAAAATGTTTGGTAATGAAATAGCTGACAAGGTACTCACATCTAAAATTTATAGAATGCTCCAAAACCTCAACAATAAAAAGGTAAACAATCCAACTGTAAAAAGAGCACAGGATAGAAACAGGCATGTCACCAAATAAGACATTCAGATGGCAAACAAACACATGAAGAAATGTTCAAAATCCCTAGCTCTAAGAGAGATAGATGCAAATCAAAACAACTATGAGATATCATCTCACCCCATTAACAACAGCGAAATTCCACAGAGCAGCAAACAAAGTTGTGGAGAGATTAAAACTCTTATTCACTGTTGATGGAAGTGTAAAATGGTGCAATCACTATGGGAGGTAGTATGGCACTTTCTTAAAAAAGCTGGAAATAGAAATATCATTTGACCCAGAAATTCCACTAATGGGAATATACCCTAAAGAAACCAGGGCTGCCACTCAACCAGATATATGCACACTCATGTTTATTGCTGCATTATTCACAATAGCAAAGAGATGGAAGCAACACAAGTAAGTGCCCATTAGCAAGTGAACAGATAGAAAACTATGGTATAGTCACATCATGGTATACTATGCAGCACTGATAAACAAGGAACTCATGAAATATGACTAATATGGAGGACATTATCCTGAGTGAAATACCTTAGTCACAAAAGGTTAAATATGGCATAATACCACTGTTATAAAACAAAACTGACATGGGGTTTGGGTTGGGAAAACTAAGAAAAGAGGAGGGAAATAATGAACACTGCACTGAAACAGATGAAGGAAAGAACTGTATAAAAGAAATATCTGATTAGAAATTATTTGTATGACAACAGTCCAGAGTAAGGTGCATGGGAGAGTGGACTAGTGGAGGTTGGGGAAGGAAGGAAATTATGCAACAATGAATGAATTATGTGGTTTTTTTAAAAAAAAGTGAACCGGGAATGGATAAGGAAGAAAATGTGTGACAATGAATGCATGAAGCTCCAACTTTTCTGTAAACTTTCATTAAAATTCAGAGTATAAAAAATAGAAAAATGAGTTTGGTATTTGTATTGGAATTGCATTAAATATATCTTTGGCTTTTGGTAGTTTTTGTCATTTTATTGAGTCTTCCTATCCATGAATAGGGATCATATTCCTGTTTATTTTGGTCTCTTATTGTTTCTTGCAGAAGTGTTTTGTAGTTTTCTTTGTAAAGGTCTTTTGTGTCACTATTATTATCCTAAGTATCTTAATTTGTGTTTTGCTATTGTGAATGTTATTGCTTTTCTCATTTTCCTTCTTTGTGGATTTTTGGTTGTTGGGTTTTTTTTTTTCTTGTTACTGTACAGGTATCCCACTGACTTCTGTATATTGCTCTTTTATTCTGCCACTCTACTAAATTGGTTTACTAGTTGTTTATTTTGTTGTTGTTGACTCCCTGGGACTTTCTGTGTAAACTATCATATCATCTGCATATAGCAATAGTTTCACCACCCCTTTGCTGATATAGATGCTTCATATTTCCTTCTGTTGTTGTATTGTCCTAACAAGTATGGAAGTTTTTGGTTTTTGAGAGTTTGGGAAGGTAGTTTTGACTAAACAATTACATGCAATGAAGGCATATCTATATTCCAGTAAAAACAAAATGTTGTCCTTTCCGTTATGGAAGCAGACCAGTATAATCAACCTGGCCTGATTGATTACTGACTGAGAAATACATCATGAGGAATTGTTCCACATCAGAAATTCATTGTTTTTCCCTGCTGCTGGTGAAAGAGGCCAAGATATCCTTCGTGAGTGGAAGTCCACTTTGATGATCTTATGTATAACCTCTATCTCTGTCACCATGACAACTTTGTTTATGAGTTCATTGGGCAATAGTAGTAGTATCTGGTAAATATGTAGTCTGATTGTCATAAAATATGCCCTCCTACCCACTTGACTAAAAATATTCCTCTACCAAGGTCACCTTTTATTGAAAATTCAAATAAGATACAAATATCTTCACTCTCTCTTCCCACTCAGCGAGGTCTATCCACATACTTCTTACCCTGTCTCACTGTTACCAATTTTCTGATTATTTGCTCTTTGCCCTTACAACTTTGATGTTTCTGAGCTCACATTCTACAGCCAGACTCATAGAATCTTAGCTTTTCCATTTGTGACTTAATGGGTTTTTGCATCTGGTTAAGTTAAAGAAAAGTAATTTGTACAAATAAAAATAAAGTTACGGACTTCATGCATTATCAAAATTTATTTTTCTTGTCAGGTATAAGCTGAATAAAGGAGTGGTAAAGACTTAGAGATGCTAATTTTTTTACTAGTTTATTTACAAAACTCTAATACAAATTCGAACAAATTCTTTCAATTTCCCTCCCCCCCCATCAAATTATACAATCCAATGATTAATCCCTCTTCCCCATGCTGTACATACACATCCCTCTGCTTCCAGCCTCTCCCACCCCTCCTGGATCTTTATACTCATTCTACAATAATGGTCTTATACAATATTTATCCTTGTGGAGAGATGCTAAATTAAAAGAGAAATATGGACGCAGGAGTACCTGAGATCTAGTACACAGGAGGAAGGATGCAATTACTCAGCCCTTTGCTAATGTATAAATAATCATTTGTTAAGTAAAGGTTATGAATACCCATATCACTGAATAGATATTTTGATGCAGCTGGGACAGATGAACAATGAAGGAAAATCTTATAGAATACTCATTTATAAAAATAACGTTCTGACTATATTTACCTAGGTTTGCCAAAACTTGCCTCAGTTTCATTTCAAATGATGTCTGTTATTTAGTCATCTTCTCAATAGGTAGCTTAGTGTAAGGACTTGTACTGCCAAAACAAAGGCATGCTCTTTGAATTCACCAGCTGCTCCATGACAGAAAGATGGGCAATCTCCTCCCATGTGATTTACTGCCTCTGAAAACTACCTGTAAGGTCAGTGTGAGTTGATTCTGACATGAGAGTAAATAACAACAATAACACAATACAACCTAAGATCCTAATTAATAAGCATATACTCTCCTTAGTAACTGCTTTTATTCTGAACAATTATAGGCATAGAAGTCAGGCTTATATATGAATCCTTATTCTGTCACTGATATGTGTTTATCAACTTAATGAAATTTCTGATTGCAACTTATTCTTCATAATCTTGCTATATTAAATAAACAAGTAAATGCAAATTAAGTACTTAGCTTAATACCTTGTGAATAACGGATCATCAATGTCACCAAGTCACAGAGATCACAATGCCGTCCTACAGATCTTAAAAAAGATTAGTTGGGGGGAGCTCTGGTGGCCTAGTTGCAAGGAGCTGCAACTACAATCCCAGAGGCACACGGTTCGAATCCACCAGATGCTCTGCTGGGAAAAGGAGGGACAATCTCCTCCTGTACCAGTTAGATCTGATTTGACGGTACACTCACACAAAAATAAAATAAAGAAAGATTAGTTGGCAAAATGTTCATAGTATAATGTACTTTGCAAAACTGTGCACTTTTCTAAATTCACTTAGTATGAGCTACTAGGTATAAAAACGCATCTTAAATCATGTTTGCCTCTACCATTGTGCTCAATTAATTACATGTGTATACTGCAGAGTTTACTTGAAAGCATAGACATATTTTAACTGCATTATTTTTAGGTCCTTTTATGTTATCTTTTGAATAAAGTCCTGCTAGAAAGCTATCTGAGAAGCATGTTACTTAGTGATGCACAGTACTGAAAGTATGCCGTTATTAAAGGAAGGTTAATGGTGTTTGAGCCAAGTAAAGATTGTGAAATGGAACACAGATTTCCAACACTCTCTATAGCCAGATAGTATTTGCTATCTGCTCAGTGGTGTTTTTCTGCTCCTGTTTTCTCTACATACTAATTTATAACCCTTCCTATGAGCAAAGACTCAGTTGAGATATATTAAAATAACTTGAAATAGCAATCAAACCCAAAAGCTTTGAGGTTTAAAACATCAAAGGCTGATTTCTTTCTAATATTTATTTGTACACAGTAAGATTGAGGAGAAGAGAGCTCGATTCATCCTAGCCTCTTAGAGACCGAGGTTGATGGAACAGTTTTTATCTTAAACCTATCAATCACCATGCAGAGGGAGGAGGAAATATCTTGAGGATCTCACTGTTTAAACCAAATGTACACATGCCGTTTTATTAACAACATAACAGTGAGACAAGGTCATAGACAAATATTTGAAAGTTAACACTAATAACTACCACTGTTATCAATCCTACAATAGGATGAATTAATGCAAAACGAATTTTGACCACTTAGGGAGAATTTATCTCAACTAGTTTGCATGATTTACCATGACACAAAGAAAATAAAAATACAACTGTTAGGCTAAGCAACATAATGATAAATGGAGAAATGAATGTTTAAAGTTGTCACGAGGTTAATCTTACTTAGATCCACAAAAAGCCCCACAGAAGCAGCAGTCAAGAAATCAAAGGACATATTACTTTAGACAATCAGAATATGAAAAGAGCAAAGATGCCATTTTGAAGGCTGAGGTGTATTTGACTGTGGTGTAAATGTGTTCAAATGTGTTCAAAACAACATTCTGAATGTCTTTGACTTCCACCAAATGGCTGTGTGGAAACATGCAAACAAGATTTGTAGACTATCCATGACAGCATTAGTCAGACTTACCATTCAACTAAGTTAAAACCAAGGAAGTTCTTGTTTAGTGCTCTAAATCAATAGTGATGCTTTGTGAACCTTACAATATCCTGTGCCATCCTCACAATCTCTGATTTGCTTGAGCTGGTTGTTGCAGTTACTGTCTCAATTGATCTTGTTGAAAGTCTTCCTCTCTTTCCCTGACCCTCCAACTCCAATATGATGCTTTTCCCCCAAGGATTGTCATCTCTTAACAATATGCTCAAAGTGTGCTTAAGGAAGTTTCAAAATCAAGAGAAACTTGATTGTGTCTTCTCCAAGACAGACTTATTTGTTCTTTTGGCAATTCATAGAATATTCAGTACTCCTCTCCAACACTACAAATCAAAGACATCATTTCTTCTTCTGTCATCTTTATTCATTGCATGAATGATAGTGAGAAGGAAAGTTGGTCTTTCACTGGGAAGAGGATGATTATGTTTCTCACAATTACTAGAAAATGGAGGAATGTTGAGGTTGGGATTGATGTTTAAATCTCAATTCTGTAAAGTCAACTAATGAGTTGTTGTTTGTCAACACAAAGGCATGCAGTTCAAATCCACCAGCTGCTTCTCTCTCCGTGGAGATAGGCAATCTCTCTGCAAGCAATTACTGCCTCTGAAAACCCACTGGAGGGTCAGCTATGAGTTGGTTCCAACTAGACAGTACACAACAACAACAACAATGTATATGTAAGTAGAACTATGCTCCACAGAGTTTCCAATGATTGAGTTTTTGGAACTAGCTTACAGGGCCTTTCTTTTGAGGAAGCTCTGGGTGGACATGTGTCACTAACCTTTTGCAAGTGTCTACACATGCTATTAACATCGCATAGGAACTCCAAATATAGCTAAGCAAGTTTCACCACTCCTTTTCCACCCTAAACTAGACACAGGATATTTGCTATTGGAATGACTGTTAGCTGTAATCATTTGAGAATAAACAAATTTCACTGAAATAGCCATTTGTAAAGAGAACTGATTGTCCGAGGAACATGGTGATTCATACCAACCAACTCAAACGAACATCCCAAATTCTCAATTTAGTACCATAGAGGAAGATGGGCCCACTTACTACTATGTCAGTCACTGTGTCATTTCACTGGATGCTTCCATATGCCCTTTATTGGTTTTGAGTTTCCTTTTCCAGTGTCTGCATACATTTCTCTTAAAGTCTGATGTACTGAATCTTCTTCAGAGAATAAACCTTGGGTTATTGCAGCCCCTTCTCAGAACTAAGAACAAACAATATCCAGCAACCTGGAGCCACTGACTTCTTGGTGAAGGAAAATGAAAGCTCAGTTCTCTTACCTTAAGGTGACCCAATTAGCTCTGGCCACTGAAAGGAATTAGAGAACACAGCATGATAGAGTAGGGGTGGTATGGATAATGCTTGCTACTGAGAGAAGCAAAATGTCTAGTCAAGTGTATGGTACACTTCCTTCTCCAAAATTATTTATACTACTAATTCATGTGACCTATTGAAAGCAAAGCTAAAAATACCTGCTTTATGCAGGTAGCACAACTTTGCTTTCAGAAAGTCACGAAGCCTCAAAGTACTGACTGAAGAGGATCAAAGACTATAGTTTTTAAATATGGATTATAACTCAGCATCAAGAAAATAAAAATCCTTATCATTAGACCATGATGTTGTTGTTGTTAGGTGCCATTGAGTACAACTCACAGTGATCCTTTGAACAAAACATCTGAACCCTGCTCTATCCTGAACCATCCTCATGCTTCCCGAGACGTAAGAGGCCATTCCAGCAATCACCATGTCAGTTCACCTGGTTGAGGGCTTTCCACACTTTTGCCAACTCTCCACCCTTCCCAGCATCATATCCTTCTCCAAGAAATAGCCACTCCTAGCAACATGTCCAAAGTATGTGAGGCAGAGCCTCATCATTCTTGCCTCCAAAGAACACTCTGGCTCCACCTTTTCCAAGACATATTCATTTGTTTTCCCGGCTATCCATGGGATATTCAGCTCTCTTATCCAACACCACAGAGCAAAGGTATCAGTTCTTCTGTCATCCTTATTCATTGTCCAGCCCTTAGATGCATAGCAAGCAATTGGAAAAACTATGGCTTGAATAAGATACACTTTAGTCCTCGAACTGACACATGATAGAGAAAAAAATTGAAACTGTCAATGATTTCATTTAATTTGGATACACGATCAATAGCCATGGTCAGGAATTAAGAAATCAAAAGATGTGTTGCATTGGGGAAATGTACTATCAAAGACCTCTCCATAGTCCTAAACAGCAAGGATGTCAGTTTAAAGACTAAAGTGCACCCGATCTAAGCCATGGTCTTTTCAACTGCTTCTTATGCATCTGAAAGTTGGACAATGAATACGAATGAATGATGGAAGAAGAATCAATGCTTTTGAACCGTGGTATTGAAGAAGTATGTGGACTATTTCATGGACGGCCAAGAAAACAAACAAGTATGTCATGGAGGAAGTGCAACCACAGTCCTCTTCATCTCCTCTACTTTGGGCATGTTGCCAAGAGGGGACAGTCCTTATAAAAAGACATAATAACAGTGGCGGGTTGGGGGGAGGCTGAGAAAGATGGATTCAACAATGTATACTGCATTGAAAGAGATGAGGGAGAAAACTGTTTAAAAGGAATATGTGATTAGGTATTTTTGTCATGACAGGAGTCTAGGTCTAGAGCAAAGGCTACATGATGGAGTGGACCTGGGCGAGGGTTTGTAAAACAATGAAATAATTTTTCTTTTACTTTTCCAAGAGGGTAGTGTACTGGGGGTGGGGGGGTTGGGAGGGAGAAAAGTGCAACAATGAATAAATGGAAATCCAAAGACTAAATTTTTACTGAAATTAATAATAAATTTAAATAAATTTTATAAAAGGCATCATAGCAGGGTCTATAGAAGATCCGAGAAAGAGACAGATTGACACAGTGACTGTAACAATGGTCTAGAATGTACGTCAAAAATTGTGAAGATAGTACAGGATCGAGCAAGTTTCAAATCTCTTGTTCTTAGGGACTCTGTAAATTGTAGTCAACTTAGACGGTGCATAAGAACGTTGTTGTTAAGTGCCGTCGAGTCACCTGTGACTTATAGCGACCCTATGCACAACAGCCTTATATGCTGCCGTATCCTGTGCCAATCTCACTATCTCCAACAATGGTCAACAATAATTAAAAAAAAGAATCATCATGGGGCTATATTTTCCAAAGACAGAAGAGTAAAATGTCAAGTTTCTGGAAACTCAGACAACAAGTTGAGAATGTGTTATTACCAGTGTTTGCAGAATATCAATATAGTCCAAAAGGATTTGGAAGGAAGATCAATTGCAAAAAAAAAAAAAAAGATGAAAAGGTATTAGGTCAGAATGTGCAGTATAATCTGTAACACCTATAGGTGTATAACACCTATATACTGTTAGGTGCCTGGCTCAAGCCATGCCATTTTCTGTCATCTCCTAAGCATGTAAAAGCCAGGCAATGAATAAAGAAGAGCAAAGAATTGATGTCTTTGAATAATGGTGTTGGGAAGGAATGTGGACTATACCGGAAACTTTAAGAAGAACAAGCAGACTTGCCTTGGATGAAGTGTAGCTAGAATGCTTCTTCGAAGCAAAGATGAAGAAACTTCATCTCACAGACTTCATAAAGAGGCACCAGTCAGGAGGAGGGATGTCATGCTTGGTAGTGGGTAAAACAAAAGAGGAAGCTCCTCAACAAGATGGATCAACACAGTTCTCCAGCAATGACCTTAAATATCAATGATTGTGAGAATGGCATCAATATTTTAAAAGCTTGGAAAAAATTTTTTATCAAATTTAGTTTTTGAAGCAACATGCTTAAATCATGATCAATAGCATTCACTAATTTTCCAGCTTTTTGTGGTTTAATAATATTTTGTTTCACTTCCAAATTAACACTTCCATACCATTTGCTGGGCTGTCATAAGCACTTTAGCTGCATTTGAGGATCATGACACTTTTCACAGTAATATTTTCAAAAGAAAATCAGAGAAATGACATTGTAACACTCCAGAGATGCATGACACTTGAGATTGGGTGCTGCTTATTCATGAAAAAAAATATATTTTTATACTGGAAAAATTTTACATCTACAGTACAGTTACAACATGTACATTAGCCAGTAACATAGGACTTATTATGGTTATAAAGATAGGCCTTTTGTTCATAGGGTTGCTATGAGTCATGTGCTACTAAAAGGCAAACTACAATAACAACAGCATTACAATTGGTTTTTTTTTAAATCCAAGAGATAAGAGATAGATGATTTTTCTGAGAGAAGCTGTTGTGTTTTCTGCATCCCATTATGTGATTGAGAGTTCTGAATTCCATTATAGCCTTCCTGGATCACAGATATATATTGGCAGAACATTGTCCAAGAGCTGTTATACAACACATGACTATATTGTCTTGTTACTGAATACTAGAACTGTATGTTAGAGCATTAGATAAAAAGTAGTGAACCCTACTCTCCATGAATTGATTTGAATAAACTATACTTTTATATAAATAAATTACTAATGTTCCTGTTTAAAAGAATCTTAATCTTTGCTGCTGACTTACATACAGAGGTACCAACATATACAGTCCTTATAAACAAGTATCTCTTCTGAAATGAAAGATAGATAGATAGATTAGATAGATAAGCTCTGGTGCCTTAGTGGCAAGAATATATATGGCAAATATAACCAGTCTATAAAGTTCAAATAAACAAGAGAAAAAAACAAATTAAAGTAGGAGAGAAAAGAAACAAAACATAAAGAAAACAGTATGTTCAAGATAAATAATTACTATTGTTATAGCAATGACAATTAACTAGAAAAAGAAAATATTTTGACCAATAATATGCAAGTTTATATTCTCACCACTGGGTCAATATGTAACATCATGTTAGTTGAAGGGAGAAGGGATTGAAATTGTCAACTATTTCCTTTCATTTAAATTCACAATCAACACCCTTGATACCAAAAATCAAAAGATATCACATTGGGGAAATCTGCTGTTAAGGACTTCTCCAAAGTTCTAAGGAGCAATGATGTCAGTTTAAGTACTAAGGTACAGTTGACCCAATCCCTGGTCTTTTCAATTACTTACTATGTGTCTGAAAGTTAGACAGTGAATAAGAATCAAAGAAGAATTGATGTTCCCTCCCCTTTTCATTAGTTTATTTTAAAAATTCCAATACAAATTCGAACAAATTCTTTCCATTTCCCTCACACCCCACCCATCAAATTGTACAACCCAATGATTAGCCCCCCCTTCCCCCTGCACATCCCTATCCTTTTGCTTCCAGGCTCTCCCACCCCTCCTGGATCCTTATACTCACTCTACAATAATGGTTGTACACAATAGTTATCCTTATGTGACTGAGTTAGTTCACTCAGCATAATGCTTTCCTGTCCCTCCCAAGTTAAGTAATAACTTACAAAGTTATTGTTTCTGTGTGCTTTTTTGTATTGTGATTTTGGAGAAGAGTGAAAAGAACAAATGCATATGTCTTGGAGATAGTGCAACCAGGCTACTCCTTTGAGACAAAGTGAAATCTTTCTCACATACTTTGGGAATATTGTAAGAAGGGAGGGCAGTCCTTGAAAAAAGAAATGATGTTTACTAAGGTGAAGGGTCATTGAAAGAGTGGAAAAACATCAACAAGATGACCAGATTGACATGGTGTTTATAACAATGGGCTGAAGTGTATCAGAGGTCATGAGGATGGCACAGACTATGGCAGGGTATCAAGGGTTGGACAATGGAAGATAAATGCTGGAGGGATTCGGTAGAAGTGAAGGGGTATCCTGATGGAGGGTGGAGCTGGGAAATAAGTGGGTCAAGACACAGGACTAAGGGCAGGCACAACACTGTAACTAATGGTTAACGCCACAATGAGGGATTTATCTTTCTCTGTTCTACAAATTGCTTATCTGTCGGATACTCCTCTAAATCTGAACATTCAGATTAAGACAGACTAGGAAGAAGGATTTACCATCCACTCCTGAAATAGCAGACCTCTGAAAACCCTATGAACAACGACTCAACAGCACATAACAACAACCAATCTGTTGTTCATAAGGTTATTATGGGTAGTGGTCAATGTGAGGGCACCTAACAACAACAGCAACATATGCATAAAATCGAATTCATATGTAACTGGAAGATAGAAAACATTTTTTAAAGGGCTTATTTATATATAAATCAGAGGTAGGCTATTTTTGCATATGTAAAGACGTTTTGAATAAGTCAACAACTGGTATTTGTTAAATAAATTTTAAATTAAATTATTAGAATCATTTTTCTATTAGCTTCATAAACTAGAAGTAAAATTATATATGTGATGAATTTGTTTGAGTAGTATTCTGCTGTTTAAAAATATCAAAGCTACTTTCATAAAAAATAAATAAGCTATACTTAACTAGGTAAATATAAAATAAACTGGCAAATCACTAAATTGAATTCAAATATACAGCCCATTTCAAAGGAAATATGGAATACAAGGGGAAAATGCTTAGACACATTTTGAAGTTGCAATGATAGTTTCAAAGAAGTATAATTTCAAATTTTCTTTCTTTCATCATTCTATTGAGAATGAACAATATAATTTAAGTGGAGAAATTAGTACTTTATGAACTATGCTTGGTTTTATATTTTGATATTAGCTTTCATCTCCTTTCATCTTATTAGTTCATCATAATGTGTGTTTCTATGGATGAGATACAAAAATTGAGCTCTCCTGGGTAGAAGGAACAAGATAATAATCATTGAAATTTTTGTCATTACTCATTTCCTACATTCTCAATTGCGTTTTAAAAATTATAATATTCACCTGTAAAATGTACCAGCTGTACTGAGTATGCCACCACCTTTCAGTTTGTCATACGGTGGTGGCTTGCATGTTTCTGTGACATGTTACTTTGCCACTAGTATTTGGAGTACTTGCAGGATGCCCCAAGGGGAACAGACTACAGTAGAGTTTACAGACTAAGACTGACTAGGAAGACAGACTCTTTGATTTACTTATAAAAATGAGCCAGTGCAAATCTATGAATCCCAATAGTACATTGTCTGAATCACTTGCTTTGAACCCATGATCAGGACAGTTCAATCCGTGGTAGAGTGTATTAGATGAATTAGAGGATCAGTGAGGACAAGGGAGACCCTCAATGAGTTCTACTGGCAAAATAAACACCTAAAGTTACTGTGAGTTGAAGTCAGCTACCTATGGTAGTGTTTTTTCTATCTATCATCCATCTATCTCTGTATCTCTGTAACTCTCTCTCTCTCTCATATCTATCTGTATCTATCTATCTATCTATCTATCTATCTATCTATCTATCTATCATCTATCTATCTGCTTGTACAGAGCACAGTGTTTACATTATCAGAGAGCGTTTAGGTCAAGACATTGCAATCTTCAATTTGTGTGTGACACATGGACTGAATCTTTAGTGGTAAGCTTTTATTTCTCTTCTCACATGTGATTTAATGTTCCTGCTAACATTAACACCTTCTCTCTTGAAATTGTTGTTGTTATGTGCCATTGAGTCACCTGCGACTCATAGGGACCCTATGTACAACAACCCTAAACCCTGCTCTATCCCTTGCCAATCTTATCATCTCCGACACACCTATCCCCATTACCCCAGTGACTGAATCAATCCATTTCATTGAGGGTCTTCCTCTCCTGAGCTGTCCCTCCACCCTCCCAAGCATGACATCCATCTCCAAGGACTGATCCTGCCTTGCAACATGTCCAAAGTACGCCAGACAGAGCTTCAGAATCCTTGCCTCCAAGGAGCATTGTGGCTTCACCCTCTCTAGGATGAACTTGTCTGTTCTCCTAGAAGTCCATGGTATATTCACTACTCTTCTCCAGCACCATAGCTCAAAGGCATCAACTCTCCTTATATCATTCCTAGTCATTGTCCAGCTCTCTGATGCATAGCAAGTAACTGCAAAGACTGTATCAGGAGCACCTTAGTCTCCAGACTGACATCGTTGCTCTTCAGTACTTTGGAGAGGTCTCTGACAGCAGACTTTCCCAATGCAATTCATCTTTTAATTTCCTGGCTCCTGATACCAAGAGCATTGACTTTAGAGCCAAGCAAACTGAGCTGTCAACAATCTCAATCTCTTCATCATCCATCAGGATGCTGCCAATCAGTCCAGAATCCCACTTTTTAAAAAATATTATCCTATGCAAATTAAAGGCTACTTAAATCTATCCATTTCCTACTTTATGCTCAAAATTGTGAATACGAATTCAATTTTTAGAACCATATGCTGCCTTAGTGTACAAAAATGGAGCCTATAAGGATATCTCTTTTTAATTTAGAAGCAGCCTTAGTGCTATCGTGGTGCATCTTTTATCTGGTGTATCAAAGGTAGCTGCCTGGGGCCTGGCGTAAAGTAGAAATATAGAGCAGGGAGTTACTTGATACTTTAACAGAAACACAAAATCCAAATCCACTGCCATCAATTCCAATTCAGCCAGTATGGCAGAGGAGTCCAGACCCACTTGATTACCCAATTCTGTAAGATTTCAAAAGTTCAATAGCTGCAAATGTCTATGGAAGTGGATTACTTCATGTTTCTCTAGAACTTTCCATTAATAGTCAATTTCTTTAACCACTATATCAGCAGGGTTGCTGTTTTAAGGCACAGGGTTAAAAGATAATACATTTAAATTAATAAAATGGTAAAAAGAGAGGCCAATAAAAAGACCTATAGAAAAGAAGGGTTTGGGACATTTAAAGAATGAAGGAGGGAAAGACAGCAAAGATAAACAATGAGCACAAGAAGGAGTGGGAGAAGGTGAGGCTATGGGGTATTGATGTCCTCTTATATGATCCCCTTAGCTTGAGAAGCTATCCCATATAAACATTAATGTTTATAATTAATATTAATGCTTAAAAACACCACAGTTCCTGCTTAGACATAACTTCTTCTAGAGAAGTATCCTGGTACTCACCTTCCAGATCTCAAGCCCTAATGTTGCTATAGTTGTTACTTGCCATTAAGTTGACACCAACTCATAGCTGACCCTCTAGTAGGTTTTAGAGGCTGTAAATTGCATGCGAAGAGGTTACGATCTTTCTACCATAGCTGGTGGATTTCAGCACAATTCCTTAACACTAAGCCACCAGAGCATCTTCTAATCCTAATACAGCTCTAGAACCACACTGCAGGAGAGATGAATACAGTACCCATCTCCCCAAAATCCCCTCTTGTCCTTAAGTAAGAACCAATGCATAGTTGACCCTCCATGAGGTTTCTGAGATGATAAATTGCACATAAGATGATCGTCCATCTTTCTCCTGGTGGATTCAAACAGTCAAAGAAGCATGGCTTCTTGTAGCACAGTGCCAGCAGAGCTTGCTAAAGATTCTGTAGTAAGTACATTTCTCCTTATCCTAAGAGCAGGCCATCAGTGTTTCAAGCAGGGATAAAAAGTGACCAGACTTACATCTCAGTACACTGTAGCTGCCCTGTAGAGAAACACTGGATCAATGCACTATTGCAAAAATGACGTATGGCGAGAGTAGTGGCTATGGAACTGGAGAGAAATAGATGAGTTTAAAGATATGAGAGAGTAAAGTAGTAGTTGACCAGACAGGTTATGGCAGAGAGATTATTTTAAATATGTTCTGATGCTCCTATGAAGAAGCTTTGTGCTTTATGAAATTATTAATTTTATATATTCAACAAACACCTCTGAGTGCCTGTACATCTCAGGAATGATTCAACTGTGGTACTAAAGAACACATTGGAATATACAGGCTAGGGTTAAAAGCAGAAGCCACAAACAGTTTGAGGCTAAGAGGAAAAAATATATAGTTCATCAAAAGAACAATATTATGCAAGGAAAAGAGTACCAAAGCAATTTCTCCTGGAGTGGTAAGGAGTATTTGTATGGTTGATGTCAGATGGCTCCTACTACAGACATTCTAAACATAAAATATACTTTCCTAAAATAAAATTTTTAAAAAGGTCAATGATTTCAACTTTTGGTCTCATTACACTCAGATCTAACTAAAATGAGTTAGTCATGCTGGAGCCTGATGGATGACTGATTTCAATTTGGAGCAGTTTCCATTTTAGTGAGCAAGACTCAGCAACATTTTATTTGGTATAGACTGTCAGGCTGAAAATTAATTTTTAATAGGGAAGATTAAAATAAACGTCTTCAACATCAATCAAAAGGAAAATCAAAACCTCCAAATATAAACCCAGCATAATATCTTGATTCTGTAGGAGACTCTGTAATCATCTTCTCATTGATCCAGTTACTTCCAAGTTGAGTCCAAACGTCTGATTGGTCTCTTCAAAGAATAAGGCTATATCTGGGGCTCAGTTGCTGGCAGTTTGGATGTTTGGCAACAGCAGAAGCTGGTAGACTGCAACAGCTGTGGTGAATGGCAACTGACACAGGCCTTCATAGGCTTCATCACAAGCCCATTGTGCTAACACAGAAGTGGCTGATGACAGGCTGGCTTATGTCACTGGCTGAGTCATTCTCTCTTTAGTTGTTCAGTGCCACTTCCAACATAAATGTTCTCTTTTAGATGTAAATATGTAATCCAAACATCTTCACATCTGGTGTCTCTCTTGTAGGCCAACTACATGCCTCTTCTCCAGACACTTTTGTCCCTGATCGTCAAGCATTTCTTGTTCTAGATCTCTGAACATACAGCTTAGCTATAAATCTATGTATGTTCTAAGTTTCAGCCACAAGTCACAAGTCCTTTTACACAGAGAGAAGTATGCACTTCCTGAAGTTCTTACCTTGGTGTCATAAATGGCTAAGCACTTGATTAATAAATGAAAGGAAGCTTGAATCGAGGAACAAACTGAAATGAATACTTTTGGAGGAAATGCTTGCAACCTGCTTCTTGAAAACTGCAGCATTTCCACTCTGTGCACACAGTCTCCATGAGTCAAAATGAGCAATGCATTTGACTTTTTGTTTGGGAAGCTCGGTACATTGGAAAATTTCCTCACATTCTCTTCAATGGGGATGTCAGAGCAGCAGTTCTTTCTGTCTTGCATACACTGACCTACCACCCATAAGTCAAGCTAGGCTTTTTCCTTTTCCACCAGCTCATTATAAATGGAAATCTCTCCCTGTGGCTTTAGATATAAACAAAAAACCCCCATGCAACAGCATTTGGTGACATGGAGCTCTTGGATTTTACTCCTATAACTGTTTCCTCCAGTCTGTGCTCATACTTGTTTCCAAGTATTCCATTTTGAGTTGTTGCTGGGACAGCTTGATCTTCTTGATTTGATGAGTCAACGTATGATGAGAAGCTCTAACCATTTGCTTACTGATTGCTTCACAGTCAACAAGTCTGTCTCTATCAGTGCTCTTGTACCATTCAGCAACTGTTTTCCAAAGAGTAGATCTTCACAACAAATTGTGGCTAACCTTGAGAAGAATGGGAATCTCAGAACACTGATTGTGCTTATATGAAAACTGTACTTGGACCAGGAAACAGTCCTCAGAACGGAGCAAGTAAACACTGCATCGTTCAAAATGAGGAAAGGAACGCACCAGGGATGCTTCTTGTCTCTCTATCTTTTCAATTTATATGCAGAAGAGATCATTTGGGAGGTTGGACTTTATGAGGAGAAATGTGGAGTGGTATCAGTAGTGGAAGAAGACTACCTGCGTTACGCAGATGACACAATCCAGTTTGCTGAAACTGAGGATGTCCTAAAACATTTGCTGCAGAGGGTCAAGGAGCAGTCTGTAATATTTATTGAAACTCAACATCAAGAAAACATGGAAAGAATTTTCATAGAGGAAAATATTCGAACGGCAAACAGACACATCAAGAAATGCTCCAAAATACTGGCAATAAGAGAGATGCAAATCAAAACCACAATGAGTTACCATCTCACTCAGGTAACAATGGCAAAGTTTAACAGGGCACCAAATAATAAAATGTTGGACAGAATGTAGTGAGAAAGAAACCCTTAAGTATTGTTGGTAGGATTGTAAAATGGTACAACCATTAAGGGAGGCAGTTTGCAATTTCTCCAAAAAGCTGAACATAGAAATTCCATACGACCCAGCTATTCCACTATTTGGAATAAATGAGAACTGAAGCACAAACTACTATTTGTACAACAATGTTCACAGCAGAATTATTTACCATCACAAGAACACGGAAACAGCCCAAATGTCTAACCACAAATGAATGGATTGAGAAATTATGGTACATTCTTACAATGGAATACTTTGCAGAACTCAGGAGCAATGATATTATAAATTATTACCTAACTTTGGAGGGACTGGAGAACTAACTCAGTCCCACAAGGATAAATATTTTATAAAACCATAATTAGAATTAGTCTAAGGATCCAAGAGGGGTTGGAGATGTTAGAAGCAGAGAGATCAGGATGTACAGGGGGAGGGCGGTGGAATAATCAAGGGGTTAAAATTGAAAGAATTTGTTCTTTAAAACAATGTATTTGAATTTTGTATATAAACTAATAGAAAATTTTTTTAAAAGTCAAATAGAAAAAAGACAAAGATTCTCACCACTGTGCCAACTGACAGTATCATGATAGATGGAGAAGAGATTGAGATCGTTCACAATTTCAACTTGCTCAGATCCAAAATCAACACTGTTGGCACAAGCAGCCTGGAAATCAAAAGACCAATTGCATTGAGAAACTCTCCTGTCAGGGACCTCTCCAGAGTGCTAAAAAGCAACAATGTCAGTCTGGAGATTGAGGTGCACTTGATTCAGGCCATGGTCTTTGTAATTACTTGGTATGCATAAGAGAGCTGGACAATGAATAAGTATGACAGAAGAATTGATGCCTTTGAGTGATGGTGCTGGAGAAGAATATTGACCATATCATGGATTGTCAAAAGAACAAATAGGTCTGCCCTGGAAAGTGTAAAGCCAAATTGCACTCTGGACACAAGGATTTTGAAGCTCTAACTCACATACTTTGGACATGTAGCTAGGAGGGACCAGTCCTTGGACGAAAGTATCATTCTTGGAAGGGTGGAGAGATAGTGCAGGAGAGAAAGACCCAAGATGTGATGGATTGACACCGTAACTATAATAATAGGGGCAGATGTCTCAGAGACAGTGAGATTAGCTCAGGATAGGACAGGGTTTATAGCTCTATTGTACATAAGACTGTTATGAGTTGTAGAAGACTTGATGGCACATAACAACAATATATAGTTCTTCACCACTGATGGCATAACCTTGCTCTCGACTCCTGGGATTCTTAATAATGGTTGTCTTAGCTTTGTTAAAACAGCCCACCAGAATATTCTTCAATCTAAAATATGCAAATAGGTAATAAGCTTTTTATTAGATTACAGGCTTTATACTTGCAGAAGAGCTGGTCTTTTTTTCAGTTAATTGTATTTCACTTCCTTGATATTTGAATTTTAATTTTTTATAATGAAACTTCCTTACATGCTTGTTCATATATTTGTTGTCAATGCATAGCTGAACCTCTAGTGGGTTTTTGGAGGCTGTAAATAACTTGGGAGGAGATTGCCTAATTTTTTCCTGAAGAGCAGCTGATGGATTCAAACTGCCAGACAGGCATGTCCTCTGGGTTAGCAGAGCAACTCTCTGAGGACCATGCTACCAAAGCTTCCTCTTTACACACCTATTTATGTAGATCTCTAACATACTCTTCTCTTATATATGCAATTTCACTTTTCTAATACCGTTATCTATCTGCAGCACCACCATCATCTCTATTACATATATTTGCTAATGGAAATCTGAAAGTATGGTTTTATCCTTCAGCAAAAAGAAACTGGTTTGTTATTTTATACTTAACATAGGAATTGTGACAATTCGATGTTACTGGTGTTGCTCTTTTCTTTGCATGTGTTCAGTAGTTTTTTGCATCTAAGTTCATGAGAAATATTAGTCTGTAGTTTTCTTTTTTCGTAATGTTTTTTCCTGGTTTTGGTGTTAGGCTTATGCTTGCATCACAGAATGACTCTGGGAGTATTCTTTCTTTTTTTATTGTTTTAAAATAATCTAAGTAGATTTGGTGATAGTTCCTTTCTGAAGGTTTGGTAGAGTTCAGTTGTGAATCCATGTAGACTAGGACTTCTTTTTTTTTTTCCTGGGTGGTGGGGTTGACCTACTCCATTTCTTCTTTTTTTATGGGTCTGTTCCAGTGTTCTATACCTTTCATTGTCATTCTGGGTACAATGTGGATTTCCAGGAATCTTTTCATTTCCTCTAGGTTTTCATGTAACTGGAGTATAACTTCTCATAATATTCCATTATTATCAATTCCATTTCAGATGGTTGTGTTGTGATATCACTTCTTTGATTTCTTATTTGTGTTAATTGTGTCTTTTCTTTCTTTTGTTAAGTTTTCCAATGGTTTGTTTATTTTATTGACCCTTTCTAACAACCACCTCCTGGTGGCTTTAATTGTTTTTCAGTTTTCTATACCTTTGATGTGTCCTTATAATTTCTTTTCTTCCAGAGGCTGTGGGATTAGCCTGTTGTTCTTTGTCTATTTGATAGAGATGTTGAGTTAAAATTTTCA
>NW_006399770.1:14845622-14846988 GCF_000299155.1 Elephantulus edwardii
GGCACATAACAGCAACAACAACAACAACCATAATATTATTTACATTGGAGGCAATGATTTTGAAGCTCCGTTTCACATACTTTGGATACATGGCCAGGAGGGACTGGTCCTTGGAGAGGACATCATGCTCATAAGGGTGAAGGGATAGCACAGGAGAGGAAGACCCCAGATGTGATGGAATGACACAGTAACTGTGATAATGGGGGTTGGTGTATCAGAGACTAAGATTGGCTCAGGACAGCGTTCAGAGCTATTGTTCATGGTTGCTGTGAGTCACAGGCACCATGAGACTCAATAGCACATAACAAGAACTATGTACTACTGAACTGTTTATAGAATCTGGTTCCTGTTTTGTGTTCTCAGCTATTCTTAAGCATATTTTCACTATCCCTACTAACACTTGAATTTTGCTTTTCTTTATTTATTGCCTTTATTTTAATTTCTTAAATTATTTTGAATTCTTGAAATTATCTTTTATTTCTTTATTAATTTCAGATTTCCTATACAGATACAGAGCTCTGGTGGCCTAGTGGTAAGGAGCTTAGCTGCCATCCTAAAGTCATGATGTTCAAATCCATCAGTTGAACCTTGGGAGGAAGATGGCCAATCTCCTCCTCCCATCCCCCATGTGATTTACTGCCTCTGAAAATCCACTGGAGGGTCAGCTATGAGTCGTTTCTGACATGACAGTACACAGTAATAACAGTGACAGTTTTTCCAGTTGAAACTTGATAGCTATGCATTGTCCTATAGGCAAAACAAACTTTATTCAATCTATTTTAACAATCTATCTGACCTGTTGGTTTGATATACATGTACTCTTGGTAACTGCTATTTCACCGTATCGTGTAGAAGATCAAAATTCCAGCCAGAATGGTAGACTGAGTGGGGATTTAATAAATATTACTTTCATGGAGAAACAGAAACAAGGGAAAAGTGGTTCTGAGCCCAAGTGTTCCTGTGCTTCTTTGTAGTTTGAGTTTATGAGCGTATTGTTATTTAAGACACATCTGGTGGCTTAGTTTGCACTGTGTTTGTTGTGCTACTAACCTAAAGGCTTCTCCTAACCACTATTGGCTCCGCAGGAGAGTGACAGGAAGTTTGCTTTCATTGTGAAACCTGATGAGGGTCACTATGAATTAGAACTGATCAGTGGCATAGTGTTAAGGAATTACACTATCAACACAAAGGTATGTGTTTGAGTTCACCAGGCGCCTTGTGGGAAATAGATGGGCAATCTCTTCTCATTCAATTTATTGCCTCTGGAAGGTCAGAAAAACCCACTGGAAGGTCAGCTATGGATTGGTTCTGACTCAATGGTATACAATAACAACAATTACTACTGCAATGAACTTTTTCGCTTGAT
>NW_006399770.1:14849528-14857238 GCF_000299155.1 Elephantulus edwardii
AAAGAAGCTTATTCTTTAACATGAAAAATGATGAAAGAAAAAATTAAGGACGTATGGCATATTTATATAATCCTGATGCCGTATTCTTCATATAGTCCAGATTTTTCAAGTCATTTACTCAGCACACAGATTTAATGACTATGGAGAGATGATACAGCCCTGAAGAACACCTTTCTTAAGTTTAAACCCTGTAGTATTCCCTTCTTCTGTTTGGACAACTGCTTCTTGGCCCACACATCTCTTTTGCATGTCCACAATCACATCTATTCATTTGCTTACTTTTCAGAATACTGATGAAACCCCAAAGACTGTCCCCTTCTACCTCTGAAATTGGGTCTGGATTTAGGTGAAGAACTCCTTGAGTAAAAATTACTTAGGCTTAGCTATTTTCCTTTGATAATTCATTATGTCCCATCTCAATATTGTTTGCACTTTCTCATATTCTCATTTTTACCTAACTGCAATAATAATACAATAATAAATTGTAAGAATAATTGAAATCGCTATCATAATGATAATAATCAACCAATGAGAGAACGTAAGGAAAATGCTTTTATTCTGTCTTACTGTGTCTGGACTTTCAGTGATACATTAGCTGGTAGCAACGTTAGCCCAGCATTCTCACAGTCAGGATTGTCTTTCATCTTAATTACTACACTACAAAGCAGTAGATGGAATAAGAATAAAGAAAGTAGAGATGCTGAGTACCAACAAACTATGCACAAGGAAGGAGTCCAGAAACTGAATACAAAAACCTACTAATAGTAAAGTTTGAAATATTGAAGTAAGTTGTGGAAAAGATTTTTAACCAGGTAAGATTTAAGATTAACTACTATAGTTAGATGGCACATAACAACAACTGTAGTTAATATGATTTCTTATAATAAGAATGTGATACATTTTTACTCATGTTATGCATTTGTTAAGGAAACAAAATTCAATGACTGGCTAATTTTCCAACAGGTGGTTTTGCATGGTTATCTTCTTTAATTTGGGCTGGCTATTTGACAAATGTACACTCATATGGAACTGATAGTGAAACTGACTTTCCATTTTTCTACATTAATTTTTCTTCAAAACCATCCTTAAGGGCATGTTATTATTGTTGTTACATGTCATTGAGTCAAGTACGATTCATAGTGACTCCATTAACAACAAATCTGAACCCTGTCCTATCCAATGCAATCCTCATCATCTCACATTCTGTCAGCTTATTGCTAGGAGAGGCCATTTCTTAGAAAGGGACATCATGCTTGGAAAGGTGGAGGGTCAATGAAAGAAGACCCTCAGTGAGAATGACACAGTGACTATAGCAATGAACCCATTTTCTCCATCTATCATGACATTATTTCTTTGTTCTAGTCATGAGGATTTTTGTCTTCTTGATGTTGAGATGCAATCTATGGTGAAGGCTGTTGATCTTCTGCAACAAGCATTTCAAGTTCTCCTCTCATTCAGTAGTAAGATTGTGAGATTGTGTCATCAACATAATATAGGTTCTTGAGGTATCTTCCTCTGATTGTAATGCTTCATTAATTCTTCATAGAGTCCAGCTTCTCAAGTTATTTGCTCAACATATATTTTGTTACATCAACATGTGCTTCAACAACAACAACATTGCTGGAGAGCTCAAAGATGGAGGGAGGGAACACTATCTTCTCCTGCCATGTTGCTGGAGATACAGGGCATAGGTATATACCTTAGGTACTTTATGCCTCTATTTTATACTATTCATAAAAAAGTAGGCTTTGGAAGTTTTTTTTAAATATCTTTATTTATTTTCATACAATAATTCATTTATGTTGTGTTTCATTAATATATATTGTGTTCCATACAATGTGTCACTTATACGGTATTTCATACAAACATTCATATACACTGTCTCACATATCATTTATTACCATTTATTTATCCCTATTATCACATCATCTTTTCAAGTTCTTACTGAATATTTCCCATTCCATCGCCCTCCCCAAAATCCACCCACTAAACTCTGCCAGCCTAATCATTTCCACTCTTTTTTCCCCCTATCCTTTCTCCCTTTTCTCTTCCCTTTTTGGACATTTATATATGTGTTATTAGTTATTCTTCTATTTTTACAATAATGGTCTTATGCAGTATTTGTCCTTATTAGACTGAGTTTGTTCACTCAGCATGATGCTTTCTAAACCACCCCATGCTATGTAGAATACTACAGGGCATACAGAAGAAAAAAACTAACAACACCCCCCAAAAAAATGAGTAAAAGACATAAAAAGATTTTTCATAAAGGAAGGCATTTGAATGGCCAACCAACATGTAAAGAAATACTCAAAATTACTGGTAATTAGAAAGATGCAAATAAAAACAACAATAATGAGATGCCATCTCACCCCAGTAGCACTAGTAAAGCTTAACAGTACTGCAAGCAATAAATGTTGGGAAGGATGTGGTAAGGTTAGAACTTCCATGCCCTGCAGGTGAGATTGTAAAATGGTGCAACCATTCTGGAAGGTAGTTTGGTGTTTCCCCAAAAAGTGAACATAAAAATTCCATATAGCCCAGTTATCTCACTGCTAAGAATATATTGTTCTTGTTATGTGCCGTCGAGTCGCTCTATACCCCAGGGAAATTAGAACTGAGACATGAATGAAGATATGTACACCTATGTTCATAGAAGCTTTATTCACAATAGCAAGAATGTATAAAGTCTAAATGTCCATCAACAAATTAATGGCTTGAGAAATTGTGGTACAGTCACACAATGGAATACTATGCAGCACTAACAAATAGCAATTTTGTAAAAATAGTAAATATGTTTTTAAAAAAATTTGTGAAGACCAAATAAGCCTGTGTTTCTAGTATTGAATGAACTGGTTAAATTAAAAATAAAGTTTTAAGCCAGAATAAAACTATTATCCCTAGGTGCCAGTGACTATAATGAAGAATTTGCCTATAGCTTATATTTTTTTCACATTGGTAATAGGCTAGTTAAACTGTTTCTGGAACTAATTCAGGGGAAGCATTGTGATACCATGGTAAGAACATGGAAACAGAAATTGTATGGTTTGGTTTCAAATTCCTCTCCACCACTTTTTAGTTTAGGGATCCTCATTAAAAAAATGGTTCAAAAGTGTGTGGCTACTATTTGGTCAGCAGTTCAAAACTATTGTCTGTTCTATGGGAAAAAGTCTTGGTCATCTCTTCTGCTGACAGCACAAATGAGCTGTTAAACAAAATTGTGAAAAACAGAAAATTCTCACTTTTTCCTGAATACAACTCAGTGAAGAAAATATCCATAGTAAGAGACATAAAAGGGCTGGATGTATCTTTTCTTGCTTGCTTTGTGATTTTTTACGAAGTTACATAACTTTCTGAACCTGTTAAGGCTAATATATCCTCATTTCACTGGGTTGTCATGAAAAACTAACCATGATACTAAGCAACAGAAGAGAAGCTCGTAAATACTTAAAATTGTTAAAATTTACAGCTTTACTGCAAACATAGACAAGGGAAGAGCACAGCTTTAGAGTGAAGAAGCCTGAATAGCTGTGTGACTTCTTTGAACCTGTGTCCTCTGGGTTGTCATGAAGATTAAGTAAGTACTATGGACAGAGATTATTTTCCAAGGCTTCCTTGTCCACTCCCACCCCCAGCCCAGCTTGGTCCTTGCAGCTTCCACCCATCACAGTGGCAGATACGCTGATGTTTGCCAGAAACTCCATTCACTCTTCATTCCCTAGCCTGTTTCCCATTAAGCAGGACCATGGAAGTATTTAATTTTTTTATGATACCCCTACCTTATACGAAGTGACACATTCAGCTCCTTGCTTTCCTTAAGTAACAATAAATTTCTAGAGATGCTAATGAATATATTTCATTAACATGAACCCTTCAACAGGTCCAAGTGTCACTTCTGAAATTTCTGCCACGTCCTGTCAGAGGATATAAAGCCATCCACTGTGCTCTTGTACTTCCATAAATATCCCTCAACATGCCAAACTATTTGTTAGGTTGTGATAAAATCCTGCCTCTCTTCTCAATCTCTGCTGTACTGGATGAAATGATTTCTAAAGTCATGCTCTTGTGCTGCAATGTTTTACTGAGTTTTCGTGGAAATGCTCTTTCAGTGTTTGCTCTTATTCTCTCTCCTGCTCGTCTCTGGCACAGAGTTCACTGATAAATTGAAGTCAGAGAAGCATCTCCGAGGACTGAGCAAACTCAGATTCTCTCCTCCCTTCTGAAGACCGGGAACTGATGCTGGATTTAGCTTGATGTCTTTTGCTTTTTGCTTGAGGATGATTTCTTTTCCACAAGGACACTCAAAACCTTCATGAAAATTGTCATCAGTTGTTTTCAAGTCAGCCCTGCTCATGGTGATCCCACATGCAGCAGAAGGAAATGCCACCCGGTCATGCACCTTCCTTATGGTTAGTGTGGGTCAGACAGACAGACCTTCACGACCCAGAGGGTTTCAGCAGCTGATTTTTGGAAGCAGATCACCAGGCCTACTTTTGAATGGTCGTAACAAACTAAATAAAATAATTAAAGAAGTCAGTAAATGTTTTAAACTGTCAATCTTTATGACAAACATGTTATGTGCCGTCAAGTTAGAAATGACTCATAGCTAATCCTCTAGCAGGTTTTCAAAGACTTTAAATCACAAGGGGAGGTGACTGTCCATCTTTCACCTGCATAGCACCTGGTGGATTTGAAACAAATGCCTCAGGGTTGTTAGCATAAGTCTTTACCTAAGAGCTCCCCATATGGTAAACACAGAATATTGAAAAGAACATAGCTTTGGAGTCAAGGAAATCTGAATAGCTGTGTGACTTCTATCAAGTTACCTAACTTCCCTGAATCTGTTTCCTTTAGCTACTTCTTAAAATGAAATACGCACTGGATACATCTTAATGCAGAATCTCCACCAAAACTTGTATAGCATTATGTTGTTGATGTTGTTAAGTGCCGTCTAGTTGCCTGTGATTCACAGTGAACCTATGTACAACAGCCCCAAGCCCTGCTCTATCCTGTGTCAATCTCACGTCTCTGACACATCCATCCCAATTACCTCAGTCACTGTATCAATCCACCTCATAGAGAGTCTTTCCCTCCTTCTCTGTCCCTCCACCCTTCCAAGCATGATGTCCTTCTCCAAGGACAGGTTGCTCCTTGCAACATGTCCAAAGTATGTCAGGCGAAGCTTCAGAATCCTTACCTCCATGGAACAGCCAGGTTTAACCCTCTCCAGGCTGAACCTGTTCATTTTCTTAGCAGTCCATTCAGTACTCTTATTCAGTATATTCAGTACTGCTCTCCAGAACCACAGCTCTAAGGCATCAATTCTCCTTCTATACTGCCTAGTCATTGTCCAGCTCTCTGAGGCATAGTAAGTGATTGCAAAGACCATGGCTTGTATCAGGCACACCTTAGTGACACCATTGTTCTATAGTAACATATAACGCATCAGTGATGGATGGCGGGTGGCTACCTTCGAGGTTTATTGACCAGGAGTCAAACCAAATTTTCTCACATGGAAAATGAGAATTCTAACACGGAACCACCAGTTGCTTCACAGGTATCTCATCTATGGCTTTAGGTTCAACATGAGAGAGCCACTCATATGCCATGTTAGTGGCACAATGGGAAATAAAAGTTCAGCAAAGGTGATATTGCGGGTGAAAAAGCTGGTAAAGACTAACTTACAATGTAAATTCCTTTTTCTTTCCACCTCTTCCCCTCCCATAAAATTTAGAAATTTCTTTTCCTCTTGTTTATCTATGCTCACTTTCCATTCTTTTGAATTATTGTTTCACGAGGGTGTGATTAGCTTTCCTTTTTATGCAGAGGTGGAGCCTTTTCTGGCCACTAAGTTGCATTTACTTTTCTCCCTGATAGGAAAAAGGACAAAGAAACAGATCTCAGGCTGTTTCACATGCAGTCCAACATGCCTACTAAGATATGAAACTTGGTTTTTTTCCAACACTTACTGATAAATACAACTGAATTCTTTTTCGTCAGTTGTGAATCTTTAGACTATTTGAATTTCAGAAATCATGGGAACTTCCCAAGGAAAATGAGAGGTTGATTTTTTAAAGATTTTGTAACAGGTTTTGATTTTCCTTTTAATGTTCTCTTCAAGGCGTTAGTGCTCTCCGACTTTCACTTAGCTGACATGTTGCCATTAAAAGTGAATTGTTTCACTTCCGTTAGATAGCATGAAAGGGAATTTTTCCTGCTGCTTTTAGGTGATAAAAATCTAAAGACAGCATGTTCTGATGTAGCAAGAATTTGGTGTTAATTTTCCTCTGGTGAGAGAACGAAACAGCTCTGTTTATAATCTGTTGTTTAACTATTAATATTAAATTAATATTTATAATAAATTAATATTAATAACTATTAATATTAAATACTAAAGGGATTTTAAACTCAGGAACAATAGTAATATATATGTTATTTTCTTCAGGTTACTTTGTTGATTGAGGATTTTATAGAAAAATTAATAACTAAAAAATGGAATTTTTGAGATGAAAGAATGTATATCCATCAAAAAAACCTTATTACATAACAATGACTTTGTGGTCCAAGGAGTTAGTGCTATTTATCCAAAGATAATAATTTTTATTTACTAAAATAATTTTATAGTAAGCATTGATTTAAGCTGTAAATATTTTAATCAGGCAAAACACTCTCTAGAATCATTCAACCATTTTGCATACATATTAATAGCCACGTCCCATGCCGAATATCTTTTTTCTGCTCTTTGGTTATAGTTGTAAAAATATCATCTGTTGTTGAGATAGAAACAAAAACAAAGGTGAGAGTTATAAAGCAAAGTGTTAAAATCCAAATTTATGAGAGAAGCTCTGATAATTTGTAAAAAAAAAAAAAAAATAAAGCATCCTCTTTTAGACTTAAAGAATCCCATGCTATTGATTTTACAAACCTGATGTTTTACTTTACAGAACTGAGGACCTTTTAAATTCGTTGAAATTTCAAGTCAACAAGCTCTATTTTTTTTACATCATTGAAAACAGTGGCCTCCTTACTAAACTCAGATATTCAATTCAAATCTGAAATAATCCACGGTGAAAGTAAACAATAAACTTTAATAGCATAAAAGAATGTTACAAATACCATCACAAATGCAATGGCATTTACTTAAGGAAACTGTCCTGAAAGAATAGAGCACTACACAGCCTGTCTCCTCCTGCTTCCCAAATGTCCTATACATGCTTATATTACATAACTCCGTATCAGGCACCATTTGTGTATCACGTTGGATCCTTTTGTCTTGTCTCATCTCTTATGCCAACTACAGCTGCAGACACTTGTTTTGCCCAATTGTACATAAAAAAGAAAGCTCAGTCTCTGGATATGTTCCTCATTCCCTGTCCTGCCTGGAACTTCTCTGATGCCTTCAGGTATCAGACTACAATCAGAAAAGCAGAATCATGAGCTATGAGGTTTATATATGTCTGTTATGTAAGACAGTGGTTTTTCAGTGGTAGAATTCTTGCCTTCTGTGCCAGAGATCTGTGTGCCTCCAGACCAGTCCATCTCATGCCAGTGTGGAGGCTTGTGCACTGATTTGATGCTAAACAGGTTTCAGTAGCATTTTCAGACAAAGACCAGGAAGAAAGCCCTAATGATTTACTTTAAAAATTAGTCTGTAAAACCCCTATGAATCTCAGTGATCCAACACTCTTGTGTGTGTGTGTGTGTGTGTGT
>NW_006399770.1:14857589-14863492 GCF_000299155.1 Elephantulus edwardii
TTTTAATAAATTGCATGAATTCCTTGTTTTCCAATGCAGTGTAGTATTCCACTTTGTGAATATACCACAGCTTCTCTAGCCATTCATTTGTTGATGGGCACTTAGGTTGTTTCCAACTCCTTGCTATTGTGAACAAAGCCACGATAAACATGGGTGTGCATGTATCTGCTTGGATGTCAGTTATTATCTCTTTGGGGTATATTCCCAGTAGTGGAATTTCTGGGTCAAATGATATCCCTATTTGCAACTTTTTGAGAAAGTGCCATACCACCTTCCACAGTGGTTGCACCATTTTACACTCTCACCAACATTGAATTAGGGTTCCAGTTTCTCCACAAACTTGCCAGCATTTGTCGCTTGCTGTTCTGTTAAATTTTGCTATTCTGACTGGGTTGAGATGATATCTCATAGTTGTTTTGATTTGCACATCTCTTAGAGGTAGGGATTTTGAACATTTCTTCATGTGCTTGTTGACCATCTGAATCTTCTCTGGTGAAGTGTCTGTTCATATTCTGTGCCCATTTTTCTATTGGATTATTTACCTTTATCTTGTTGTGGTGCTCAAGTATTTTATAAATTCTGGATATAAATCCCTTATCTGATATGTCATTACCAAATACATTTTGCCAGTCTGTGGCTTCCCTTTTTACCTTGTTGGAGAAGTTTTTAGACGTGCATAGGGATTTGATTCTTAGAAGGTCCCATTCATCTATTTTATCTCCTCCTAGTTGTAGGGATCCAACGCTCTTATGCACAGGATAGCTATGAACAGGGGCTGACTCTAAGGCAGACAGCAATAACAGCAAAACTATTGCAGGGATACAACTTAAGTACAAAAGAAGATGCTTGCTGGGCCATCTCTGTAATGCTGAGTTGTCTTCTGCTCTGACGCTGGAGTTTCAGGTTCACAAGAAAGGCAGTCAGGGGCAGATGAATGCAGAGTAGAAGAGAACAACATGCTGGAACACACAAGGACATGCTGAACGCATGTCAGCTGCTGCCTCTCTGGTATCATTGTCTGGAAAATACTAGAGTCTTTCATCTTGATCTAAACACATACCAGGCACAGGGATTAGAGAAGGTAAAGAGGGACTCTTGGGACAATGCGAAGTTTCAGGCATGTCTGGTTTCTCCCTAAAACAAGGCAGTCAGTAGATAAACAATGGGTGAAAGCCAGAAAAATAGTTACTGTTTTACTTCTGATCTCAAAATCATGGTAAGATTTCTCTAGTGGCCTATCCTAAGTGGAAACATGGCTACTGGAAAATGTAATTTAGTCTGGACAAGTTGCCACATTATAAAGCTACAAGACTGACGGATTTATAACTCAGGAGTCAGGTTCAGCTTGACACAGGTGTATGGAAACGCACAGGTTATACAGTTACAAGGTTATATATGAAATAGCTTCATGACCTCGTTATTGGATTTAGACTCTTCATAATTTTTTTTTAATAAGAGTCTCTCCTCCTTGATTTGCACCTGATTCGACAAATTATAAAGCTATTTCTAGAGAGTAAAAAACCCCCAATTAACTACATTTTTGCAAGACTTGATTTCAGGCCTTGCTTTTTGGGGAAAGCCATTTGAAGACAGATGAATTAACTCACTAATGCATTCAAGAAACAACTGTTGGTCATTTACTAAGTGACACATATGATGTTATGCTTGGATTTGTTTTCAAGAAAATAGTAATTAATACACTTGACATACACACAGGAAAAAAAAGTATGAGTAACATAATATGGTAATTATAATGTGGTGACAGAAACGAACATAGAGCATTTTGATGAGCATTCAGAACCTAGATAGTACTGATCTAAAGAGAACACGAGAAAATTAAAAAGAAATGTCAAAGAAGGTTCCAGAAAGAACTAAATAGTTCAATGTGTTGTAATCTTTTCCATACATGTTTTCCAATTAGACTGTGAGTTCCATAATGGTTATTGTTGTTGTTGTTGTTGTTGTGTGCCATCGAGTCGCTTGTGACTCAAAGCGATCCTATGTACAAGAGCTCTAAACGCAGTTCTATCCTGTGCCAACCTTGCCATCTCAAACACACTCATTCCCACCACTCCACACACAGAATCTATCCATCTCGTCAAAGGTCTTCCTCTCCTTCGCCACCACTCCACTCTGCCAAACATGATGTCCCACTCCAAAGACCAGTCCCTTCTTGCAACATGCCCAAAGTATGTCAGATGAAGCTTCAGAATTCTTGACTCCAAGGGGCATTCTGGCTTCACCTTCTCCAGGACAAACCTGTTTATTCTCCTAGCAGCCCATTCAACACTCTTCTCCAGCACCACAGCTCAAAGGCATCAATTCTCTTTCTATCATCCCTAGTCACTGTCCAACTCTCTGATGCATAGCATGTAATTGCAAAGTCTATAGCCCAGATCAGGCGGACCTTAGTCTCCAGCTTGACATCATTGCTCTTCACTACTCTGGAGAGGTCCCTCACAGCCGACTTTCCTAATGTAATTCGTCTCTTGGTTTCCTGGTTGCTGTTACCAAGAGTGTTGACTGTGGAGCCAAGTAAACTAAAACGGTTAACTATCTCAATCTCTTCCCCATCCATACTGATGCTGCCAATTGGCCCAGTGGTGAGGTAGTAGTATTTACTTCTGGGCCTTGGATGTCAGGCACAGTACAGAGCAGCTTATACCACTTGCTGGAATGGTTCTGTGTTGCCCTTGGCTATACCAGGTGTGCTCCCTTCATGCTAGAAATATCTCAATACTACTCAATCTACCCTCTGCACACAACATTCTGTCTCTGTGACTGTCAAGGAACAAGTCTAGTGTGCCAACGAGTCTAAGATAAACATTTACCCCTCTTCCCTGTTGTTTTTGTTGTTGTGTATTATCGAGGTGGAACAGATCCATAGCTGACCCTCCGGAAAGTTTTCAGAGACAGTTAATCATGTGGGAAGAAATAGACTAAATGCAAAAATTATAATGAGCAAGCATGATAATAACACGAAATAAAGCAGCAAACTAAAGAACTAACAATGACAGATCTTCTCTAGCTATTTTATATTTCATAAGCTAACTTCATTACCCCTCACTCTGAACTAATGCTTTTTTTTCACTTGCACTTTCATTTTTTAAAAGAACAACATTACAACATAATTTTTCATATATTGTTTTTGTTGAGTCCTGTCGAGTTGCTTGAGACTCATAGCAGCCCCATGTACAACAGCTCTGAACCTTGCTCTATTTTGAGCCAACCTTATTGTCTCTGATGTAACTACCCCCGTTACCCCAGTCACTGAGTCAATCCAGCTTATTTAGGATCTTCCTCTCTTGTACTATCCCTCCTCTCTTCAAAGCATGATGTTCCTTTCCAAGGATTAGTCCCACCTTGCAACATGCCCAAAGTATGTCAGATGGAACTTCAGAATCCTTGTCTCCAAGGGGCAGCCTGATTTCATCCTCTCCAGGACAAACCTGTTTGTTCTCTTAGCTGTACATGGTATATTCAATACTCTCCTCCAACACCACAGCTCAAAGGCCTCAATTCTCCTTCTATCAAACTTAGTTATTGCTCAGCTTTCTGATGCTTAGCAAGTAATTGCAAAGAACATGGCCAGGATGAGGGGCACCTTAGTCTCCAGATTAGCTCAAGATAGGACAGACTTTAGAGCTGTACATAGGGTCTATATGAGTCACAGGGGACTCAAAGGCACATAACAACAACAATAACAATCAGGAACTAGACTGTTGCAAATAAACCCTTTACAATAAATCATTTCTTCTCACTTCTTTCTACTTTCTGATTATTATAAACCCAAGCCAGAACTAATTCACTATTCCAATAGAAAAAACATTGCCTCGTTCGCAACTTTGAGGTGGCAGGAGGAATTTTCTTTCTTTTTTTTTTTAATTACACTAGTTTGTTTACAAAATTTGAATGCATTGTTTTCCAGAATAGATCCTTCCAATTTCCCTCATTACCCCACTCATCAAACTGTACAACTCCATGATTAATCCCCCATTCCCCTGCACATTCTCAACCCTCTGCTTCCACTTTCTCCCCCACTCTCCTTGGATCCTTACACTCATTCTGTAATAATGGTTTTATACAATATTTGTCCTTGTGAGACTGAGTTAGTTCACTCAACATAATGCTCTCCAGTCCCTCCCAAGTTAGGTAACAATTTACAAAATCATTGCTCCTGCGTGCTACATAATATTCCATTGTGTGAATATACCATAATTTCTCAATCTATTTGTTTGTGGTTGGACATCTGGGCTGTTTTCATGTTTTTTCGATGGTGAATAAACTGCTATTAACATTGGTGCCATTTTCTTTCTTCTGCTGTTTAATCTCAGATTCTCTTACATAACCACTCTAAGAGGAATTACAACAGAAGTCCCAGGATAAAGGGGAGTGGGAAATATGGAACAAAACTCAAAAACGTAAAAGAGGGTCAGCTTAGTGGTCCAATAGAAACTGGTAGAACTACTAAGACTGTGGTTCTTGTCACCTTTGAACCTATAGCAAAACATACCCATGACTAAATTTTCAGCCAAACAATAGACAGGTTCATAAAGAGAACAATGACACCAGGAAGGCACACATGGTCCTTAAATTAAATAATTGCATAAAATCAAAAGAGCAGGCCCAAGGATAATGGCCTGAAGTTAGGAAAAGGGAGGATTAATGGAAAGAGAATTACAAGTAAGAAGTGAAAAAAATACCATTACATTTTGGATCTTGCATTGTTGTTACTGTTTTTGTGTGCCATCAAGTCATCTGCAGCCATTCTCACTGACTCTGACATACCTAACCCCATTGTCCCAGCCACTGTCTCAATCCATCTCATTCCTCTCCTGCGCTGTCCCTCCACCCTTCCAAGCATGATGTCCTTCTCCAAGGATCAATCTCTCCTGGCCATATGCTCAAAGTATATGAGATGGAGCTTCAAAAGCCTAACCTCCAAGGAGAAACTTGCTTTCACCCTCTCCAAGACAGATCTATTTGATTTCTTGGAGGTCATGGTACATGGTACATTCAAGACTTTTCTTCAGCACCACAACTCGAAGACATCAATTCTTCTTCTGTCATCCTTAGTCATTGTCCAGCTCTCTGATGCATAGTAAGTAATTATAAAGACCATGGTCTGTGTCAGGCACATCTTAGTCTCTTAGACTGATATCATTTGCTTTTCAGTATTCTAGAGAGATCCTTGACAGTAGTTTTTCCCAAAGCAACTCATCTTGATTTCCTGACTGTTGGTGCCAAGAATGTTGATTGTGGAGCTGAGCAAACTGTAACTGTTAACAACCTCAATCTCTTCCCTCTCCCTCATGGTGCTGCCAATTGGCCCAGTGGTGACAATCTTTGACTTGATGTTGAGTGTCAATTCATGTTGAAGACTACAGTCCTTGACCTTCTGCAACAAGCACTTCAGGTCCTCCTCTGTTTCAGTGAACAAAATTGTGTCATTAGTGATCTTTAAAAAAATGTTTAAATGATTGAATGAAAAACCAATATATTTTGTAAACTTTCACTCATATCACAATTTAAAAAAGAGTATTTACATAAATCCAACATCCTTGCATTCATAGGTCTAACAAAATATTATGCTTTCATAATATTTAGCTGCTTTCTGTTATGATAATTAACATAAATGTGTTTTGTTAATGATATATTAATATAATTAACATATATATTTTTTGTGCTATATACATAGTATGTTTTCCTGAAGTCAAATGCTATATATAGAACAACTAAAGTTAGTTTCTTCTTAAAATATACATGTTCTCTGTTTACTGGGTTTTATCTTATCTGTTTGATATATATTTGTTGTTGTTGTTGTTGTTATGTGCCATCGAATCGTTTGCTACTCATAGCGACCCTATGCACAACAGCCCTAAACCCTGCTCTATCCTGCGCCA
>NW_006399770.1:14863799-14873103 GCF_000299155.1 Elephantulus edwardii
CACACACACATATATATATTTATATATATAAGTATGCATGTATCTTCTACTCCTGTATGGAATCTTTGCTAGAAATCCTATTCTTTAAGAAATGGAAAGTTACTAACATTTGCTAAAGCATTTAATCAGGCATGGTGATGTCATTGAAGTTTTTCAATGAGAGAACTTCACAATAGAGGAAAGAGGCCTGCTGTGTGACTACAGATATTTTTTTTAATAGAAGAGAAAGACTCTGAGTTTCTGACTTGTTGCCAGGATCTTTTTATTCATTAGTATGGAATTCTTCTATATTCTGTTTTGCAAAACTGGAAAATCCCTGAGAATCTCCAAGAAAGCTGAATATTACATAAAGAAAAGGAAACTGAAACCAAGGAGCAGTATACGTGGGAAAAGATCCTAAGAGAGTGTATAACTGTGCCTTTCTCTAAAGGCCAGCATGGCATTCAAGGATCTTACAATGTTAGCTATTGTGCCTAAATATACATATTGATTGTCCTCAGTGTTGCTTTTTTCTAGTCTATAATCAATGAGAAATTATCTATTGAGTACATGGTATTTGCTTATCACTATTGGAGACACTGTGGGTGTTCTAAAGCATAATATATGGAGAATTTGCACATTAAAGGCTTACAGTTAAGAAGGAGGGGGAAAATGCAATGGACTTAAAGCCACAGAGCAAGTTAAGATGGTAATTAATTATTTTAAGTGCTAAATCATGGCATGCATACTATTAGATCTGGGCAATTGATTGGGAAGTGATAAGAGTGGGCAGGAGAAAGGCTTTCAGGGCTCCAGTAATTGTTTACTGAATTGAATGTTGGTTACATGGCTGTGTGCCTTTTGTTAAACGGTATACATACGTTTTATTCATTTCTATGTATATTTCACAGTGAAAATGTTAAAGATATATGTAAAGGTAAGAGGAATAAGATCTGACTAATCAAGGCAAAAATTGTGTAATAAATTGGACCCAAAGTGGACTTTGGATGGAACAGAAATGGGAACAAATTGGTAAAATGCGGATATAGTGTGATTCTGTGGGAGTACAGGGAAGATGCAAGGAGAATGGACTTCTGAGGGTAACTGGATGGGGAGGTGCAGTAACCAAAAGAAAACAGGAGTATTTGAAAGCTGAGATCTAGAAGGTGTAGAAAAGACTTTGTGATAGGTAGAGGCACTTTGATTCTGAAATGTTAGGATATTAAATACATTGGCAGAGCAATGTTAAGAATGTTAAGAGAGATATAAGAAGGATTAATATGGCTGTGGTCTGATTATTTTTTTTAAAAAATTAAGATGGAGTGGCACCTGCATTGAGAAAGGGAAGGTAAAACTGAAGAAAATAGTGATGAAGATCTCCCATCAATACTACTGCAGATGAAGAACTAGATGTGAGAAACTCAGGGTAGCTGATAAAATGGAGGGACAAGCAGGTTACTTAGACTTCTCATTTTACAATGTTTAGAAGAACAATAGTACAGAGATAGAATCGTGTGTACAAGTAGCTGGTCAAAAATAGACAGTGGTTTGGGCTTTACAACAAAGTGGCTTTATAAAATGGATACAGAACAAAGGCATATGGAGAAATAGAAACAAAAATTTTATAATATAAAATATCACAACCAGAAATGAATACACATATTTTATAGAGGTCTATGGGTGTGGTAAATGGTTTATGCTCTACCGGTACCATAATGTTTGGCTAAGTGAACTTACCTCTCAATGCTGCAGAAGAAAAAGTGCTGGTGATCAGTGTCTGTAATCTCTTACAGCTAAGAAAATTCTGTGAAATGATTCTACTCTCTAACACATAAGGCTGCCATGATTTAGAATCAATGTAATAACAACTAACAGCAACAATCTTACTATATGAACTACCTCATAAAATATTTAAGCAATGCTTCTCTCACGTCAAAGATGAAGAGTTACAGTCAAGGCCCTTTCTGTTTCTCACATATATCCATTAGTATCCCTGCCTCTTTCCTTCTCTGAGAGTTTGGCAAACCCTCTAAATCTAGTAACAAGATCAGCACATATTATTAGGAAGAAAAAGGTAGACATTCAAGCAAACAGTAACTTCTGTGTATCATCCTTACCAGGTTTAAAATCTTATTGATTTTGTGTCTTTGGAGAGCTATGCAATAGACATGGAAACCGACAAAATTCCAAAGGACAGATAGATTCAAGGAGGCAAATTTTGACTCAATATAAAAAGCACTTTCTAAAAATATGAACTACCTATAAATGGAAAAAAGCTAAGTATATTCCTATGCTGGAAATATTTTAGCAAAAGCTTGACTCTCTGTAGAGGTACTATAAATAGGAGCCTTGCTTTGAGTCAGTGATTGGACTAAAACACATTTACAGTACTTGTTATACTTATTCCTTTCATTTCATGTATCAAGAGTGGGTTGGAAAAGGTTTGGATTATATAAACAATTTGTTTATTCCCTTTTCTCAGCATCTTGCAGTACTTCCCTTATAACCCAAGCATTTGGATAGGCACTGGGATGTAAGAGTGAAATTTATACTGATTCTATTCTTAAGGAGTTTTAGTCAGGGACAAAGAACCATAGAGACACAGTGTTTAAAAGGCAGCTTGGTTGCTTGCTGGCTGAAAGATTGAAGGTTCAAGTCCACCAGCTGTTTGGTGGAAGAAAGATATGGCAGATATTTGGGCAATATACAGACTGTTCAATGTGGCATTGGACTGAAATTGTGTCCTCTAAAAATATATGTACATAATGAATGATATGTGGAAGCTATTAACAATCTCCCATGAATCCCATCTATCAATTGGATGATTAGGGCAGACTATAAAATTGTCAAATCCCATTACAACCCAAATTGGATGTAAGGTTCTCCAGGGTTTTTACAGTAATATTTTTCATCTCAATAGAGATAAAAGTGAGGAAGTCTAGCAAAGGAGAGGGCATCAGTACCACCAAGAAATAATCACCAGGAGTGGGGTGCATCTGTTGGGAGCTAGCCTCCTGTATGACAAAACTGGAGAAGTCCAGAATCCACAGAGGTCTCAGGGAATATCAGATCTAGGGATGTTAAGGAAAATAAGGACTTTGCTCCATGAATGGCAGATGAAAGGACCTTTCTATAACTCACACTTCCAAAACTTAAACTTCTAGCCTCTTAGACTATAAGAGAATAATTTTTTGTTTGTTAAAGCCATCTACTTGTGATATCTCTTTTAGATGAGTAATACAAATGTTATTATCAAAGTTAATACCTGGAATTTTGGGAGTACAAAGCTCACTCTTAACTCTTTGGAGTAAAGAAATGGAAATATCAAATATTAAACCAAAAATCAGACTGCTGAAGACACTCACTAACTCATTGCAGTCGAGTCAGCACTAACTCATAGTTGACCATCCCCTGGGTTTCTGAGGATGTAAATTGCACAGAAGAGTAGCCATATTTCAGGAGAGACATAAATAACTCCCATAGATCTTTGAGAGGGTTTGGTGTTTTTTTTTTAAGTTCCTGAGTAGCATAAACAATTTTCACTAGTCTGGAAATTGCAAAAGTAACTACAGAGTTTCCTTTCCCAGTATTCATTATCTGAGCATTAAAAAAAAATCCTATAAGAAAATACAATCTAATGGAATAGCTTTCATTATGAGAGCACAAATTATAGTCTCAGAAATTACTTTGCCTTTCCAGACAATCTAAATGTAATTTAGATTAAAATTTTGAAACCTAAAAATAAAATTATTTCAGGACTTAATGTTATAAAGTATTAACTATTTCCTTTCACATTATCTTCACCCTGAAATTCCCTTATCTAGTCGTCTAACTGGATTTTCCATCACCATGAGAAGCGGAGTAAAGCGGAAAGTAGAGTCACAACAGAACCAGAAAACGAAGATATTAAATCCACAGTTTGAAGGTTAAAAATGCCTGATTTTATGATTGTTGTTATCTGCTATCCAGGTGTCTTCACGCGAAACAGAAGGAAATGCTGATGAACGAGTGCTATTCGCATTAGTAAACATGGATCACATCGCTGTGATTTCAGTTCCAGGGTACGATGATTTGATCCCCTACCTACTTGCTAGGTCGAATTCTCCATCCAGAAGAAGATAGTTTCTATCTTAGTTAAGTGAAGAAAAGGGTTGAACTGAGAACAAGAAACAAGATTGTTAATCATTGGTGAGGATCACAAGTCCACGTGTCTCTCAGAAAGGCTCAAAGCCCTTCTCTCTCTTACTCCCCTGCAGTAATTGGCTCTTTAAGGAGGGACGAGCACTGATACCCTTAGACTGAGGCAGCATTCTGAGAGTAAACTAAAATACTGGGCTCCATATCTTAGTAAATTATTTAAGAAATCCCATTTGGAAATGCAGTGTTTCCCCATGTTTTAGCATGCATAGGAACTGCCTTTTTAAAATTTTGTTAAAATCTATATTGAGGAAGAGCTAGGGGTAAGGGTAGGGAGCTTAGATTCTACATTTCTAAAAAAACAAGCATCCAGGTATCCAGAGGATTGGTCCATGATCTATATTTAGAAAACAAGATCATGGCAGATTTTTTACAGTAACATTGCCCTCAGTAATTTACTATATGACCATAGTTAAAGTCAAAAGCAAGAAGTGGTTGTGTACATAAGTGAAAAAAATTAGGTGGATATACTGAAAAGGATTAATTTTCTACTACTCTGGTGGCCTAGTGGTAAGAAGCTGTGCTGTAATACCAAAGGTATGCGATCAAACCAACCAACTCCTATGTGGGAGAAAGATGGGCATTCTCCTCCTGTGCAATTTATTGCTTCTGAAAACCCACTGGAATGTCAGCTATAGGTTGATTCTGATTTGACAGCACACAGCAAATGAGAACCCTACAAAAAAAAGTGAAGAAACTGTCCATGAAATCTGTAGGGAGCTCCAAGTGGTAATGAGATAACCTCATAATGATGGAAAATGATCTGAAAATAGAAAGCACAGTATAAGTGAGAGCAAAGATACCTCTGCAAATGCCAGTCTGGAGATATATACACATCTCAGTGTGCTAGTACATCTCTGTGGAAGCTAACATGAAGAACAGATGGTAGTATTGGGTGTGATACCAAATTCACTCTTCTCAAACCAGGCTGTGATACCACAAGTCCTTGGAAATTAAATTCTACATCAGGCAAAAGGAAAAGGGGGGGGAAACCCAAAAAACCCATTTACGTTTACCCACTTTACTCTGAATTGACAATGAGAATTCTATCTGTTACTGGAGAAAAGGGAATCTTGAGGATAGAGAGGGGAATCTTGGAACCAAGCTGTTAGAGAAAAGTAGAATCATTTTCTTAAATACAGAAGAACATTCTTAGAACATTCTTCTAAGTGGTATAGCACTCTTCTGTTAATATGCTGTACTGAGGTAATCTGGGGGTTCCTGTGATGCTGAACCTTGTGCCACTGGGGTGTCAAATGCCGTAACAGTTACCCACAGTGGACAGTGTTTGGTGGAGCTCCCAGTTTAAGACAGGTTTGGAAGCAGGAATGTCATCCACTTCCCAAACAAAATACCTCTAGAAACTCTATGAAATTTGATAAATGTCAGTTATAAAAAGGCTTCAGGCCTTTTGTCCAAAGGGTTGCTATGAGTTGTGCCTGACTCAAAGCAATCAACAACAACAAACAATTGTCATCTGCTATCAAGTGAACAGACAGAAAACCATATTATTTTCTCCAGCTTAACTGATGATAAATGATAATATGAACTGCATTGGTAAAGAAACCTTTCAGTGTAGTGGGTTACATATTGGATTGTTGTCTGTAAGCTAAGCAGTTAGAATTTATTAGCTTCTTCTTGGGAAAAAAAATAAGTTTCCTTTTGTTAATATTACAGCCTCAGAAACCCAATGGAAGGTCTCTATTAGTCAGAATCAATTTGACAGTAGTAGATTTGCTTTGGCTTTTGGGTGCTATAAAAAATTATTAATGCAAATAATAATTCTGACACCTGCACATTTCATTGTCATGATAACCTACATCTATTTTAATGATTTTGATAGGACAAGAATCTGCAGGTTTCGACATTAGGCTCAACAGATCACTTAAAGCAATTGAGGTCCACTGCATTATTTATTTTTTTATCTAATCAATACTGAAGTTATAAAATGAATAATGTTATCCACAATTTATTTGCTATGCTCATAACCAAACATATTTTTAAAATTGGACCTTGGAAAATAGTAACAATTTATCCAATACTCTAATTATAAACAAAATAATAACTGGAAAACAACTAGATTCATCAGCCCAGCTGGTCTTAATTGTGGAATATAAAAGTAGTTTGTGTATATATTTACTCATCCATTAAAAACAAGTTTTCAAGAATTACTGAGAACAGGATAAACTGAATGGCTATCAACAATAGTACAGCTTCCTGAAAAAACACATTTCCTTAGTAATTACAATTATTCCATGGATGATATCACTTCAGATATTTCACTAAAAAGAACAAATATGAGTAGTTAACTGGGAATGAACAAAAAAATAAAGTACATATTTTAAGAAGATATCACTCTACACGTGTAACAATTTTCTTCTGAGAGCTCTAGTAGGCCAGTTCCTATGGCATTATTGTGTTGTTGTGTGCCCTCGAGTTGCCTGTGACTCATAGCGACCCTATGTACAACAGCTCTAAACCTTGCTCTATCCTGTGCCAATCTTATTGTCTCTGACACACCTACCCCTATTACCCCAGTTCATCTCATCAAGGGTCTTCCTCTCTTGCTCTGTACATCCACCTTGATATCCCTCTCCAAGGACTGGTTCCCCCTTTGCATGTCCTATATATGTCAGACAGAGCTTCAGGACCTTTGCCTCCAAGGAGCAGCCTGGTCTCACCCTCTCTAGAAAGAACCTGTTTGTTTTAGCAGTCCATAGTATGTTGAATATTCTTCTCCAACACCACAGCTCAAAAGCATCATTTCCCCTTCTATTATCCCTAGTCATTGTCCAGCTTTCTGATACATAACAAGTTATTCCTAAGACTATGGCCTGGATCAGCAGCACCTTAGGCCCCAAACTGACATCATTGCTCTTTTTAGTACTTCGGAGAGGCTTCTGACAGCAGACTTTCCCAATGATATTTGCCTTTTAATTTCTTGGATGCTGGTACCAAGAGTGTTGATTGTGGAGCCAAGAAAATCAAAGCTCTTAACAATCTCAGTCTCTTCACCATCTATCATAATGTTTCCAGTTTGCCCAGTGGTAAGTATCTTAGTTTGCTTCCTGTTGAGTTTCAATCCATATTGAAGTCTGCAGTCCTTGACCTTCTGCAGCAAACACTTCACGTCCTCCTCAATTTTAGCAAGTAAGGTTGTGTCATCTGTATAACACAGATTGTTGATGAGTGTTCCTCCAATCTTGATGCCACATTCTCTTCATAGAACCCAGCCTCCCAGTTAATCTGTTCTGCAAATAGATTGAAATGGTATAGAGATAGGATACATCCCTGGCATACACCTTTCCCAATTTTGAACCATGCAGTGTCTCCTTGCTCTGTTCTGATGACTGTCTCCTGGCCCAAGTATAGATTTTGCATAAGCACAATCAAGTGTTCTAGGATTCCCATTCTTCTCAGAGTCAACCACAGTTTGTTGTGATTGACACAGTCAAACGCCTTTGCATAGGCAATGAAACACAGATAGACATTCCTTTGGTATTCCCTGCTTTCAGCCAAGATCTATTTAACATTAGTTATATCCCTAGTGCCACAGCCTCTTCTAAATTCAGCCTGCACATGAGATAGTACTTTGTTGATGTGCCATTCCAGTCATTTTTGGATCATCTTCAGCAGAATATTGCTTGCATGTGACATCAGTAATATTGTGTGATAATTTCCACACTCTGTTGGCTCACCTTTCTTTAGAATGGGAACAAATATTGATCTTTTCCAATCAGCTGGCCAAGTGGTTGTCCTCCATATTTCTCGGCACAACTTGCTGGGCACATCCTGGGAAGTGCCTCTTTTTTGAAATATGTCAGTTGGCATGCCATCAATGCCTATGGCCTTGATTTTGCCAATGTTTTCAGAGCAGCATGAATTTCTTCCTTCATCTCTATAGGATCTTGCTCATAAGTTGTTTCATGATATTCTTCTGTGTCTACTCTGTCTACTCTTTCCATCTTCTTTTAATGCTTCCTGGATCATTTGATATTCTGCCATGTTCTTGCTATGATGAATAATGCTGCTTTGAATATTGGTGTACAAGTCTCTGTTTATGCTTCAGTTCTCATTTTCTCAGGCTATATTCAAAGTAGTGGAATAGCCAGGTCATATGGAATCTCTATGGTCACCTTTTTGAAGAAATGCCAAACTGCCTTACAGAGTGGTTTACCACTTTCCAATCCCACCAACTATATATATGAGTTCCTATCTTGCCATATTCTATTCAACATTATTTGATGCCTTACTAAACTTTGCCACTAATATCACACACTAGCAAAATCCTCCTGAAGATTATCCAGAAAAACTTGAACAGTACATTGACAGAGAACTACCAGAAATACAAGCTGAGTTTAGAAGAAGTTGTGGCATCAGGGACATTATTGCCAATGTCAGATGATGGATCATGGCAGAAAGCAGAGAGTACAAGATGAATGTCTATTTGGGTTTCATTTTCTATGCAAGGGCATTTGACTATGTGGATCACAATAAATTGTGGCAAACCTTGAGGAAAATGGCAATCTCAGAACACTTGATTGTGCTTGTATGAAACCTATACGTAGACAAGGAAGCAGTCCTCAGAACAGAGCAAGGTTCGAAATCAGGAAAGAAGTGGGATGTATCCTGTTCTCATACCTTTCCAATTTGTATGAAGAACAGATCATTCTAGAAGCAAGGCTTTATGAGGAGGAGTGCGGCATCAAGACTGGAGGAAGACTCATTAACAACCCATAATATGCAGATGATACAACCTTGCCTGCTGAAACTGAAGAAGACCTGAAGCACTTGCTGCAAAAGGTCAAGGATGTAGTCTTCAATATGGATTGAAGCTCAACATCAAGAAGAAAAGAGTTCTCACCAATGAGTCAATTTGCAGCACCATGATAGATGGAGAAGAGATTGAGGTTGTTAGCAATTACAGCTTGCTCGGATCCACAATCAACACTCTTGGCAACAGAAGTCAGGAAATCAAGACAAATTGCATTGGGAAAATTTGCTGTCAGGGCCCTCTCCAGAGAGCTGAAGAACAAGAATGTCAGTCTAGATACAAATTGAGGCCATGGTTTTCTCAATTACTTGTTATGCTTCAGAAAATTGGTCAATAACTAAGGATTACAGAAGA
>NW_006399770.1:14879408-14880550 GCF_000299155.1 Elephantulus edwardii
GGAACCCCGTCTGGCGGCGGCGTTCTCCCATCTGGCTGCGGCGTTCTCCCGTCTGGAGGTGTGTCAGAAGCTATTGTGGAGGTCCTCTATGGTGCCTGGTCTCAGCTTGGATAGATATCTCTGATTTGTGATGCTGGAGAAGATTCTTGAACCTGCCATAGACTGCCAAGAAAACAAATCAGTCTGTCTTGGAGAGGATGAAACCAAGTCTCTCCTTGGAGGCTAGGATTTTGAAGCTCCGCCTTACTTACTTTGGGCATGTGACCAGGAGAGATTGGTCCTTGGAGAAGTACATCATGCTCGGTGGGTGGACGGACAGTGTAGAAGAGGAAGACCCCAGATGAGATGGATTGACACAGTAACTGGGGCACTGGGGGTTAGTTTTTCAGAATTAGTGAGACTGGCTCAGGACAGGGAAGGGTTCAGTGCTGCTGTACATAGGGTCACTATGCACTGCAGGCAACTTAATTAAAATTCTATGACGGGTTGAAACACCACATCAGCAGAGCACTGCCGGCAGTCCGGGCTGGGTTTAGAAGGGGCCGTGGTACTAGGGATATTGTAGCTGATGTTAGATGGATCTTACCTGAAAGCAGGGAATCCCAGAAGAATGTCTATCTGTGTTTCGTTGATTATGCAAAGGTGTTTGACTGTGTGGATCAAACTGTGGCTGACTCTGAGAAGAATGGGAATCCCAGAACACTTTATCGTTCTAATGCAAAACCTATACTTGGACCAAGAGACAGTCGTCAGAACAGAGCAAGGAAACACCTTCAAATTGGGAAAGACGTATGCCAGGGATGATGTGTCCTATCTCCATACCTTTTCAACCTGTGTGCAGAACAGATTATCTGAGAGGCTGGGCTCTAAGAGGAGAAGTGTGGCATCAGGATTGGTGGAAGATCTATTAACAATCTGTGTTATGCAGATGACACAACCCTGCTAGCTAAATCTGAGGAGGACCTGAAATGCTTGCTGCAGAGGGTCAAGGACTGCAGCCTTCAGTATGGATTGAAGCTCAATGTCAAGAAGACAAAGATTCTCACCACTTGACCAATTGGCAGCATCAGGATGGATGGCCAAGAGATTGAGATTGTTAACAACTTTAATCTGCTTGCCTCCACAATGAGGTCAACACTCTT
>NW_006399770.1:14880670-14882997 GCF_000299155.1 Elephantulus edwardii
CTAAGGATGATAGAAAAAGAATTGATGCCTTTGAGCTGTGGTGCTGGAGAAGAGTACTGAATGTACCATGGACTGCCAAGAAAACAAACAGATTTGTCCTGGAGAGGGTTAAACCAGGCTGCTCCTTGGAGGCAAGGATTCTGAGGCTTCGTCTGAAATACTTTGGACATGTTGTAAGGAGGGAAAGGTCCTTGGAGAGGGACATCATGCTTGGGAGGGTGGAGGGACAGCGCAAAAGGGGAAGACCATCTGTGAGGTGGATTGATTCAGTGACTGGGGTAACCGGATGGGTGTGTCAGAGGCAGTAAGATTGGCACAGGATAGAGCAGGGGTTAGGGCTGCTGTACATTGGGTCGCTTTGAGTTGGAAGCAACTCGATGACACATAACAACAACAACATGGCAGATTTGGAAGCAGGAGAGGCATCCACTTCCTAAACAATTTTCCTCCAACAACTCTATGAACTTTGATAAATGCCAATAATTGTAGAGGGGCTTTAGGCCTTTTGTTCACAGGGTCACTGTGAGTCATGCTTGAATAGATGTCAATTGACAACACTGGGGTAAGATGGTATCTCATTGTGGTTTTGATTTGCATCTCTCTTATTGTCAGTGATTTTGAGCACTTATTCATGTGTCTGTTGGCCATTAGAACAACCTCCTCTGTGATAAGTCTTTCCATGTCTTTTGCCCATTTTGTAATTGAATTATCAGTCTTATTCTTGTGGAGACCCAGGAGTAATCTGTAAACTTTCATTATGAGACCCATGTCTAAGGTGGTATTGCCTAATATTTGTTCCCAATCAGTGGGTTTTCTTTTTACCCTGTTGGAAAAAGCTTTGATGAGTACAGAGATTTAATCTTTAGAAGGTCTCATTTATCAATTTTAGCCTCTTCAGACTGTATATTACTGGTTGTATTTGGCAGTCCCTTTACACTGTAAACTAGGCCTTCTAAGCTTGGTCCCCATCTGTCTCTTACGAGTTTTATGGTTTGGGGCATTATTCCAAAGTCTCTGATCCACCTTGAGTTGATTTTCATGGATGGTGTGAGATGTAAATCCTGTTTCAGCTTTCTACAGGTAGTAGTCCAGTTTTCCCAGCAACACTTGTTGAAGAGGATATCATTTCCTCGTTTGAAGTGATGGTTACTAGTGCTTTGTAGTAAATTTTGAGGTCAGGGAGGTCTATGCCTCCCACCTCATTTTTGTATTTCAGAAGTACGTTGCTTATTTGTGGTCTCTTCCCTCTCCAAGTGAACTTGACAATTTCCCTTTTGGTCTCCTTGAAAAATGAATTTGGTGTCTAGATTGGAATTGCGTTGAACACTGATTGTTTTTGGTAGGATTGTTACTTTCACTATATTAAGTCTTCCTATCTATGAACAGGAAACATTTTTCCATTTCTTAAGGTCTTTTATTGTGTCTTGCAGAAATGATCTGTAGTTTTATTTGTATAGGTTTTTCATATCTTTAGTTAGATTTACTCCCAAGTATTTCAATTTGTGGTTGGCTATTGTAAATGGTATTGCTTTCTTGGTTTCCTTCCATGAGCTCTCTTTGTTACTGTAGATGAATCCTATTGATTTTTGAATATTGATCTTATATCCTGCCAGTCTACTAAATCAATCTATTAGCTCTAACTATTTTGGGTTGGGTGTGTGTGTGTGTGTGTGTGTGTGTGTGTGTTTTAGTCATTAGGGTTTTCTGTGTACACTATCATATCATCTGCATAGAGCATCAGTTTAACCACCTCTTTGCTGATCAGGATGGCTTTTATCTCTTTCTGTTGTCATATTGTCATAGCAAGAACTTCCAATACAATATTAAATAGCAGTGATGACAGTGGATTCCTTGTCTGGTCCCTTTTCACAAAGAAAATGCTTTTAGTCTTTCTCCATTGAGAATTATATTGGCTCTTAATTTTGCATATATACATTTGACTATGTTGAGGAAATTCCCTTCTTTTCCAATTTCGTTGTGTGTCTTAATCAAAAGGGGGTGTTGGATTTTGTCAAATGCCTTTTCTGCATCAATTGCTAGGATCATATGGTTCTTGTTATTTGTTTGGTTGATGTGGTGAATTATGTTGATAGTTTTCCTTATATTGAAGCATATTTGCATATCTCTTATGAATCCCACTTGGTCATGATGAATTATTTTATTATGTGATTTTGGATACTATTGGCTAGGATTTTGTTAAAGATTTTTGTATCTGTGTTCATGAGAGATATTGTTATGTAATTTTCTTTTTTGGTAATATTTTTGCCTTGTTTTGGTATTAGGTTTATGCTTGTTTCATAGAATGTCTCTAGGAGTGTTCTTTCTTT
>NW_006399770.1:14883987-14886239 GCF_000299155.1 Elephantulus edwardii
TTTTTTTTTTTTATTTACTGAGGCTTGCTTTTTGCCCTAATATGTGATCAAGTCTGGAGAATGCACTATGTGCATTTTAGAAGAAAGTGAGTTGAGTTTTAGTTGGGCCCAGTGCTTGGAATACATCCACAAGGTTGAGTTGTCTGACTGTGTAGTTAATTCTTCTGTGTCTTTGTTTAGTTTCTTTTGGATTGACCTATCTTTTGGTGAGAGTGGTGGGGTTAAAGTATCCTACCACTATTGAAGTGCTGTTTCTTCAGTTTGGTTAACAGTTGTTCTATGTACTTAACAGGTCTATCATTTGGTGCATAGATGTTGACCAATGTTATGTCCTTTTGATTTACCATGCCTTTAATCACTATATAGTGATTATCTTCCTTATCTTTTATGGTGATATTCATTCTGAAGTCCATTTTATCAGAGGTTAGTACTGCTACTCCTGCTTTTTTGTGTATGCAATTTGCTTGGTGTATTTTTTACAGCCTTTGATTTTGAGTCTATCTTTCTCTTTGTTTATTAGATGATCTCTTATAGATAACATATTTTGTTATCTTTATTTGTTAGTTTTGCTTTTTTTATCCATTCCACTACTCTTTTTCTCTTAATTGGTGCATTATGTCCATTCACATTAAGTGTGATTATTGATAGGCCATTTTTTATCGTTGCCCTTTGCTGTGTTTCTTTTTCTGTTGTTTCTTGTTACTATGATCCATCTATGTTCCTTTAGTGTCTCTGTGTGTAGGAGTACTTCCCTTAAAAGTTCTTGTAGGTTTAATAATATTTTCAGTAATTCCTTAAGTTCTTTCTTCTTCTGCAAAGGATATGATTTCTCCTTTGTATTTGATGGAGACCTTTTCTGGATACAGGATCCTGGGTTGGCAACTATTTTCTTTCAACTTTTTGTATATGCCATTCCATTGTCTTTGTGCTTGCATGGTTTGTGCTAAAAGAATGAGAATCTGATTTCTTTTTCTTTGTAAGTGACTCTTTCTTTTTCTCTTGCTGCTTTTAGTATTCTATCCTTATATTTTATTTTAGAGAATTTGACTATGATTTGTCTTGATGTTTTCCTTTTAGAATCTAGTCTATTTGGTGTTTACTGAGCTTCTGGCATGTGTATTACCTTGCTCCTCATAATACCTGGGAAGTTTTCTTCTAGTATCTTTCCCATAATTTTCTCAGTGATTTCCCTATTCCTCTCAAATTCTGGAATTTCAATCATATGTATGTTATTCCTTTTTGAATTCTAATGTTTTCTTCATTCTCTTTATGTCTCATCTCTGATTTTTCTTTGCGTATCTTTCTGCTGAAGTTCTTATATTCCAGCTCACTGACTCTCTGCTTCATCTCATCTGTTCTACATTTTTTGTCCTGCCAACATGTTGAACACTTCTGCAATTTTGGTCTTAATGTTATGGATTGCATTTTGATACTTTTATTTCTGAAAGTGTTATTTCTGATACTGTGTTGGCAGTACCCTCTCTATCTTGTGATGATTTTTTAAGTTCTTGTATCTCTTTATCTATTGTTTTAATTATTTCTTCCATTTGATGCATTTTCTTCCATATTTGTGCAAGTACCTCCTCATCAATATATTTCTTCTGGCTCCATGTTTCTGGAGAATTTGCTTTCTTGTTGTTTTCCATTGTTTCTTCTGTAATTTTCATCTTGTTCTGTAGCTGTTCAAATAACTCTTCATCAATATAGTTTTTCTAGTTCTCTACCTCTAGGTTATTCCCTTTATGATGGCTTCCATTGTTTCTTTCACCATTTGTACTTTTATTCACAGCTGTTTGAAGATCTCTATATCAACATATATCTTCTATCTTCTTGACTCTGAGATATTCTTGAGGTCTCTGATATTCTCTGGCTTTTTTTGAGATGGATTAATTTTTTTTATGGTGTTTTAGGCTGCCTGTTGCTTTCTTGACATTATACAAGTTTTTCTTGATAAGTGTTAGGTCATTTTTATTGTGACTGTGAAAGGTGTTTGTGGTTCTTGCTTTTATAATGTCCCTAGTTAGTTGCCAAGTTAAATGTGGTGAGGTACTCACTCCACTGTAAGTCCTTTCAGGGGAAATTTGTCTTTCATAAAGTCCTCTAGGTTCTCTCTGTTCTGCACTGCAGCCCTGTAGGACTCTAACCTTGAGGTAGTCCCCTGACATCAACTCTATAGGCCTCTTTCATATACAAAGTAGGTAAGTAGTGTGAGACAAATTGCTCCTCTCAAGTAGTTTCTCATGCACCTTTTC
>NW_006399770.1:14887654-14897807 GCF_000299155.1 Elephantulus edwardii
GGTGAAGTGCCTGTTCATATCCTGTGCCCATTTTTCTATTGGATTATTTACCTTTATCTTGTTGTGGTGCTCAAGTATTTCATAAATTCTGGATAAGAAGTTCTGTATACTAAAATCTTTTGTCCTATTTGGCTCTTGAGATGGCCCTGCAGCCACAGAGACAAGGACCCCCAGTTAGAGGTACCTAAAAGCCCAGGGACATCTCAGTCCTGTCTCCCCACAAGTAATGGAGAGTGCTCACTCTTGGCATAGAGCCCCCATCTCTCCTGACCTTTTCTCCTGTGGTTTGGTGTGCTCCTTTTTCTCTGGTGTGGTGGAGAATCAGACCCCAGCCTTGGCCACCTGTTTGCAGAGGCTCGTGAGTCAGCTCTGTGTACCAGGGAGCCAGAAAAATGTTTTCCTCTGCAAGTGAAGTTCTGCACACTAAATCCACAATCTTTGTTTTTAACTCCATATAATTTCAGTCCTTCTGTCTTATAATGTTGTTATTGTTGTTAAATGCCTTATCCCATGTCAAATGTCCTTGCATTAACAATAAAATGGTTAAATATATTTTTAAAAGATTTTTACTTACAGTTGAAATCAATCTGATTTAATCAATTTTGTGTAAACCCACCTAAAACCAAACACATTCTGTTGAGCTGGTTCCAACTGATAGGGACCCACTATTGGCTTTCCAAGGCTATAAATCTTTGTGGAATGAGCCTGCCAGAAATATGCCACCTTTGGTAGCAGCACAACTGCCTATGGAGTAGCCCTCAGGTGTTCTCAGAAGAAAATTATTAATTGTGTAGAATAATCTGTTCTTAGGTAGCTCTTCTGGCCGAGTGGCAAGAAGCTGCAGTGAAATCTCAAAGGCACACAATTTCGGGCCACCAGCTGCTCCATGGAAGAAGGATAGGCAATCTCCTCTTGTGCAATTAACTGCCTCTAAAAACCTGGGAGGGTCAGCTATAGGTCCGTTCACAACAACAACAATCTGTTCTTAAAATATGTACTTTATTTTGTTGTTCATTCATATTTAATTGCCCATTGTCTGTATTCCTCCTGTGGAGAAACTAGTGGTCTTTGTATAATGTAGTGTATACATTGCACACTTTACCACCAGGTGTATAGTTATAGTTAATACTTACTGACTAGTTACAATATGCCAGATATTTTAAGATTTTAATCCACCTACAAACCAATGGGATGGATTGATTATCCTAAGTTTATAAATGTTGTTGTTATGTACCATCAAGTTGGAACCAACTCATAGCTGACCTTCCAGTGGATTTTCAGCGGCAATAAATTGCATGGGAGGAGATAGCCCATCTTTCTTCTTTAGAGCAATTGGTGAAGTGAACTGTGTACCTCTGGGTTGGCAGTGCAATTCTTTTCCAACAAGCCAAGGAGGAATGGATTAATAACTTGCTCAATGTCATATGGTCATATTCAGGAAGCCTGGTTTCAGGAATATAATTCATAGATTCTGAACAATGTTGTCATTTTTGCAAAAAGTTTTATTTTTAGGGGAGAAACATTAATTCGATCTAAAAAACTTGTCAAGTTTATATCCCAGTAAGTGGTGGACACGATTTTAATCCAGTTCATCTGACTCTAGGGTGCAATTTTCATAGTAGTAGGTATAATAGCCAATACAAAGACTTGCAAGCTTTGTTGATCTCTAGGGACAGAGCAAGCACTGGTCAAAGCCATTTTCTTGCAATAGGAAGACCAGAACATTTCATAGGTCATGTTTTTCCTCTGATCCACTCTGCCATTCAGATGCTGTTGTTGTTGTGACCCATAGCTGACCCTCTAGCAGTTTTTCAGAGGAAGTTAACTGCATGGGAGAAGATTGCCCATCCTTCTCCCTCAGAGCAGCTGGAGAATTCAATCCACATGCCTGCAGGATTGCAGCACATCTTCTTACCACTAGTCCACCAGAGAGCTGTTTAATTCTTTGAAACACATTATATAATCCCTTTCACTACTTGACAACAGTGGCATGTTTCATATTTCTTTGAATCTTTAGTGCCTAACACAATGCTTGGCAATAGGCACATGATACATATTTTTCATAGTTGTTGCTAGTTGTCTTTGAGTTAATTGTAACTCATGAGTGTAGAGTTGCAAGGCAACTCTGTTTGGGTTTGAACCATCGACCTTCAGTTAGAATCTAAGTGCTTGACCATGTGAGTCACTTAGGGACTAGAAACAAATGTTATGAAATGCTAAATGATTGCTAAACTCTTTCTTTTGAAGTAAGAACTCTGGTGACACTGTGGTTCAGATACTCAGCTGCTAGCCTCAAGTTCTAGGGAGCTCTGGTGGCGTAGATTTAAAAAGCTGTGTTGCAGTCCCAAACGCACACAGTTTGACTCCACCGGCTACTCCGTGGAAGAAGGATGGAGAATCTTTTCCCTTGCAATTAACTGTCTCTGAAAACCCATTGGAGGTGGGAGTCAGTTCCAACTCAAAGCAACACAGTAACAATAACAACCAAAAGGTCAGTAGTTTGAACTCACCAGTCACTCTGTGGGAGAAGATGGGGTGGTTTCTTTCTCTAAAAATTCACAAGCTTGGAAACCTTGTGGGTCATTATTCTGTCCAGTGGGTCTCTATGAATCAGAATCTACTTGATGGCAGCAGGTATGAAACATATTGCAGTGACTTAACATACTGAATGTCAAAGAGAGATGTTAACATATTTGAAAGTCAAGTCAGGTATCCTATCTCAGTCATCATATTTAATAGTGACTAGTAATGTAGAATATTACAGAAAATGTACAAACTGCTAAGAAAATAAGACTCAGGGAGGAAATAAAGGAATATAACGTATCAAGGCGTTAGTGATCTTTGATAACTATTTAAAGAAATATGTCTAGTGAATTAAAAGTCATTAAAAAACTAATGATGTGGCAACTAACAACAACCACCTTTGTCGGGCCTCTTAATATATAGAACCCATTTCCAAATGGGATTATAAACCCGAGTATAAAACCCCAAACCAAACCCACTGACATCAAGAGCATTTAAATTAATAATTTAATCATCATTTCTTTATTGTCATCTCAGGAATGACTCAAAGGTGATCTTCCATTGAGTTTCTATGGCTGCAAATCACAGAGAAAAAGATTGTCCATCTTTCTCCCATGGAGCCAATAGAGAATCTCAACTGCCAGAGAGATGTACCTTTCGTATTAACATTGCATCTCCCTGTGGACTTAGTGTTGTTGTGTACCATCAAGTCAGAATCAATCCATAGCTGACCCTCCAGTGGATTTTCAGAGGAAGGAAATCACATGAGAAGAGATTGCCCATCTTTCTCCCTTGAAGTATCTGGTGAATTTGAATCACGTACTTTGGGCTGGAAGCACAATTCCATACTACTAAACCACTAGAGCTCTTTCCACCCCATGGACTTTACCACTTAATTTTCCTTTTAAGACTCTCGAGACCCTACGGGACAGAATAGAAATGCCTCTTTAGGATTTTCAAAGCTGCAGATCTTTAAAAATGCAGTCTTCCCCCATTTCACTCCTTCAGAACAACCAGCCTTTCCGTTATCTGCACAATGCTTACTCCACTGCACCACGAGGGCTTCTTATCACAGATCATCACAGAACTATCATAGTTGAGCTTTCAGGAGGTTTTCAGACTACAAATCCCACAAGAGCTGGTTTCTCCCACAGAGCAGAGCTGAACTGGTGTACTTTGAACAGAATGTTTATCCATTAGGGCCACTGGAGCTGTGTACCACAGATACGATATATTGATAGTGTTTGTCATGGAGTTAGAATCAACCCTCCAGAGAGTTTTCAGAGGTTTTAATTTGCATGGAATTCTGGTGGCCACGTGGTAAGGTGCTGTACTCTCAACCTAGAGGCATGCAGTTTGAATCCATTAGCTCTTCTGTGGGAGAAAGATGAGCAATCTCCTTCTGTGAAAAGGGTCTGCTGGAGGGTCAGTTGTCAGTTGTTCTGACTTGATACACAGGAGGACAAAAAGTCAGTGATGTTAAGTTTTGGCAAATATATGTTGATATAGTAGCCCATCATGTTTAAATAATAGAATATTTCTAACATTCTTCAAATTTTCCTGTTTGTTTGAAGTAATCCTTTTCCCTTACTCCCAGGTTCTGACAACCACTGACCTGTTTTATATCCTTACCGCTTTCTCTTTCCAGGTGTCATATATGAATCATACTATTCAGCCTTTTGTGACTGACTTCTTTACTTGGTCTAATAGTTTTAAGATTCACTGGTGATATTATATGTTTCAGACATTTGTTACATTTTATTATTGAATGGCATTATACAGTCCCTGGATTTAGACTGTCCAGTGATTTATGAACAATTTACACTTCAGAACGAACTTCAATAAAGCCTAGTTGTATTAAATTTTGAGTTTAAGAGTGAATGAAGGATAGTGTGAAGCACAATGTATACCAACTTTGTAAACAAACTAATATAAACTAAAAATTTCTTTTTTTATTAAAAATTTAGTTTAATACAATAGTTTCTAAATTAACTTTGTAGCATTCATGAAATACTGTGTGCCTTTGGTGTTTTATCAGTTGGAGGAATAAGAATACAGGTCAGGTTATATTTAGCACTGTGTTGAGTGTATAACTTTTTATTTGACTTAAATTTTGCCTTTGTTTGTTTTTGTTTCCATATTCACATCATCTTACATATTCAGGGCATGCTATCAAGAGGGGTAGATCAGTGAAGGAGAAGGAGATTGTCAACAAGATGGACTGACACAGTGACTGTAACAATGGACTTACAAGTAGCAAAGATTTTGAGGATAATGGATACCTGGACAGTTTCAATTTTTTCTACAAACCAGTTTGCTGTTAGTCAGAATCAACTCAACGTCACTTAACAACAACAAAAACATGCCTCAAAAGTGTAAATCCAATGCAAGTGCTGCTGGTGCCTTAAAGAAAAGGAAAATAATTACAATTGAAAATAATATGGAAAAAATAAAATTATTGGAAAGAGGTGAAATGTCATTGGGCATTGAAAAAACTTTAGACTACAGTCAGTCAGTGTTCAGGACAATTTTATAGGAAAAAGGAAGTCTAATGCAGCATGTGAAAATCTTTACTTTGAAGAAAGCAACTACTATTACTAAGTAATGCATTGGTTTAATTATTGAAAAGGAAAGGCTATTGAGAATTTAGCTTAAGGATAAAAATCAGCATAATTCTATTAGTTTTACTCTAAGGCAAGAGAAAAACCTTAGAGTCTGATCCATAGTTTAAAATCTCCACGTGCAGCAAGTGATGGTGATTGTGAGGAAGAATTTGTTGTGCATAGGGGTTGGTTTAATCAGTTCAAAGTGAGGGAAAATTGACATTATATTAAAGTGGTAAGTGAAGCAGCTAAAGCCAGTGTAAATGCTGTGAGTGATTTTTCTGAAACATTGATAAAAATTATTGGGAAGGTAAGTTATTTGCCATTTCAAAATACAAAATATTTAAAGTAGACAACACAAACTTTCCTTTCTTTTTCTTCTTCTTCTTTTTTTTCTGTAGGAGAGGGAGGACCTGAAAAGATGTTCATTTCAAAAAGAAAAAATAAAACGCACCAAAGTACAAGGCATCAAAGACAAGAGAATGCTATCACTTGGTGACATGCATCAAGGGATCACAAAGGCAAGTGCTTTCTTGTGCATTGCTCTTTAAATCCAAGAACACTTAGTTGTATCATTAAGACACATCTTCCATTATTTAAAGGATAGCAAATGCAAATTATAGACCTCATCTCTGAAGACTGGTTCTTGAACCATTTTGCCTCTGCTGTTGAACACTATTTCTTGGCCAAAAAAAATTCTGTCAAGATACTCTATGTGCTATACAGAAAGTTGAAAGAAAGAAAAAAAAATGCCAACCCAGGTACCTGTACCCCACAAAGCTCTCCATTAAATATGAAGGAGCAATCTCATCCTTTGCAGAAAAGAAAGAACTTAAGGAATTAATGAAAACAAGATTAAACGTTCAAGAACTTTTAAGGGAAGTCCTTCACACAGAGACATTAAAGGAAAGTAAATGGACCATAGTAATAAGAAACAACAAAAAAAGAACTACAGTAAAAGGGCAATGACAAAACCTGGCCTGTCCATAATCACACTTAATGTGAATGGACTAAATGCACCAATCAAGAGAAAAAGAGTAGTAGAATGGGGGGGGGGGAAGTGCCCATCAATAAATAAAGAGGAAAAATGGACTCAAATTCAAAGGCTTGGGGGAGGGGGAAAGCACCCACAACCCCAAGCAAATGGTATCCACAAAAAAGCAGGGGTGGCAATACTAATCTCTGGTGAAATAAACTTCAGAATGAGCATCATCATAAAAGATAAGGAAGGGCACTATATAATTATTAAAGGCACAGTAGATCAAGAAGGTATAACATTGGTCAACATCTATGTACCAAATGATAGACCTGATTAATACATAAAACAACTGTCAACAGAATTGAAGAAAGAAATAGACAGCACCACAATTATGGTAGGAGACTTTAACACACTATTCTTGCCAAAGGATAAGTCAATTAGAAAGAAATTTAACAAAGATGCAGAACACCTAAACTACACAGACAGCCAGCTCGACCTTGTGGATGTATTCCAAACACTGCACCCACTAAAACTCAATTCACTTTCTTCTCAAGTGCACATGATTTGATCACATATTAGGACAAAAAGCAAACCTTAACAAATTCAAAAACAGTGAAATAATACAAAGTATCTTCTCAGACCAGAATACCATAAAATTAGAAATTAATCACAAGAGGATAAAGTTTATAATGTCACCAATATGGAGGCTAAATAACACCCTGCTAGAACACGATTGGGTTATAGAGGAAATAAAGACTGAAACAAAAATGTTTCTTGAAACCAACAATAATGAAAATTCAATGTATCAAAACATCTGGGATGCAGCTAAGGCAGTCCTCAAGGGAAAGGCCATAGCAATAGGCAAACATATAAAAAAATGAAGAAAGAAGCAAAATTAATGATCTAGCTCAACACACTCATCAAATAGAAAAAGAACAACAGTCTAACCCAACAGCCTCTAGAAGAAAGAAAATTATAAGAACAAAAGCTGAAATTAATGAGATAGAAAACATAAAAATAATTGAAACCATTCATAAGACCAGGAGCTGTTATTTTGAAAGGGTCAATAAAATTGGCAAACCATTGGCAAACTTAACAAAAGAAAAAAGGAGAAGACACAAATAATTAAGGAATGATAGAGGTGACATCACAACAGAACTGGAAGAAATGAAATCTATACTATCGGAATATTATGAAAAACTATGTTGTTGTTGATTGCCTTCAAGCCAAGCATGACTCATACAGACTCTATGAAGAAAAGGCCTGAAGCCCCTCTACAAACTACCGACATTTATCAAAGTTCATAGAATTTCCAGAGGCATGTTTAGGAAGTGGATGCCACTTCTGAAACTCTTAAAAATTTGAAAATTTAGAAGAAATGGACAAATTCCTTGGAACTCATGCCTTACCCAGATTGACATGGTCAAATGTAGAATACATGAACAAGAGAAGAAATTGAGCAAGTCATAAAAAGATCCCCCACAAAAAAAAGTCCTGGACCAGATGGCTTCACAGCTGAACTCCATCAGACATTCAGAGAAGATTTATCACCACTTAATTTATCTAAAATTATAGAAAAAGAATAAACACTCCCAGAGATATTCTATGAAACACACATAATCCTAATATCAAAATCAGGCAAAGATATGACCAAAAAAGAAAACTACAGACCAATATCTCTCATGAACAAAGATGCAAAAGTCTTTAACAAAATCTTAGCCAATAGAATCCAAAAGCACATAAAAAAATACATTATGAACAAGTGGGATTCATAAGAGGTATGCAAGGATGGCTCAACATAAGAAAAACAATGAATGAAATTCACCACATACATATCTCCATACCTGTTCAATCTGTACGCTGAGCAAATTATTCGAGAAGCTGGGCTCTATGAAGAGGAATGTGGCATGTAGATTGGAGGAAGACTCATCAATAACTTGTGTTATTCAGATGACACAACCTTGCTTGCTGAAAGTAAAGAGGATTTGAAACACTTGTTGCAGAAGTTCAAGGAATGCAGCCTTCGGTATTGATTTGCATCTCGATATCAGGAAAACAAATATTCTTACCACTGGATCAATAGGCAGTGTCATGATAGATGGAGAGGAGATTGAAACTATCAACAGCTTCATATCGTTTGGGTCCACAATTAACATCTTTGGTATCACTAGTCAGGAAATAAGGACATGCATGGCACTGGGAAAATCTGCAGTTCGGGACCTTTCCAAATTATTGAGGAGTAGTGATGTCAGTTTGAGGATTAAGGTGTGTGTGATTCAGGCCATGGTCTTTCCGATTACTAGCTATACATCAGAGACTAGCTATACATTGGAGAGGGTGCAGACGGGTGCTCTTTGGAAGCAAGAATGACGAGGATTTGCCTCACATACTTTGGACATATTGCTAAGAAGTGTTGTTCCTTGGAGAGGGACATGACGCTGGGAAGGGTGCTGGGTCAGTGAAGGAAAGGAGGACCCTCAACCAGGTAGACTGACAAGATGACTGCTGTAATGGGCTCTTGTGTGTCCGGAAGTGTGAGGATGGCACAGGACAGGGCTATGTTCAGATATTTTGTTCATAGAGCCTCTATAAGTCATACTAGTAGACTCAATGGCACCTAACAACAACAAATAACAATTCGCCACTTTAACAAAGCAAATAACAAGAACCATATGATCCTAGCAATTGATGCAAAAAAGGCATTTGACAAAATCAAACACCCCTTCCTGATTAAGACATTCGGAAAAATAGAAGACCAATTTCCTCATCATAGTGAAAAGTATACAAGCAAAATCAAAAGCAAATATCATTCTCAATGGTGAAAGACTAAAAGCATTTTCCTTGAGAACAGGAACCAGACAAGGTTGTTCATAGTCGCCACTACTATTCAATATTGTATTGGAAGTACTTGCTATGGAAATACGACCCAAGAAGGAAATGAAAGGCATCCCAATTGGCAAAGAGATGGCTAAACTATTGCTATATGCAGATGATATGATAGCGTGCACAGAAAACCCCAAGGACTCAACAGAAAAAAACCCCATTAGAACTAGTAGACCATTTTAGTAGAGTGGCATGGATACAAGATCAATATCCAACATTAATGGGATTTATCTACAATAATAAAGAGAACTCAGAGCAGGAAACCAAGAAAGCAATACTATTTACAATAGCAACCACAAATTGAGATACATGGGAGTGAATCTAATTAGTGACAAAAGAGGAGGACATTCAGATGGCCAACAGAAACATGAAGAAATGCTCCAAATCACTGGCAATAAGAGAGATGCAAATCAAAGCCAGAAATGAGATAACATCTTACCCTAGTAGCAGTGGCAAAGTTTAGCAGGGCAGCAGGTAATAAATGTTGGAGAGGATGTGGCAAGAACAGAACTCTTACACGTTGTTGATGGGGTTGTAAAATGGTAAAACCACTCTGGAAGGCAGTTTCGTGCTTCCTCAAAAAGCTGTATCTAGAAATTCTATATGACCCAGCTATCCAAGGCTTGGAATATACTATGAGAAAATTAGAACTGAGGCACAAATAGAAAGTTGTACACCAATGTTCATAGCAGTCTTATTCACCATCACAATAATTTGGAAACAGCCCAAACGTCCAACCACAATGGGTAGATTGAGAAATTATGGTATATTCACATGATGGAATACTATGCAGCACACAGAAGCAATGATTTTGTAATTGCTACCTAACATGAGAGAGACTGGAGAGCATTATGCTTAGTGAACTAAGTCAGACTTATAAAGACAAATACTGTATAAAACCAATATTGTAGAAAGAGTATAAGAATCCAAAGCAGGGAGGGAGGAGGAGAGGGGTGAGGATGGGTGGGAGTGGGGTGGATGGGCTTAATCATAGGGTTGCACAATTTGATGGATGGAGGGAGGGGTGGGTAAAGGAAGGAGGAAAGATCTGGTGTTAAAAACAATGTATACACCACAACAAGATAAAGGTAAATAATCCAATAGAAAAATGGGCACAGAATATGAATAGACACTTCACCAAAGAAGACATTCAGATGGCCAACAA
>NW_006399770.1:14898643-14920609 GCF_000299155.1 Elephantulus edwardii
ATTATTAAAAAAAATAAAATTTAAAAAAACAAAACAATGTATACGAGCTTTGTAAGTAAACCAGCTATATAATAATTTAAAAAAATTATGTGTTTGACAAGGAATCACTCCAATTATAATTGTGGGGGTTTTTTAACCTTCTAACACCACATTGAGGGAGCTCTCACGGCTTCATAGTAAAGAGTTGCGTAGACCCCTCCTATTCAGATTTATAGCCTTGGAAACCTTGGTGAACTGCTAATGAGTTGGAACCAACTCCCCAACAGTGAGTTTTTGGAGTATGATGATGTCAGAAATATTGCTGATTCTTGGAATGAAGTGAAATATGAACGGAATGTGGAACAAAGTCTGTCCCCATTTGAGAAAATTTCGGCAAGAGCTAGCCTTTCGCTGAAGCAGTTATGGGAAAGTTAGAGAAGTAAGATCCTTCACAACGGATTTCATTCAAGTTTACTACTCCTTTATCTAGGGCCTCTTCTGCTCCAAAGTCATTTAGAAAACCTCTGTAGCAGCGTCCCTGTTTCCATAAACATTCACGTACTACTCGTTGTATGAGTTGGGTTCAGATCCTTTCTGCTTATGATTGCAGTGCTATAGGACAAGTGTGTACCCATATTTTGAACTAATTCTTGTTGTGGTTCATAGCATTTTTGTGCAAATCATTTGTATAAAATACAGTGTGATATGAAGGGCTTTTCCCATACATCCGGAAATAGGGCAGCATAAAGGAGAGAGCAGAGTCTTGCAATTATCTGTGGTCTGTTTCTGAAACTTGTTATGTGACTTTAGGTAATTAACATTGTGGAAATATGGGTTATATGTATTCTTATACTGTAGGATTTACAAAGATTCTGGGACATAACATAAGCTGGTTTTATTTGGCCTATCATAATTGCTGCAGTTATTGCCATTAGATGAACAACTCTTCTTAAAAAGACCACATTCTAGAAAGCAAATAGCATCACAGTGTTGATGTTTTGATATTTTTTAGGGATAATGTGTTCCTCCAAGGGTTGTAAATATCTCACCCAGAGAAAAATTTGGTTCATTTGGCCCTGGTGTCTATGATGTGTGAATTTTTAAAATAAGGTGCTATTCTAACACTTCACCACAGATTAGCATTTTGTACTTAATTAAGGTCATGTCTTTTATATGTCACCGAGAAATAGTGTTGTCACATAGATTACAATGATAATAATAATGTACTATGACTTATGTAATATGATTTACATTGGCAAGGGCCCATTTTAACTTTGGAACTTTTGAAGGATTGATATTTTTCTATAGCTCCACTGAAGAAGATATATTTAATAAAAAAACATTGACAGTAGCTTTTTAACTTTGCTATTTTAAGACTTTTCACTCAGTTTATTGGCAGGTACTTAAATTGCTAACAATGTAAGTTAATAAGCTTGCACTGACATCTACTGGTAAAACAGTAAATTCTATAAAAAAAGTGTTTAAAATTGAAAGGAAATCATAGTCTCTACTCATTGCTGTCAAATTGGAAAGGGTCAAAATAACTGACCCTCCAGCGAGTTTTCTGAGGCATGACCTGGCACAAGGACCTATTGTTGTCCATCTTTCTCCCATGGAACCGCTGGTGGATTTGAACTGCTAGAGAGATGTCTCCTTAGGTTTGCAACTCAATTCCCTATGGACTACACCACCAGAGCTTGCCATTTTCTCCGTGAGACTATACATTACCATTTCTGATTCATACCTCATTTTGATTCAGAGTTAATTAGCTGCTTGCAGGACTCTGGGATTTTAATAATAGCCAGTGTGTGTGTGTGTGTGCGTGATCTATCTATATCTATCTATCTATCTATCTATCTATCTATCTATCTATCTATCTATCATCTATCATCTCTAGTAAAGTTACAAAATTAGAATACTTTTTTTTCCAGAACAGATTCTTCAATTTCTCTCACTCTTCCACATTATATTGTACAACGGTATCTTTTTCTGTTGTTGTTGTTAAAACGGTATCTTTTACATAGACATTTTGTCAGAGTAAAATACTTTTAAATCATACCCTCTTTCAGTCAGCCTTATGCGTTGAATCACCATCATGCTCTTCAGTATCTCCTCCTCTTCTCTTCTTCCTCTTTTTCTTCATCATTAAATGTTTTGATTCTACAACACTGCAACTGTAGCTATGCTTTCCCCCCCCTTCTTCTTCACTTTATAGAGCACTTCTCTAGAGAAAGGCTTACGTAGAGAAGGCTCAGCTAATTGCCACGGAGTGGGGTTCAACTCATAGATGACCTTCTACACCAGAGATATCTCCCATGTTTTTCCAGTGGAGCAACTGGTGGATTCGAACCATCAGAGTAGTGTAAACCTCTATAGGTGCAGCCAGAGCACCAAGGTCCCAAAAAAGTTAACCTCCAGGGTATCCTCTTCCCTTCCCAGGAAGCATAGAATAACTGCTTCAAACCTACTAATTCAACACACTGATTTTAAAAAAGAGCCTTTTACAACTGGGAAAAGATTTACCTACTAACAAACTAGCTGATACTGGAAATAAAGATTTCTGATTATTCCATACTAGGCTTTTTTTGATGTATAAGTAGCATTCCATAGATGTTTACTATTTAAACCAATAATATCTGAGCACGAATGTGCGTAGAAAAACACGAGTATTTTATAGTCTATATTTGCTCATTTAAATTCAACTCTGCCTGCCTTCACTGATTAGAATTGTGTAGTGTTTTAACACTTTGCCACAGAACAGCGCCACTTGAAATGTATTATGTAATTCTGTTTTAGAGTACGTCAGAACTGTGTCTTATTATTATTTACTTCCTAGAAAATGGTGTTCTATTGTCTATTTCTTCAGATATAAAATAGAGGTAGTTGATCAGAAAAGAAAAGGAAACAGAAACCTGAAACAAGGGAAAATTCTAGTTTTTTGCTTGTTTTTAGCAGGGTTGCAGTCATGGAATCAGGTTCCACATGTCTTATCAACAATATAAGCACTTTTCTTTCTTAGTTTTCTATTCTAAAAAACACTGTTATACAGGTAAAATGTTAGAAAAACTACTTGCTTTTTAATGAATTTTGTGCTCTATAAAGCACTCCCCAAGAGTAATCTCTAGTAATCTCTAGGTCAGATAAACATAGTGCTTAATTGTTTATTCCCACTCTTTTCTATGCACTAATAAGGTAACATTTCGAAGCTGTTCCTAATTCACAACAAGAGTTTTTTAAAATTCTCACCCAGCTATTCTTTCCCTTTCTAAAATTCTTTTTGTTTGCTAATAGATTAACCAAAAACAACTGGAGCCGCACATCAGCAGAGAACTGCCAGAAGTCCAGGCTGGGTTTAGAAGGGGTCATGGTACTAGGGATATTGTAGCTGATGTTAGATGGATCTTAGCTGAAAGCAGAGAATACCAGAAGAATGTCTATTTGTGTTTCATTGATTATGCAAAGGCATTTGACTGCGTGGATCATAACAAACTGTGGCTGACTCTGAGAAGAATGGGAATCCCAGAACATTTAATCGTGCTAATGCGAAACCTATACTTGGACCAAGAGGCAGTCGTCAGAACAGAGCAGGACAACACTGCATGGTTCAAAATTGGGAAGGGTGTGCGCCAGGGATGTGTCCTATCTCCATACCTTTTCAACATGTATGCAGAGCAGATTATCTGAGAGGCTGGGCTCTATGAGGAGAAGCGTGGCATTAGGATTGGTGGAAGATCTATCAACAATCTGTGTTATGCAGTTGACACAACCTTGCTCGCTGAAACTGAGGAGGACCTCATGCACTTACTGCAGAGGGTCAAGGACTGCAGCCATCAGTATGGACTGAGGCTCAATGTCAAGAAGACAAAGATTCTCACCACTGGACCAATTGGTAGCATCAGGATGGATGGCGAAGAGATTGAGATTGTTCAAAGCTTCAGTTTGCTCAGCTCCACAGTCAACACTCTTGGCACCAGCAGCCAGGAAATAAAAAAACGTATTGCGATGGGAAAGTCTGCTGTTAGGGACCTCTCTAAAGTACTCAGGAGCAACAGTGTCTCTTTGGAGACGAAGGTGCGCCTGATACAGGCCATGGTCTTTGCAATCACTTGTTATGCATCAGAGAGCTGGACAATGACTAGGGAGGACAGAAGGAGAATTGACACCTTTGAGATGTGGTGCTGGAGAAGAGTATTGAATGTACCATGGACTGCCAAGAAAACAAACAGATTCATCCTAGAGAGGGTTAAACCAGGCTAATCCTTGGAGGCAGGGATTCTGGGGCTTCGTCTGACATACTTTGGACATGTTGCAAGGAGAGACAGGTCTTTGGAGAGGGACATCATGCTGGATAGAGTAGAGGGACAGTGCAGGAGGGGAAGACCCTCCATGAGGTGGACTGATTCAGTGACTGATGGGGATGGGTGTGTCAGAGGCAATGCGATTGTCACAGGATAGAGCGGGGCTGTTGTACATAGGGTCGCTATGAGTCGCAAGCGACTCGACGGCACATAACTACAACAATATTACAAGAACGAACACACACACACACACACACACACACACACACACACACACACACACACAATGTCCTTTAGCCCCAAAAGCAATCTGTGAAATTTTAGGGCACACATTTTCCTTCCCACTTTACAACCAACACAAATGCCATTGGGTCAATTCTGATTCACAGTGACCCTTTAGAAGAGAACTTCCCTGTAGGCTTTCCAAAGCTATAAACCTTAAGAGAGCAGAAGAGTGTGAATCACAAACCTAAAAGTTAAAAGCTTTTACTCAAAAGGTTTTTCCAGAGCTCCTTCTCACTCTGCAGATAAGAAAATTAAGTTTGTCCTCAACATAACTAGAATTCTCTCCATTTCATGTTCTTTAGTTGTATTTTCAAATATACTTGGAGTTTGTATTGATATGGTCTTTATGAAGAAAGGAAGAATGAAAGGGATGGCAGGGGGATCCAATGCAGGGGAGAAAGGTGAACTTAATTTTACCATTTCCCTTTAAAAGTTAGGAAAACCTAAATGAAACAATACAAATTAGTTTATGAATTTCAGTGGGTATAGAGGATGATTGATTTGACCATGGAAGCCTTACAGCAGTAGTTCTGTTTAGGTACCTCCACAATCTCTTCCTTTCTCCCTATTTCCTACCCTTCTCCATCTGGATCACTGAAGCAGGAACACACATTCATTCCTGACCTTTGGGGTCAAAGCTGTGGTCATCTTTACAACGAGAACAAGAGTGAGCTTCTTATCTGATGCTTCCAATTGGCATACTTCTGAAACTGGAAACTGGCCAGCAATTCAGAATTCTCAACAGTACTCTGAGCCTTGGAGTAAAAGCTTCTAGAAGCACTTCAAAAGCTTCCCCTAGTGAACACGGCCCCTGAACGATTCCTGTAGTGAATGCAGGACCTGAGTGATTGCCTGCCTTTTCAGCATCCAGAACCAGAGCATTTTGAACATGGGAAAGAAATTAAATAACTTTTTAAATAATATGCAATGCTAAGGAGACTGGTAGGAAACAGGTGCTCTTAGATGTGATATTAATAGTGTAACTATGGCAACACTTCTGAAGGTATTTTAGCAATATATATGAAATCTCTGAAGACATATATAATAAAGAGATACATGTAAGAAGTTCTCTAGACCTGACATAAAGGAAATAATTAGTCATGCTCAGATGTCTATTCAAAGCATAGACACTTTTCCCCCCAAAAGCTATTATAATATCAAGAAATTGTTATTAAACAGGTAAAATTATAATGATTTATTACTTGTTTATTCATATGATGAAATATCAAATGCTATTAAAAATGACTTCTATATTTGCATAAATAGAAAATAAATGCATGTTATTAAAAACATGCCTACAAAAATACACAGAAAAATATTTAGCCATTTTTAAACGGAATGTTACACTTCTAACTTTTTCATATTATTCTCTATATTCCCAAATTGCTAGAATGAATATTCACTGCTCTAATAATAATAGCAAAGTATTAGAAGTGAAGAAAATGTGTTGGTATTGTTTTATATGAAATTGCCAAGGTTCCTTATTTAGATCCATGAAGAAACAATTTCATGAATATTGCACCTGGTAAAATGAAGGGTCCTTCAATTAATAGTATCCAGGTGTTTAAGATTCACTCTGCCCATGTCATCAATGACCAGTCACTCTGACAAGGTGTCCTGGTGGTGTAGTGCATTGCCTGTTGGGCTGCTAACCTAAAGGTTTGCCATTTGAATCCACCAGCTGCTCCAGGGGTGAATGATAGACAATCTCTTCCCCTACAGATCAACAACCTCAGAAGTTTCAATGAAAGGCTGCCAAGAGTCAGAACCCATTCCGTGACAGGAATGGTGCTGTGTTTTGATGATCACTCCAACAACTTCTGTTTGCCAAGCATTTAAAGGCTTTGTGCTATATTTAGACATGTTATCTCCCGTATTCTTTCCAAAGAAATCACCAGATAATAATCTCTATTCTTATTTGCAGAGAACTGAAGCTCTGAGTGGTTATGTAAAATGTGGTCTAGCAAGGATTTGAGCCCAATAATCCAGAAGCAAAGTGTATATCCTGTCCCGCCCTCTTTGGTTCCCACAACACTATTGCTTCTTTTGCTCTGTCTCATGTACATTAGGCATTATTAGAAGGGGACAGTTCTTGGAAAAAGATATTTTGCTAGTAAAAGTAGAGAATCAGCACAAGAGGCAAACTGCCAAGGAACTGGACTGACAGAGACTGTAACAGGGGCTTGATCATCTCAGGTGGTACGGGAAAGGGCAAGGTTCAGATCTGTTGTTCACAGGGCCACTATGAATTGTGGTCCACTCAATGTCACCTAACAATGACCTGCAGTTATTTGCCTGAACACTTCTTCTCTGTGACCATTTGAAGCAAGATAAGAGGCTTTGAGGAGAAAATAATTTGAACAGGACTTGAGCCACAATGCAAGAGTCATTACAGCAGCCTGAATTTCATGTTGGTTTATTTGCTCCATAATATCTGAAAACATAACTAACTTACATGACGCTATAAGAACAGAAGATGGGACATAAAATCCAAGAACATTTTCCCCCTGGAGATATTTCCCACTAGGAACATAGCTAACACATTTACCTCATTCTGAGATAATGTTATAATATTTAGAAACTTGTTAATACAACTGTCACAGAAACATAAATCTGGGGAGGTGGGTAAAGGAAATGGGAAAGATCCAGTGAAGACCTGAAAAGACCCAGTAATGGTGGGAATAGCCAATGGTGATTAATTTTATAAAAACAAAATATATGGTAATTATTATATGAAACAATGTCAATGAAGAAAAATGTGGGGAAAGGATTTTTTAATAAAAAAGAAGACAAAAAAGTCCACAATGTATATAACTGATTACATGAAAACAATGAGAACAAAAAATTTTGTGAAATACAGTGTACATGAAGGAAACACAATGTATATGAATTTTGTATGCAAACTGATAGAAAATTTTAAGGAATTGAAAATAAAAAAAATATTGATTCATAACATAAAACAACACCCCACCACACCCCAAAACCATGAATCTGCTTATTTAACATAGAACATAAGGATGGCAAAAGTTTACTTATTTATCCGCTGGTGACCCCAAACAACCCATTACTAAGGCTCAATAAAGCAGATGTTTAACAATATAGAATTTTCTTCTAAATTTTCTTTTGATGTTGTTGACAATATACACAGCAAAACATGCTAAATCAACAGTTTTATATGTACAATTTGTGCCTATACAATGTACAATCTGTACATTAATTACATTCTTTGATCTGTGCAAATCTTCACCCTCGCCCTCCTTTTCTGAGTTGTTCCTCCCTCATTAACATAAACTTCTCAACTCATTGCTGTTGAGTTGGAACTGACTCATAGCTGACCTTCCGTTGGGATTCTGACACTGAATCACATAGATTGCTCATCTTTTATCTGTGAAGCTGCTGGTGGATTCACACTGCCAGAAAGGCATGGCCTTTGGGATAGTAGGGGCTATACCACCAGAGTTCCTTAAATGAATTTACTGCACCCTAAATATCCTAATCTTTCATGTTACTGTTGTTGATGTGATCCCTTATAGTTGTTAATAGAACACAGTACTCACAATAGACATTTTTTACTGTTTGGTATTAAGAAATGATCAGGGAGTATTTTTTTTTTAACTTTAAAGATTAGCTCAGGGCAATAGTTTCATGGGTTCATCCACTCTCCATTGCTCAACAAAATCTAAAGTCTGTAAAAATTTTAAATTCTCTTCCTCATTACTCCTCTTTTGACGAGGACTCTTCTACTGAACAAAGGTGTTCAGTAATGGTAGGCAGACACCATCCTGCTCTGGTCTCACGGCAGAGGCAGTTGTTCAAGGAGGCACCCAGTCACACATTGCATATCCTTAGTCCTGTTCTTTGTCCTCCCCAGCTCCATGCAAATATAGACCAGTTTTTGTGCCTTATATGTCCAGTTGAAAACTTTTAAGATTCCATGCATTATGTAAGGCATGTGGAGGTAGAACATAAATTCTAAATATACTGGCCTACTAACTGGGGTATTCCATTAAACTAAGACCTGAAATCTCTGAACCAAGGAATTAAATCTCAGGTGTTTGGTTGCACATTAATAACCTCATGTGTTTTTGGGTTTTTTTTGTTTAGTTTTTTATTGTTACACACACAACTTCTGCCAATACAACTTCAACTTTGAACTGCTGTCTGCTATCCAGTTTGTGGAGAGAGATCACAAGTGGCTATACATTCCCATTAATCTCCTTTTGTCCCTTTCTCTTGCCCTTATAACAACTAATAAGATTTTTGTTTCTATACATTTGTATTTTCTTGGCTTTTAAAAAAAAATATTTTATATATGAGGTCATACAGACATCGTCCTTTTTTACATTTTTCCTCAGCATAATATCTTTAAGTGATACATTCATATTGCAGCTGTATTAAGATTATTTCTCTTACTCCTTTCTATGTATGTACGTATTTTATCTACTCATCTGTTGATGGAAATTTAGATTATTTCTTCTTTTTGGCTATTATAAATAGTGCCGTGATGGACATTGGTATATGTTCCTTTTTAAGTTTCTTCTTTCAAATCTTTTGAGTATATACATCAATGTGTGGAATTGCTGGGTCATATGAACAATATTGGGTATTTAATGAGGTCCTGAGTTCTACCTGTTTTGCCTAACTACCGTAAGACAAATACACACCCCCATTTAGATGACAAACAATATATACTGAATTTGCCACATGGAGACATCATTACTGAAACATTAGCCATTGTAGGATTGAATTGTATCTCACTTTCCAAAAATAGGGAACTTGGTTAGGCAATGATTTTCTGTGATTTGGCAGATATACAATAATGTAATTTGGCAGTTAAGAAACAATAGAATAATCTCCTGTGATTTGACCAGCCAATCAATGATAAGGATACTAGACTTTATTATGTCACAGCCCTGATCCAGTGTAAGGGTAGTTTCTCTGGGGGGTGACCTTCATCACCATTTATCTTCAAAAGGTAAGATGAGAGAAGTGAGCAGAGAGAGAGACCTCAGTACCACCAAAAAAAGAAGAGGTAAGTATGGAGTGTCCCTTTGGACTTGGGATACCTGTGCTGAGAACTTCCTATATTCAATGGAAGAGTAAAGTCAATACACATAGATTTGAACAAAATGTGGAGTCCACAAGTGTTTAAAGGATACAAGGACATTGCCCTATAGCTGATGGAGACACAGTGGGAATCCTGAGTTTGGACTTCTAGCCTCCAAAACTTCCTACTGTACATAGGGCTTTTGAAGGCCTGTTATTTTGGAAGTGGATGGCCAATTCTTCTTCCAAGTTTATCTTAATTTCAATACTCAGATTTAGAACAGTATCTGACAGACAAGAATTTTACAGAAAGGAGATGAAAGACATTTCCCAATTATAGAACCAACTAATAGTGTTGCTCCTCAAATTTGGCAAGTGTCTCTTGACCCATATCTTTCCCCACTCCATCAGCATCCCCTTCCACTCCTGCCTATCTGATTCAACACCTCCCTATGATGGAAAGGGAATAGTTGCAAGCAGACATTAGGAGTGTGGAATGTTAGAAGCATGAATGTAGGGAAACTGGACATTGTGAAGAAGGAAATGGAATGCGTAAACACTGACATACTAGGTATTGGTGAAATGAGATGAACTGGCATGGGCATTTTGAAGCAATCATATGATCCACATACCAGAGATGAAAAGGTGAGGAAAAATGGGATTGCTATCGTAGTTAAAAAGTCATTTCTAGATCCACCTTGAAATTTAATGTTGTAACAGGATAATATCCATATACATACAAGGAAGTCCAGTGAATACTATTATCATTCAAATATATGCACCAACAACTAGAGCCAAAGAAGAGAAAATAGAAGACTTCTACCAACTCTCATAGGAAGAAATCGATGGAATTTACAATTAAGATGCATTAATAAGAATGGGTGACTGGAATGTAAGAATTGGGAACAGGGCAGGATTAATAATTGGAAGACATGTACTTGGTGACAGAAATGATGCTGGAGACAGAGTGAAGAAATTCTGTACAATCAATGATGTATTTATTGTAAATATTATAAGAAACATAAATGCAGACTATACAGATAGATTTCACCCGATTGTATGCATAGGAATCAGTTCGACTACATCTGTGGGAAGAATTGCTGGAGAAGCTCAGTATCAGCTGTGAAAAGTAGACTCATATGGAAGTTCAAGCTGAAGCTAAAGAAGGTTAAATCAAATTCACAGTAATCAAAATTGACCTTGAGTCTATTCCACTTGAATTTCAAAACCATCTCAGGAACAGATATGAGACCTTGAACACTAATGAGAAAAGACCAGATGAGCTGTGGGAGGATATGGAGAATATTTCCATGAAGAATGTAAAATGTCATTAAAAACATAGAGGAAGAAGACCAAGATGGGTGTCAGATGAGACTCTTAATATTTCACTAGAGCACCGAGAAGCCAAAGCAAAGTGAAGAAATCAAGCAATTAAGGAGTTGAACAGAAGATTTCAAAGGGCAGTATGGAAGACAAAGCAAAGTATTATAATGAAATATGCCAAGCTGGAGTGAGAAAATCAAAAGGGCCAAACTCACTTTGCATTTCTTAAGCTGAAGGAAATGAGAAACAAATTAAGCCTCTAGTTGCAATACTTAAGGATGCTTTGGGTAGAATATTAAATGACCCAGGAAGCATTAAGAGAAGGTGGAAGGAGTATACAGTCACTGTACCAAAAAGAATTTCATGAAACAATGTATGAGCAAGAGCCTGTGGTGATGAAGGAAGACGTTCAAGTTGCTCTGAAGGAACTGGCAAAAAACAAGGCCCCCAGAGTTGATGGCTTACGAACTGACATATTTCAACCAACAGATGCTGTCCTGAATGTGTTCACTAAGTTGTTCCCATTCCAAAGAGAGGTGACCCAACAAGAGTGTGGAAATTATAGAAAAATATCATTAATATCACAGGCAAGCAAGATTCTGTTAAAAATAATCCAAAGACAACTAGAACAGCACATCAACAGAGAACTGCCTGAAGTGCAGGCTGGGTTTAGAAGAGGTCATGGGACCGGGAAATGTTAGATAGATCTTGGCTGAAAGCAGAGAGTACCAGAGGAATGTGTATCTGTGTTTCATTGACTATGCAAAGGCATTTGACTTTGTGGATCACAACAAACTGTGGCTGACTCTGAGAAGAATGGGAAAACACTTGATTGTGCTTATGCAAAAAGTGTAATTGGACCAGGAGGCAATCGTCAGAATGGAGCAAGGAAACACTGCATGGTTTAAAATTGGGAAGGGTGTATGTCAGGGATGCATCCTATACCTTTTCAATCTATGCAAAAAGAGAAATGCAAAAGAGAAAATTTGGGAGGCTGTGGTCTATGAGGAGGAATGTGGCATCAGGACTGGAGGAAGACTCATCAACAATCTGCGTTATGTAGATGACACAACTCTGCTTGCTGAAATTGAGGAGGATCTGAAGCACTTGCTGCAGAAGGTCAAGGACTGCAGCCTTAAATACGGATTAAAGCTCAACATCAAGAAAACAAAGATTCTCACCACTGGGCTGATTGGCAACATCATGATGATAGATGGTGAAGAGACAGATTGTTAACAGCTTTAGTTTGCTTGCTCCACAATCAACACTCTTGGTACCAGCAGCCAGAAAACCAAAGGACGAATTTAATTGGGAAAGTCTGCTGTCAGGGACATCTCTAGAGTACTGAAGAGCACCGATGTCAGTCTGGAGACTAAGGTGTGCCTGATCCAGGCCAGAGTCTTCACAATTACTTGATCAGAAAGCTGGACAATGACTAGGAATGGCAGAAGGAGAATCGGTGCCTTTGGGCTGTGGTGCTGGAGAAGAGTACTAAATATACCACAGACTGCTAAGAGAACAAACAAATTCATCCTAGAGAGGGTAAAACCATACTGCTCTTGTAGGCAAGAATTCTGCAGCTTTATCTAACATACTTTGGGCATGTCCTTGAAGAGGGACATTATGCTTGGGAAGATGGAGGGACAGTGCAGGAAAAGACAACCCTTGATGAGATGGACTGACTCAGTGACTGGGGCAATAGGGGTAGGTGTGTCCGAGACAATAAGCTTGGCTCAGGATAGAGCAGGGTTCAGAGCTTTTGTACTTAGGGTCACTATGAGTTGGAGGCAACTTGACGGGACATAACAAAAACAGCAACCTCAAAAATTGTAAAAGAGTAAACTAGAGTTTGTTAAAATCATCCATTTGTAGTATTGATGTTATTATCTATCCTTGACAGAAAATGAAGATAGATACAATGATTTTCCAGTTTTCACAGCTTTGAATTACACTGTCAGAAATACACTGGAAGTGGTAATTTACTTAGGTGTTCTTTGCCACCAGTAGTGAACAAGGGCTAAGGTGCACACACTGTGGAACACAGACCCTTCAACTCACACAATAGAGTGAGCAATCTTCACAATTAACTGATGCAGACCCCTATTACATTCCTCTGCTATGACTCAGATTTATTTTATTCTTATATCCATGAAACTGGCATTTCATCATGATGAACAGTGCTTTGGATCTTTTTCAGCAAACAAAAACAGCAACAATGATGAAGTTCAGAATGTGAGAGGCTGACTTTGTGTGCACTACACACAATCTCTCTAGTATCCAACAGATAGTCTATGTTCTAATAGTAAACATCTTTTGATACTAAGGACTTCTGTCAGTTACTACTTGGTCATTCTTCCATAAGACTTATTTTATACATATTTCTTAGACAACACTTCATATAAAATTTAAGAAATAACATAATTTCTCGAAGTTCGATTCAGGGACAAAATGCATTACTTGAACTTAGTAACATATTTACTCCTTTAGTTGCATATAAGAAACATAGGCTGCATTTTTTTGTGACCCATGCAGTTAAAATGAAGCAAACAACTAGACACTAAAATTCAGTTACTAAAAGTAACCTTCCCAGTAACAATAGACCTATCAATACACATAAAAGTACTAATGGTTCATCAAAACCATGCGAGGCTGTGTTAATCCTGGAGGACTGGTTGAAGCAACCACAAGGGAAGCATGGTAACTGTGAATTTCCTTTTATATATATAACACTGAGACTATTCTCAGTGGCTTTTCACAGAGACTATATTCACATGGCTTTTCCTTCTACTATAAGTTTTTGCTTAAGAGGCTCCCAGGCTTCAATGAGAAAAATCAACCTTCAGTGAAAATGAAGTGAGTAACGTCTCTCTCGAATTTCTGACCCTGAAAACTGCTTGCTTGCTATACGAGTCCTTAAGGCAAATGCCACGAGTCAAGGAAATTATCCAATAGTTTCAGAACGTAAACAATAAAATTGCTGACTAAGGAGCTAAATCCCTGGATACAGACTCTTCTCCAGAAGGCCCATCTGGACACCAGCTTCTTAGCTTTTCAAGATAATAGAGTTTTATGTCTTAGAAGCACTGAACTTCTTTTCCTTTATAGAGACTTCTGTAATGGATGAAGTTCATAATGATGCTTTACTACAAAAACAAGGAGGTGACACAAAGAAGCAACTCAAACAATGAGCAGTTTTGAGATTTGATTTTTTTGTCTGTGTTTGTTTTGCCTTTTACATCTTACTTTTGTGGTTGGCATAAGGAAAGCCAAATTGAGAAACCATGATGTTGGAGTATTTTAAGGGCATGCTATCATAGATCTTAGCCAGCTTATTTATGCAGTAAGACCGCTGTAGGAAATGCTCTGCTCGATGCCACATTCCTGAATAGCCGCCATTGGTTTCCTTTTCTAAACTGACTATGTTGACAGGTTTCACAAATATCCCAGATGTCTTCCCAGTGTGCCTGGCGATGATAAAATTCATGGTGATATCATCACAGTTTTGAGTTTCATCTATCAAAGCATGGACAGCTGCAGGCTGCTTCTGAAAGAGTTCAAGGTATTTGCTATTGAAGAATGAAGCTCCAATCAGCACCATGGAGTACAGGTCACCATTCTGAAACCCTGGTGTTTGCAGCTCAAAGCCCCCATAACTGTAGATACCTGATGAAGTAGACACATGCTTTCTTGGAACAAATCCTACAATTTGATCAGGAAATTGCTAGAAAGAGAGGGAAAGAACAATTAAATGTGGTATTATTCAGGGTAAATATGGTGGAGAAATAGGATTTATTACAGAATTAAACTATTTTGGCAATTTTATCCTTAGCTTTTCTATCACAGCATTATCTTACTCTGAAAATGTCATAAATCTGTGAATCTGTGACTTGAAAAATTTACAGGTGAAATTCCTTTCCCAACCAAATTGTCTGACCTCAAAAATGTTCTCCTATTTCCAACATTACCTGAAATTAACAAGTCCCAGTCACCACAGTTCTATTTTCGAAGTATACACTAGACAGAAAAGGCTATTTTTTATAGGAGATGGTAAGACTTAACTGCTTGCTTTGAAGAAGTTTTTTAATCTTATAGCAGGACATAATAATGTGAATTTATTGTTTCCAATGCTCTTGAAGTTAATTTTAAGCAATATATTTAGACAATATTTTGTTCTTTTACAGTTTGGTTGTTTCTTTTATAGAAAGATAACAGATCTGTCAGAATAGTTGAAAATAAGAAAAGTAAAAACGGTAGTAAAAATGTAAAAGTGAGAGGGATTGGGAAAAAAACCCAACCAACCAACCAAACAAACAAAACACAACCCAAACTCAGCTAACATAATTTTTAAGAAATGAAGCATAGAAAAAAATATAAGCACTTCGAATCCACCAGCTGCTCAGCAGGAGAAGGACGGATAATCTCCTCCCAGCCTCTGAAAACCCGCGGGCGGGAGGGTTAGCTATGGGTCGGCTGCGATGCGATAGTACTCAACAACAACAACAACAACAACAACAACAACACCAACAACGGGTTAAAAGAGGTTCCTCTCAATTTCATTAATAATTTGAGTTTTATACTTAATAAAGAAAATTTTAAAATTGGGAATGGGTGGGCTGGGTTAAATTCTCTGCCAAAGAACTCACAGTCCAGAATAATATATAGCTCTATGAACAAGAATGAGATTACTGAGACGAAATTGTAAGTACAGTGGGTAAAATCTGATGGGAACATGGAGGATAGAAGGACAATTACATTTCTGGCAAACACAGGAGAAGGTCAGAGAACAGGGGATAAATGCTGGGAGGCACCAGAGGGGATGCACCATCTATGGGATCTGGAAGGATGGTGGAAATCTAGTTGTCTGGAAGAAGGGAAGTGGCTGGGAAATTCAAACAGTTAACCAAAAGCTTGGTGGTTCAAACCCATCCAGAGATGCCTTGGAAGAAAGGCTTGGAGATTGATCACTGAAGGGTCACAACTTTGAAATCCCAGAGAGCTGTTCTCAGGACACACGGAGACCCCTGAATCAGAACTACCCTGCAGCCACTAACAACAAAAGCAGGAGGGAAGGAAGGGAAAGGAAAGCACTGCAAATGGAGATAATAGGGTCGGCGTGGAAGCACAGAAACCTCAGCAGTCTCTTCTAACGTGGTGTGCCCACGTATAAACAAGTTACAGTGTGGGGGGGACTTATCAGTACTGACTGCATTGAGTTACAGGAGTCAGATAATAATTGGGTAATGAACTAAAATTGTTCTTGACATTTTTAATTTTTTTTTATGAAGAAAATCCCATATTGTATTTCACTCACTCATTCATTATTGTCACATCAGAACTGACCCACAGCTAACTCTGCAGTGGGTTTTTGGAGGCTGTAAGTTACATGGGAGGAGACCACCCATCTTTTTTCCTCAGAGCCTCTGGTGGATTCGAACTTTCAGGGAGATGCTCTTTTTGGGTTAGCAGCCCAGCTGTCTGTGGACTATGCCACCTACTGCCTTTAACTTATGGTCTACTCAGACTGTTCTAATGAACCACAACTAGTGTATTTCTCCCCTCCCTTACATTTTGGGTAAATTGAATTTTTACTTTAAGTAAAAATCCTTCAGCTGGAGAACTACTTTAAAACTTTTTGCCTAAACAGCCTTTATTTGCAGGGACTGAAAAACTGCTGATAAGGTAGAAAAATCAATTTGTTGATCAGTACACCAGGCAGGAAGTTAACAACGAAAGTTTTAATAATGCTGATGTCTGCAGAATACTATGATCACTTACTATTAATATCTCATGCTGTTTTATCCCAAGTAGCTAATTAAGTAAAGTCACTACAGCACAAATTAGACCGTTTATTTGGAAGCGCAGTGCTTAATTACTTGAGAAGGCTTCAGGGTATTTGTATGCAGTTCTGGTTTCAGGTAATTGTGGTGCAATGTGTAAAATCCAGCTGTTAGGAACTCGTGCTCAGTAGCAGAGTGTTGTTTTTTTAGAAAAGCAAGGAACATATGCTTGCTTATCCCAACCATGATTTAGAAAATAAAAACCTGCCATTACAATAGTGCAGGGAGGATTGTCACTGCACAATTTTAAACACTGATTGCTGAAACGAGATTAAATTTTGTAAATATAATAAATGCTTTCTATAAAAAAAAAAACAAACCTACCTACGAATGGGTTCTAGAAACACATTTCTTTTTCATTTGCCACACATCTGTGGTCTTGTAAAAAACACTTCTCTGCATTCTAGCTTTTGCTGCACAGATTATTTTCTCCTTGTTCTCTGGAAGGTAGTTCTCTTTATTCTCCATGATAGAACAAAACAGAAATCAAATCTACATAGAAGACATCATAACAGGTTTGCTTTTAAACATAGAAAATCTTACTCATAAAAAATGTCTGTCTTTTAGATAATCTATTCTATAATGTTTTAGTTAATTCTCATGCTAAACCATGACGGGCGTTTTAAGTACTATCTAAGAAATTATACAGATGCTTTTATTAAGGATATAGCAACATTACCTGCCAAACAGAGAAAGCAAAAATGAGGTCCTGGGCACTAATGAGCACATCATCATCCACCATTAACACCGCTGAAAAAAGAGCAAAAAAAGTAACATAAATTTAAGATTAGAAATGAAAACAAATGTAGTGAGGAACAATGGTGTCACTATATAAATCATTCAAATGGTGTCACTATAAAATCATTCAAATAATGCATGTGCTGGCCTAATTAGTACATAAATGTGTTCTTGGAAAGACTTATTACCAGAGAAAATTTTTACTTAAACTGCAACTGATTTTAAACTTCTTCAGGTTAACATTATCCTCTTGTTAGCCTAGTATCCATCACCTAAAAAGCTAATGAAATGAAATAAGCAACTATGAGGTTCTTTTAAGCAAATTACCATCTTATGAAATAACTGTGAATGGGTACAAAGGGTGGTGGCAGAAAATACAGCAAGGATAAGCAAAGAGGCACTTCCCTACCTTCCCCAATGTAATAATAAGGAATTACAACATATCTTTTTGTACAAAATTAAATTTTGTCATTATTGTTGTCGTTGATTGCCTTTCAGTCGAGCACAACTCAGCGACCCTATGAGCAAAAGGCCCAAAGCCTTTATATGACTATTGACATTTGTCTAAGTTCATTAGAGTTTCTGGAGGCATGTTGTTTAGGAAGTGGATGCCACTGCTGCTTCCAAACCTGTCTTAAACTTGGAGCTCCACCAGACACAGTCCACCATGGGTAACTGTTATGGCATCTGACATCCCAATCAATGGCACAAGGTTCAGCAGCACAGCAACCTCAGTACAGCATATTGACAGAAGAGTGCTGTACCACTAAGAAGACTGTTCCTCTAACATATAGTACCAACCAACTTTAAATACAAAGGCCCTCCCTGAGGTCTTGTTGACTCTAAACAAGAGGCTTAAATAAAAAATAAACCCAATCAATATAGTATGTTATTTTTGTTATGTACCATTGAGTTGCCTGCTTGTGAAGTATAGTGACCCTATGTACAGGAGCTCTGAACCCTACCCTGTCCTGAGCCAGTCTCACTAATTCTGACACACCAACCCCCATTATTACTACAACCCCCACTGCAATTATTACAAGGTGTATATGATTTCTTCCCCAGAAAACCACTTCTTGACAATTTGAGAACTATCCTTAAGCACATCATAATGATTTCTTCCAGTTCATTTCTCCAGTATTTTTCAAACAGTTAAGGTAAGGAGAGGGCTAGCCAACAGTGTCCTCACTCCTAGCTCTGGTTCTTCGCCACCCTCACAGGCTGAGAACCAAGCTGCAACTCACCGCTGGTTTCCAGTTCAGGGAAGACCTGGAGTCGATTTCTCATTCTGTTTGTCATCTGTGCTTTGAAGATCACAGGGACAGGGTGAGGTCCTAGAGAATTCCATAATTCGTCTGGTCCCTTCTCGCCAACGTTATTCCACACCACAATCACTTTGTGCAGATGTGGTATTGCCTGATAATGATTTAGAAGTCTCAACAAGAGATCCGTTCTGTTGTACGTCTGCATTATGAGAGTGAAGGAATCAACAGTAGACTTGCCCTGTGATTTTACCTCCCGACGCAAAGCGAGCATCTTGTCTTCTTTGATATTGGGAAGTAGAGTTGTCAAAGCACCAGCCACTAGGAGCAGCACAAGGATAACCACCAAAGAGAAACGAAGCACTCGGATCCCCATTACTCTCCCGGGAAGTTTGCAGATGTGGCAACACCTAGAGCAGGAAAAAAGAAAAAAAGTAAAACAAAATTATTTTTACTAGTCCCAGTGCTTTTCATTTTATTTTTCTAGTGAGAAATCAATTTTCTTTTAACTGCTTCAGATTCAGTTTTTCCTTCTAGATGATGTGGTCTAAGAAATAGAGAGTAGAGTTTGATATTTCCTCTCACCTAGATCTGCTTGTTTTGCAGCTGAATACAAAAGATGTTCTACAGAAAGAACTCTCTCTCTCTCAACCCAATTGAGTTGGAGCACAATCATAGCTGACCCTTTAGTGGTCGGCTTTCCAGAGACTGTAAATGACACATTTACAGAGGTAATGTTTGTTGTTGTTATGTGCCGTTGAGTCACTTGCAACTCATAGCGACCCAATATACAACAGCCCTAAACTCTGCTCTGTCCTGTGCCAATCACATTGTCTCCAACACACTCATCCCGAATGCCCCAGTCACCGAATCAATCCACCTCATAGAGGGCCTTCTCCTCCTGCGCCTGCCCTCCACCCTCCCAAGAATGATGTCCTTCTCCAAGGACTAGTATCTTCTTACAACATGACCAAAGTATGTCAGATGAAGCCTTAGAATCCTTGCCTCCAAAGAACAGCCTGGTTTAACCCTCTCCAGGATGAATCTGCTTGTTTTCTTAGCAGTCCACGGTACCCTCAACACTCATCTCAAACACCAAAGCTCAAAAGCATCAAATTTCCTTTTATCCTCCTTGGTCATTGTCCAGCTTTCTGACACATAACAAGTGATTGCAAAGACCATGGCCTGTACAGATGCACCTTAGTCTCCAGTAAGGAGATATAAAAATGTGTACGTGTGTTAACTGCACAGGAGATTGTCCATCCTTCTCCTGTGGAGCAGCTGGTGTATTTCAACTGTATTTCTTTGGGACTGCACTGCAATTTCTTACCACTAGGCCACTGGAGCTGTAAACAATGACCAAGGATAACATAAAAATGATGCCTTTGAGTTGTGGTGCTGGAGAAGAGTTTTGAACATTCCATGGACTGCCAAGAGAACCATCAGGTCTGTCCTAGAGAAGGTAAAACTAACCAGATCTTTGGAGGCAAGAGTTTTGAGACTCTGTCTCACATACTTTGGTCAGTCTTTGGAGAAGGGTACCACACCCGGAAGGTTCAAGGGACAGTACAGAAGAGGAAGACCCCGGATGAGATGGTTTGATTCAGTAACTGAGACAACAGAGGTAGGTATGTCAGAGATAACGAGACTGGCTCAGAGCAGAGTTCAGAGCTTTGTGCATGAGGTTGTTAGGAGTTGCAAGTTACTCGACAGTACATAAAAAGAACAACAACATCTTTATATATTTAAACATGGGAGATGATAACCCACATTTCCATCTTTCTCCTGTGGAGCATCTGGTAGATTCAAACATCTTGCCTTTGGAATGTGAGCACAACTCCTTAAATGCTAGCGCATCAGAGCTGTCTGAGAGACGATAGTACATTTTAAAATATGCCCTCAGTGCATTACTAAAAATTTGGAACATAGATTATATTTTCATGGGATTCCAAGGAAACTGGGATTGCATTTTCCTGTCAGTAGAGTACTAATTTTAGGGTTTTTTTTCTAAAAGTAAAAAGTTAGCAAACCTTTTCCCCAAATATAATTATGTATAGAACTCTAATATATAAAACTGATAAAAATAACATTAATAGTAGCTACAAACAATTGTTGTTATTGTTATGTGCTGTCGATTTACTTATAACCCATAGCAAATCTATATATAGCAGCTCTGTACCCGGCCCTGTCCTGAGCCAGTCTCACTAATTCCGACACACCAACCCCCATTGTCCTAGTCACTTTATCAGTCCATCTCATCCAGAGTCTTCCTCTGCTGCACTGGCCCTCCACCCTCCCAAGCATGATGCCCTTCTCCAAGGACCAGTCTCTCCAGGCCACATGCCCAAAGTATGTGAGATGAAGCTTCAAAATCCTAGCCTCCAAGGAGAGACATGGTTTCACCTTCTCCAAGAAAGACATATTTGTTTTCTTGGCAGTCTATGGTATGTTCTTCTCCAGCATCACAACTTGAAGACATCTATTCTTCTGTCATCCTTAGTCACTGTCCAGCTCTCTGATGCATAGCAAGTAAATGTGAAGATCATGGCCTGGATTAGGTGTACCTTAGTCTCTAGACTGACATGGTTGCTTGTCAGTACTCTGGAGAGGTCCCTGACAGCAGATTTTCCCAATGCAATTCATCTTTTCATTTCCTGACTGCTGGTTTTAAGAGTGTTGACTGTGGAGCCAAGCAAACTATAATTGTTAACAACCTCTATCTCTTTCTATTAGAGTGGTTTATTATTTATCAGGCAAGTCACATGCTGTATGCAAGTCAATTTCTACTCTAGGGTCAATCTTTATGACAGAGAACTGCCCTATAGGAATCCTAGGCTGTAATCTTTACAGGCAGAGAGCTCTGGGGATGTAAATCACAGTGAATGGTACTGTTAACCCAAAGATGGCACCTCTCTCGGGGTTCCAATCCATCAGTGACTCAGAGGCAGAAAGACAGGCAATCTCCTCTCCTGTGATCTACAGCCTCAGAAGCCTCAGCTCAACGGCATGGAATGAGTTCGAGTTTGCTGTGTTGTTGATTGGTTTTGGTTTTATTCACTGTTAGTGGGAGTGTAAAATGGTGCAACCACTGTGGAAAGCGATGTGGCGCTTTCTCAAAAAGTTGCAAATAGAGATACCATTTGACCCAGCAATTCCACTACTGGGAATATACCCTAAAGAGACCATAAATGGCACCCA
>NW_006399770.1:14921239-14925907 GCF_000299155.1 Elephantulus edwardii
GCCAGGTCTTCTATAGAGTGGGTGACAGATTCTAACCACCAACCTTTTGGTTAGTAATCAAGTGCTTAATCACTACTACATCACAGCTCCTTTCACAAGTCACAGGGTGTACTTATTCACTAAACAAATTGACAGACTGTTACTGAGCACTCATTTTGTGCCCAGCACTGTAGTAGGTTCTACAAAGATAGAAATTAATGTAATAGGGAAGATCTCTGCTGTAAACAGCCGAGGAGGTGGTGGAAAGAGAGTGATAACAAAGGGAAAATATTCAAAAGGTAATATGATATGATGGTAAGTACTAGCTAAGGGACTAAATCAAACGACAGAATAAGCAAAGGCAAGGTTATCTGGGGGCTTTGTTAGGAGTATGGAGGTGATAGGAGAAGCCACTGCAGGTTCTGCTTAGGAGAGTGTCATGATCTAAATTATCTTTTACTATTACTATCCCACTTTGGTAGCTCGGATGTTTACAGAGGTTAAACTAAGATTACTAGACAACTTAAGAAATGGAGCAAGGATTTACATCTAGGAAAACTGATCCCCAGACCCTAACCTGTTAAACATTAAGGGATTACATGCACTGCCTGTATAAAAATCCAGGGTGAATGGAACCCTTTCTCACAGGACAGGCCACTAGTTACTATGGTTAGCTATTTAACTCTGGGCCTTCCTCACTTTACATAAAGGATCTTCTTGCCCACCCCCTCTCCTGCAATTCACTTTTCTCCTTGAAAAGTAAAACTTTTTCATTGTTTTGCAATGAGAAAAGAGCAACAATGCATCACTGGAAACTCTAAGTCTCTGTAAATTTTCATTAAAATTAATTAAAAAAACCCCAACAACATAAATGATCTTTAGAGTTCCAGAGTTGGCCAGAATAGGGGTAAACAATTAAGTGCTGAGAGGGGTCTGGATATTCACCTGTCAAAAAATTTTGTAACTGACTGCCAATTACAAATGTGAGGGCAGATGGAATCTCTGATAATGATACAGGCTCACTGACTCAGCTCCACTTTTGCTGCCTCTCTGTATCTCTATTGGCTTTCAATTGTTCTTATTTCCCATGATTTTGCTATTTCTGCTTCTGGTCCCAAATATTATTTCTCCAACATCTGCATAAGCCTTTTAGGTACATCTCTATTCTGTGTTTTTGGCAAGTGAGTCTATGTCAATTTTTGGAATCTATTTTACTTCTCTATTCAAGTACAAAAACAGAGATGAGGAAAAGAATCACTGAAAGATATTTATTTATGAAAAGACTCCAAGTGAAAAAAAAAGAAAAAAACCCAAACCAAACCACCAACTATTTCTAAGAAATTTAAAAAATATCCTTAAGAAAAAAAGATCTTTAACTCAGAAACAATGGGATGTGACTCACACGACTTTAATTGATCTACAGTCTAGCCTCTCTTATTAGTTTTGATAAAACTTCTTAGCTTGTTTGATCAAAAGATGCTCTACTCTGATGCTCAGTGAAGACAAATGCGACAAGCTGGAATAAAGACTTTCCATTGAAAACCCATGTAAGAACTGTTTTTGTTATGTGCTGTCAAGTTGGAACCAACTCATAGCTGGCTCTCCAGTAGATATTTTGAGGTTATAAATTACATGGGAGGAAACTGTCCATTTTTCTGTCCTGGGCAACCTCATGGATTTGAAGGATACATTTCTGGGTGGGAAGTGCAATGACTCATCACTAGGCCATGAGAACTCCCCACGGAAGTATTGTAGGATGCATAGTTAAAGTGCTTTTCTTTGAAGGCTGGAGATTGTCCACCACACACACTCTTTCCCCAGGGTCTCCTTGTATACAGAGCAGGATTTGTAAGGAAGCTCACCAGAGACTGCATGTGTGACACCAAGAGGAAGTGACTGGCTTTTATGTAAGAGAAGGGTCTTCATCTCAAGTTGCCACTGACGAACATATTTGCAGTTTTTGCTAACCTGAGACATATTCATTTCCCTCTTCCTCTGACATCTTTCCTCTGTGCCCTGCCAGCAAGACTCTTGTGTGTCCTGAGATGGTTGTAATTAATGCAGGAAGAGAATTTACTGAGTGCCTAACCTGTGGCTGGAAAGGAAATCTGGGTAACATTGAGGTTGCATACAACATCTGGATGCTAAAAATCCATTGTTTGAACTGACCAACTGTAGAAAGAAATGACAGCCTTGGACACCCAATGGGGCAGTCCAACAGGGTCAGTAGGAGTGGAAATCAAGAATCACTCCACTAAAGTGCTACTTTAGGTTGCCATTTAGCATAAATTATCAGTATTAGATGCTTTTCTATTTGATTTACTTTTCTTCTGCTACGTCCCTCCTTGCAACATGCCCAAAGTATGTCAGACAAAGTCTCAGAATCCTTGCCTCCAAGGAGCAGCCTGGTTTACCCTGTCTAGGATGAACCTGTATGTTCTCCGTGCAGTCCATGGTATATTCAGTACTCTTCTCCAGCACCACAGCTCAAAGGCACATCCCAAGTCATTATCCAGCTTTCTGGTACATAGCAAGTAATCGTGAAGACTATGGTCTAGATCAGGAGCACCTTAGTCTCCAGACTAACATCATTGCTGTTCAGTATGCTGGAGAAGTCCCTGACAGCAGACTTTCCCAAAGCAATTAGTTTTTTAATTTCCTAGTTGCTGGTACCAAGAGTGTTGATTGTGGAGCCAAGCAAACTAAAACTAAAGCTGTTAACAATCTCAATCTCTTCTCGTGATGCTGCCAATCAGCAGGACACCATGCCTGGAAGGGTGAAGAGACAGTACAAGAGAGGAAGGCCCAGCATGAGATGGATTGATTCAGTGACTACGGTAATGAGAGTAGTTGTGTCAGAGACAATAAGGTTGGCACAGGATAGAGCAGGGGTCAGGGCTGTTGTACATAGGGTTGCTATGAGTCGCAAGCGACTCGATGGCACATAACAACAACCAAACAACATCTGCTATGTCAGGCCACTGTAAAAACTGCATTATCATGATTTTCATTCACTTAGACAAAAAGAGTGGTGATACACTAACAGTACTAAGTCATTGCCATTATGCTTTCAAGCAACACTGCCTCAAAGATGAATTAACACAGTGACTAAAATAACGGGCTTGAGATCATAAGGATGGCAGAGGATAGTGAAAGGTTTAGGTCTTGGAACATCTTGTTCATTGGGTCACTGTGAGTTGCAGTCAACTTGAGGTACACAACAAGAACTCTATATTTCATTTGAATTCTCTCCATATTCTGAGGAAAGTACAACATACCTCTACAAACAGAGGTATGTAAACTCTTAATTCATACCCTGTGGTTCAAGTTCAGTATCTGAGACTAAGACACTGTTCCAAAGACAATTCTCATACAGCAATCTAAATCTTCTTGCCAAATAGAATATTTGGTTATAAATGAAAGTTCCTTTACTTTCAAAATGATATCCTATCAATTTTTTATTTTTCACTGAGACCTGAGTTTGATTGCAATAAAGTTGCTATCATGTTTCTGTGACCTTGTTTCATATTTTGAGAAGTGTTCTATAACTGCAGAAACAATTTTCTCAATGTCTATCACCAAAGACAGAGAGTCCACATAAGTTATGCCTTTAACAGCATCCTCTGACAGTCACAGGAATTGAGAATGAGGATTGTGAGGGAGGCAGAGGCATTCAGAACTCACTCCATGAAGGAATATGTGCTGAGGCATTCAGAGGCAAGGCAAAGAGCTTACTCAACAAGGATGAGGGCATAGTCATTGTCCTTCATCTCAGACTGGAAAATAACGCCACTTTCGCAGTAACCTTGTCAGAGAGCTTTCCCTGAAAGGATATTCTTTCCTGGACTTTCTGTGCAGCCTGTTTTGTCAGGAAGAGCAATTTTGCATTTCCCCTTCCATCATAGTCTCACTCTCACATACACATGAATAAAATGAATTACTTTTGAAGTAATCTCAGCTTTACCATGATTATTTTTTCAAGGACAGTAATTGAAGGTTGGAGAGCACAGTATTTTCATTTTATGCATCCTCTTACTAAAACAACACATGTTCTTAACCTAGTAAACCAAAGACAAAGCATCCTGAATAATTTTGATTCAAAGACACAGAAAATCCCTTTAATATAGAATTTAAAGCAGGTTCCCTAAAATGCATTTTCAGTTCTGTATGAAAATGATCAGTTATAAGCTCTCAGAGCAAAGAATCATTTGGACAATTGCATATATATTGACTAAGAACTTTAATTTTCTGCAGCGGAGTTGAATAGCATATTGAAAAATTTAAATATAGAAGTGTTTTTTATCTTTAAATTAGACACCAATAATTTGCTACATGGCAGCTTCAATCCAGAAAAAGCAATGAGAATTAACCATTATACAGACCACCAAATACTCATATGCAAACTGAAGCTGAAGCTAAGGAAAACTAAATCAAAACCACAGGAACCAAAATTTGACCTTGAGTCTATCCTACCTAAATTTCAAAACCATCTCAGGAAACAGATTTGAGATCTTGAACACTAATGAGTGAAGACCAGATGAGATATGAGAGGATATAAAAAATATCATCCAGGAAGAATACAAAAGGTTGTAACAAAGACATAAGCGGAAGAAAAGACCAAGATGGATGTCAGAAGAGACCCTGAATATTAAACTAGCGTGCCGAGAAGCCAAAGCAAAGGGAAGAAAT
>NW_006399770.1:14927106-14931616 GCF_000299155.1 Elephantulus edwardii
AAAAGACAAATTGCATTGGGAAAGTCTGCTGTCAGAGACCATGGCAGAGAAGAGCAACGATGTCAGTCTAGAGACTAAGGAGTGCCTGATAAAGGCCATGGTCTTTGCAATCACTTGCCAGTCATCAGAAAGCTGGACAATGACCAGGGATGATAGAAGGAGGATTGATGCCTTTGATCTGGGGTGCTGGAGAAGCATACTGAATATATCATCGATGGCTAGGAGAACAAATATGTTCATCCTAAAGAGGGTGAGACCAGACTGGTCCTTAGAGCCCAGGATTCTGAAGCTTCAGCTGATAAAATTTGTGTTTGTTGTAAAGAGGAAAAAGTCCTTGGAGAAGGATGTCATGCTTGGGAGGAGAGAGGGACAGCACAAGAGAGAAAGACCATTGATGAGATACATTAATTGAGTGATGGGTATTGGGGGCAGGTGCGTCAGAGACAATAAGGCTGGCACAGGATAGATCTATTGTTCTTGGGGTCATTATGAGTCGCAAGTGATTAGATGACACATAACAATAAAACAGCATCTATCTATCTATCTATCTATCTATCTATCTATCTATCTATCTATCTATCTATCATCATCTATCTAGAGAGAGGGAGAGAGAGGGAGAGGAAGGAGAGAGGAAAACATACCCACACTAACATATACATATGGGTGCTCTTTAGTGACTAAACAACTGATTTGAGCTGCCAACCCAAAGTCACACAGTTCAAATCTACCAGATGCTCCCTTGAGTAAAATTAGGGAATTTCCTCCTGTGTGCCTTAAAGCCTCTGAAAAGTCACTGGAGGGTCAGCTATATGAGTTTGTTCCAACTCAACAGCATATAATTAAACCACATACACACACACAAATCACAAACACACATGAGTAACTGTATATGTATTTACTGATACTTTGCAGTAGCAGTTTAGGCCCTCTCCTCATCACAGAAAACTCCTCTTTTGGATAGCTTTTAATCTCCTCTCATACCTGTATCAAAAAGATTTCAGTAAGTATGAATAATTTATATCTTTAGCAACAGTAAATATTTCATGGGTATTTATTAAATGACCAGCTCAGCTCAAAATTATGCCAACTTTTTAGTGTGTAGAGACTACAAGGAGACCAAGGACTTTTATAGAATGCAATCCAAGTGTCACAACTGGGCTTGGCGAAGAGCTGGAACCTAGAACTCTGTTGTGGGGCCATTAGAAACAGCTTCAGCTCATGATGGAAAGTAAAACAGTGACTGCACTGACAACTTCATGGCTGTACGAACTTCTGTCTATGGCTGCATTCTATTCTTTTTCTAGGGAAAGACTATCATGTAATTCATAGCTTTGAGCTATGAGTTGGAGAAGTGAAAAAAGAGGATATCTGGATAATTTCTTCCTAAAGAGCCATGAAATAAAAGTGAATTCCCTAAGCACCCACCATATTTCTTGCCTTTAATTCCTAAACTTTTTCTTAGGTTGCTTCTCTTTAAAAAACTATCTATCTATCTATCTATCTATCTATCTATCTATCTATCTATCTATCTATCTATCATCTATCGATCTATCTTCTATCTCTCTATCCATTTATCTATCTACACATACAAAGGTAAGGAAGTGCTTGTGGCTTAGTTGTAAGGAGATAAGCCATGGGACAAAGATGGCCAATCTCCTTCCATGTGATTTACTGCCTCTGGAAACCTGCTAGAAAGTGAGCTATGAGTCAGTTCCAAGTTGAGAGTACACATTTATGTGTGTGTACTGATAATTTGACTGTGTGGATCATGATAATTTGTGGCTAACCATGAGGAAAACAGGAGTCCCAAAGCACCTGACGGTGCTTATATGAATCCTATACTTAGACCAAGAAGCAGTCCTCAGAACAGAGCAAGGAAACACTACATGGTTCAAAATCAGGAAAGGAGTACCTCAGGGATGCATCCTGTTCCCACACCTTTTCACTCTGTATGCAGAACAGATCATTCAGGAAGCAAGACTTTATGAGGAGGAATGTGGAATCAAGATTGGAGGAAGACTCATTAACAATCTACGATATGCAGATGACACAACCTTGCTTGCTGAAACTGAGGAGGACCTAAAGCACTTGCTGTAAAAGGTCAAGGACTGTAGTCTGCAATATGGATTGATGCTCAACATCAAGAAGAGAGATTCTCACCACTGGGCCAACTGGCAGCACCGTATTAGATGGAGAAGAGATTGAGGTTGTTAACAATTACAGCTTGCTCGGGTCCACAATCAACATTCTTGATACCAGCAGTCAGGAAATAAAAAATTGCATTGGGAATATCTGCTGTTATGGACCACTCCAGAAAGCTGAAGAGCAACGATGTCAGTCTAGATACAAAGGTATGCCTGATCCAGGCTGTGGTCTTCTCAATTACTTGTTATGCTTCAGAGTTGGATAATGACTAAGGATGACAGAAGAAGAATAGATGCCTTTGAGTTGTGGTGGTGGAGAACTCTTGAACATACCATGGCTTGCCAAGAAAACAAATAGGTCTGTCTTGGAGAGGGTGAAACCAAGTCTTTCCTTGGAGACTAGGATTTTGAAGTTCTGCCTCACTTACTTTGGGCACATGGCCAGCAGAGTTTGATCCTTGGAGAAGTACATCATGCTCAAAAGGGTGGATGGACAGCGCAGAAGAGGGAGACCCCAGATGAGATGGATTGATACAGTAACTGGGGCATAGGGGATTGGTGTGTTAGAGTCAGTGAGATTGGTTCAGGACAGAGAAGGGTTCAGAGCTGCTGTATATAGGGTTGCTATACATTGCAGGCAACTCAATAGCACATAAAAACAGTAACATACTATGTCAGGTTTAGAAGCAGGAGTGGCATACACTTCCTAAATAACATGTCTCCGGAAACTCTATGAACTTTGATAAATGTTGATAGTTGTAGAGGAGTTTCATTCAGGTCTTTTGTTCATAGGGTCACTACAGAGTTGTGCTCGACACAAAGGCAGTAACAACATACCAGTATTACATATTTTGGACATGTTACCAGGAGGGACCAGTCCTTGGAGAAGGACATCATGCTTGGAGGAGTGAAGGGATGGCACAGAGAGGCAGACCCTAGATGAAATGGACTGACACAGTAACTAGGGTAATGAGAATAGATGTGCAGGAAACTGATACTGATTGAGAATTGGGCAAGGATTCAGAGCTATTGTACATAGGGTTACTAGGAGTCGCAAGTGCCTGGACAGCACATAACAACATAATGATTTCTTACCTTGTTCCAGAAAGGGTCTGACAGTTTTCATCTACTCTATCTCTGCCCTTCTCCCAGATTAAATATAACTTTGAAAACATAGTAGGAAGACAAAACAAAGATTCTATTATTATTATCAGAAAAATCAAAGATTTCCTTTTTTATTGCTTTGCATCTATATTAAATTATTAGGTTTTCATAGGTATATGAGCACTGGTGACCTAGAGGTAAGAAGCTGCACTGCTATCCCAAAGGCACACAATTTGAATCCACCGGCTGCTTCATGGGAGGACAATCTTCTCCCATGGGATTTATTGTGTTTGAAGGCCCACTAGAGGGCTGGTTCCAACTCGATAGCATACATAAGTGCATAACACACTATCTTACCTATTTTGATACAGTATTATTCCAGCATCATCTATACCAGGGGTTTACAAACTGCAGTTAATTTGCTCTCCAGGGTTAGCTAGGCTGCAATCTTTATGAAATCACTATCAGTCAAACTACCAATCTTTCAGTTAGCAACTAAGCAATTAATCATTATTACTATCAAGGCTCTTCAATTACATATCAGTTGCTTATAAGTTACCTAGTGGTAAGAGGCTGTGCTGCAACCTCTAAAGTACACATTTCAAATTCATCAGCTGCTCTGTGAGAGAAAGATGGTTTATCTCCTCCTGTGTTATTAATTACCTCTGAAAACCCAGCAGAGGGTCAGGTTTGAGTCCATTCCAACTCAATGACACACAACAACTAAAGTAAGCAATACTTTAACATGTTTGTAAGGATTTCTACCTAGATAGCTTCTGAAAACCGCACTGCATTTTTAACACTCAATCAATGAAGAACATTGCCATATCTCTAAAAGATCTAACATTTACATACCTCATTGTACAAACACATAAACAAAAAGAGTTAAGAAACTCACAGCTCTTCTAAAGTAACAATCTCATTTTATTGGTAAAGATCCCAAGACTCAGGGGTAAAGGACTTGTCAAAGATCATGTAGCTGCATAGAGCTTACCATACAGCAGACTCAGGACAAGAACTTCAATGATCTGATTGGCACCAGCAGAGCTCTACTAATTCAGGGCATTTTTACGTGCTGCCTTTTTTTTTTTTTAAAGTTTCATCCACTTAGCACAATGTTTTCAAAGTCACCATGTTGTTATGCATCAATACTCCATTCATTTTATTGTGAATAACAATCCATTGTACAGATATTTGTGTACTTTGCTTATCCACTTATATTACCTCATTATCATAAATATGAATAGTATTAATAATATTAT
>NW_006399770.1:14934919-14968794 GCF_000299155.1 Elephantulus edwardii
CTTCCGGGATCATTTAACATTCTGCCGAAAGCATCCTTGATTATAGCAACTCGAGGTTTGAATTTGTTCTTCAGTTCTTTGAGCTTATGACGCACAATAATAAGTTTTATTATGAATAACATAATAAAATTTATTTTATTTAGCTAGTACAGGTAATTCTTTATGAAGATTTACACACAAGTTGTTATATGAACAAATGTTTTCAATTTTTTGGGTAGGAGTAGAACTAGCGGTGGAACTGCTGAGTCTTTATGTCAAGGATCTTTGAAAATATGGTAACTAGGTCAGCGTTTGGAAGACCATTACTTGAAACTTCAAGGATTGACTTAAATGTAAGTTATGCAGTTGTTGTTCTGTGCCATCAAGTCACTTGCAACTCATAGTGACCTTATGTACAATAGCCCTATACCCTGCTCTATCTTGTGCCAATCTTATTGTCTTTGACACACCTGCCTTCATTACCTCAGTCACTGAATTCACTCAATCAATCCATCTTATCAAGGGTCTTCCTCTCTTGTGCTGTCCCTCTATCCTCCCAAGCACGAAGTCCCTCTCCAAGGACTAGCTCCTCCTTGCAATATGCTCAAAGTTTGTTATGAAGCTTCATAACGTCATAATCCCTGCCTCCTAGAAGCAGCCTGGTTTCACCCTATCTAGGATGAACCTGTTTGTTCTCCTAGCAGTTCACGGTATACTTAATACTCTTCTCCAGCCCATAGCTCACAGACATCAATTTTTCTTCTATCATTCCCTAGTCATTGTCCAGCTTTCTGGTGCAAGCAAGTAATTGTGAAGACTCTGGTCTGGATCAGGTGCACCTTAGTCTCCAGACTGACATTGTTTCTCTTAAGTACTTTGGAGAGGTCCCTGATAGTAGATTTTCCCAATGCAATTAATCTTTTAATTTCCTGGCTGCTGGTACCAAGAGTGTTGACTGTGGAGCCAAACAAAATAAAGCTGTTAACAATGTATACTTTAAGGCCTTTCCAGAGTACTGAAAAGCAATGATGTCAGTCTGGAGAACAAGGTGAATCCACAGGGAATCCAAAGAGAATTCCATAGGAAATCTTTGGAGGCAAGGATTCTGAAGCTTCATCTGACAAATTAAGGAGGAACCAGTCCTTGGAGGGGACATCATGCTTAGAGGGTGAAAGGACAATGCAAGAGAGGAAGACCCTCAACACGATGAATTCGATCAGTGACTGGGGTAATGGGGTAGGTGTGTCAGAGAGGATAAGGTTGGCTTAGGACAGAGCAGTGTTCAGAGTTCTTATACACAGGGTCGCTCTAAGTTGCAAGTGACTTAATGGAACATAACAAGAGCAATGTGCCTTTAAGTTGATGAAGCAACCTGAATTTTTAAAACCTGCTCTGCAGTTATTTACTATACCATCTACCAAAACTCCTTAGAAGGAAAACTACTGAGTGCAGAATTCCTTTCTCCAGGCTACTTCCTTTGATTGAGGAAGTGAAAGTTACTCAAAAAGAAGATGAAAACAAACATGCCAGTCAGCACATTCGAAGGTTAGTTGTTCCACTGACTCAGAAGGTAGGAAAGCAATGAAAAGCAAAGAGATGCTGGCATCTATTCTCCCACAGATGGTGGGAGAACAAATAACTGTTCTGCCAGTTCTGTATGAGATTTGCTCTATATTGTAGAGGCTAAATCATCCTCCAAAACATGTACTTGCCTGAAAAAAAAGACGAGTTCAGAGCATGGATGGTCAGAACAGGGCCTCTGGCTGCCAAAGAGCTAAAATCATTCCCAGGTGGAAAGAGGAGGCTGCTTCCGAGCCTGGGCTTTCCTCATAGGAACAAGCAGGACAATAGCTGGAGGCAGACAGCTCGTATAACAGGAGAGTCGTTTCGGGCTGGGTTTATGACCTGCAGATGATGGAAAGAGGCCAGTGGAGCCAAATTCCAAAAGAACTGTTTCATGAATGGGACTTACTCTAGATAAAGCATGCAGGTCTAAGGCTCTTCCTGCTAGCTTATACCACTATCTCACCCGAAAAAGCAGGTCTAAGGCTCTTCCTGCTAGCTTATACCACTATCTCACCCGAAAAAGCCATTTCCTCTCTCTATCTAGGAAACTCTGTAGGGCATTGTGCTGTTATCACAAAGGTTGTGCCTTTCCAGTGGTTCAGATCCCCTAGTAGCTCCAGGAGAAAGATGACAATCTCCTTTTGGGTGACTTACAGCTTCAGGAACCAATGGAGGGTTAGCAATGAGTAATAGCAGTCTTTCTATCTGGCAATCTCATATTCCAATCTCTTTCAAACATCACCTCCCCATTTAAGTGCTTCTCATTCTGCACTCTCAGTGTTTTTGTGAGCTCCTATGTAACTCTGGCATTCTAGTGGCAAGAAGCTGTATTGCAATCCCAAAGGCAAGTGGTTCGAGGCCATCAGCTGCTCCAAGGGAGAAGGATAGGGAATCTACTCCAGAACAATTAACTGCCTCTGAAAACCCATTAGAGGGTCATCTGTGGGCTGGTTCTGACTCTATGGTACACAACAACAACAACAATAAAAACAAATAGTACTACTGGACCTCATTTCCAGGTACTGCAATCATTAATTGTGCCTCTTTTGCCTCTTTTGGTTTGACTGTATCTTTGGGGATGTTTCTCCCAGCTTTTGTAGAATTCAGGCTAAATTTCTCTTAGCCATATGCAGAACAGTGTCTAGTCATTTTTTTTTTAAATGACAATTTCCTGTAGTTGGATTTTTTTAATCTATGCTTAGATTATTGCAAACTGCATAGTAAATAATAATAGCCAGAAACTTTAAAAAAATAAGTATATATCTAAGGCAGACTAAGGCCCCATTAAGACTAGGCACTACCCAAGAATCCTTTCCCGACAGAAAACCTGTGCCACTATCATCTAGTGATCAAAACATCAAGTCATGAAACATGGTCTCGAGCATAGACCACTCAGGTTACATCTTCACTTTCAGTCCTGTGGTGGAGCTTCTTGGTAAGGTCTAGAACTCAGATATTTTGACATATTTTTAAGGATATTCTGCATTTAAAAAATTTTGCAGCTTTATGGTTCTATGAATGCTCTTGCAGAATGAGCTGATTTGGCTTGGGAGAAGATTTTTATTGTTTTTTAAGATAACATCATCCTAGTGAATTTCCTTAAATTTTTAGGGAGTACTATTACTACAGTGGAGGGATAGTGCAGGAGAGGAAGACCCTCGATGAGATGGATCGATTCTGTGAGTGGAGTGGTGGGAACGAGTGTGTTTGAGAGGGTGAGGTTGGCACAGGATAGAACGGCGTTTAGGGCTCTTATACATAGGGTCGCTATGAGTCGCGAATGACTCGATGGCACATAACAACAACAACAACATTACCAGAAGATTTGGGAGTTGTTGTGGTTGTGTTTTATTGATGATGCAAAGGCATTTGACTGTGTGGATCACAGCAAATTGTGGCTAACCTCGAGGAGAAAGGGAATCTCAGAACACTTGTGTTCATGTGAAACCTATACTTAGACCAGAAAGCACTTGTGTGAACAGAGCAAGAAAACAGTACATGGTTCAAAATCAGAAAGAAGTGTGTCAGGAATGTGTCTTTTCAATCTATAGAAGAGACCATTTGGGAGGCCAGGCTTTGTGAAGAAGAATGTGGTGTCAGGATCAGAGGAAGAGTCATCAACAACCTCCACTATACAGATGACACAACCTTGCTCACCAAAACTGAGGAGGACTTGAAGTGTTTGCTGCCGAAGGCCAAGGACAGTAGTCTTCAGTATGGATCACATTTTGACATCAAGAAAACAAAGATTCTCACCACTGGGCCAAATGGCAGCACCATGATAGATGAAGAAGAGACTGAAGTTGTTAACAATTTCATCTTGCTTGGATGCACAATCAATACTCTTGCATCAGCAGTCAGGAAAAAAAAGGATGAATTGCATTAGGGAAATCTGCCATCAGGGACCTCTCCACAGTGCTTAAGAACAAGGATGTCAGTCTAGAGACCAAAAGGCGCCTGATACAACCCATGATCTTCTCAGTTGCTTGCTATGCATCTCAGAGCTGGCCAATGACTAAGGATGACGGAAGAATAATTGATTCTTTCGTGTTGTGGTGCTGGTGAAGCGTATTGAACATACTATGGATTGCCAAGAAAAAAAATGGGTTTGTCTTGGAAAGGATGAAACTAGGCTGCTCCTTGGAGGCATGGATTTTGAAACTCCATCTCACATACTTCAGGACTGGAAGGGTGGTGTCAGCATAGGAGAGGAAGACCCTGGATGAGATGGATTGCCGAAGTGACTATGGCAATAAGGGCAGGTTGTTTCAGCAACAGTGAAATTGGCTCAGGATAGGACAAGGTTCAGAGCTGCTGTTCATAGGGTAGCTATGAGTCACAGTTGACTTGAAGGTACATAACACCACCATTACCATACCCAGAAAGAAGATCAGTTAATCCAGCTATTATTCAGATTTATACATTAACCCCTAAAACCAAAGAAGACAAACTGAGGATTTCAACCAGCTTCTGCAGTCAGAGAGCGGTGTGGTGGTGTAATACACAGGGAGTCGTGCTGCTAACCCTAAGGCTGCACTTCTTTGGCGGTTCAAATCCACCAGCAGCCCCATGGGAAAAAGGCGAGTGATTTCCTGCGGCAAGATCTGCAAACTCAGAAAACCCACTGGGGACTTGGCTGTGAGTTGGTTTTGACTAGACAGGAAGCTAACTGACTGCAGGTGTACAAAAACAGGAGCAGTTGGATATCAGTCAGAACAAGGCCAGGGGCTAATTGTGGATCAGACTATAATTAGCTTATGTGCAAGTTCAAGTTGAAGCTGAAGAAAATGAAAACAAATCTTTAAGTGTCAAAATATGATCCTGATTGTACCCTATCTGAATTAAGATACCATCTCAAGAATAGATTTGAAGCTTTGGACACTAATCACATTTGGACTCAAGACCATATGAGTTGTGGGATGATATCAAAGTCAACATTTGTGAAGCAAGGAAAAAAACAAAACACACATACCAAAAAAAGATCATTAAAAAAGACCAAAGAAAGAAAAGAAGAAAATGGTTAGTTTTGTGCAACAATGAATGACTATTAAAAAAAAAAAAAGTCCAGAATAAGGTAGCAAAGTGGAGTGGACTTGGGGGGAGGGACTGAATAACAATGAAAGAATTTTTTCTTTTACTTTTCAAAAATAAAAGTGAATTCAGGGAGGCAGAAAGAAGGGAGAGGGGTACAATGTGCAATAATGAATGAATGAAAATCTAACTTCTCTCTAAATGTTTGTTAAAATCCCAATTAAAATTTTATTTAAAAAAACAAAAAGAGGAGGAACACTCTAAAACTTGCTGTATTGTTAGGTGAGACTGAGTCAACTACAACTCACAATGACCTATAAACAAATCTGAACTTAGTACTACTATCCCGACTATCCTCATGATTTCCATCATGCTCAGATCCACAGCTGTAGTCACTGCATCAATTCATTTAAATGAAGATCTTCCTTTCCTATGCTGACCTTCTTCCTTTCCCAGCATGATGTCTTTTCCAATGACTGACCTCTCCTGACAACATACCCAAAGTATGCAGAATATAGAGAAGCCAAAGTGAATTGAAGAAATGATGAAATAACAGAGGCAAATAGAAGATTTCAATGGTTGGTTCAAGAAGACAAAGCAAAGTGTTATAATGAAATTTGCAAATACCTGGACTCAGAAAACTGAAAGAGAAGAAGGGCAGTCTTGGAGTTTCTCAAACCCAAAGAACTGAAGGGAAAAATTAAATACTCCAGTTATAATATCTCAACACCAAGAAGACAAAGATCCTCACAACATTATGATTCATGGAGAAAAGACTGAAGCTGTCAATGATTTAATTTTGCTTGGATCAACAATCAACACCCTTGGTATCAGCAGGCAGGAAATCAGGAGCAAAGTTGGCTGTTAGGGACCTCCCTAAAATACTGAAGAACAATGTCAGTTTGAAGACTAAAGTGCACCTGATTCAGGCCATGGTCTTCTCAATCACCTGCTAAGCATCAGAGAGCTGAAGAATAACTAAATATGACAGAAGGATTGATGTCGTGGAGTTGTGCTGGGGAAGACTATTGAACATACGATGGACTGCCAAGAGAAAAAACAGGTTATTCTGGAGAGGGTGAATCCAGGTTGCTCCTCGGAGGCAAAGATTTTGAAGCTCCAGTTCACATATTTTAGTCATCTTGTCAGAAGGGACCAGTCCTTGTAGAAGGACATAATGCTTGGAAAAGTGTAGGGTCAGTGTAAGAGAGGAAGACCTTGAATGAGATAGACTGACACAATAACTGTGGCAATGGGGTCAGGTGTGTCAGACACACTGAGGTTGGCTCAAGATAGGGCAAGGTTCAGAGCATGTTCATAGGGTTGATATAAATCATAGTTGACTTGATGGTACATAACAATAACAACACCACAGTGTGCCTGACTCAAGCCATGGTGTTTTTACTTGCTTCACATGCATGTGAAAGTTGGACTATGTATAAGAAAGATTAACAAAAAACTGATGGTTTATAATTGTAATTTGTTGACTAATAATAACAGAATATACCATAGGCTGCCAGAATGTTCCTTAGAAACAAGCATGGTGAAACTCTGTCTCACATGCTTTGGGTATGCCATCAGGACAGGTCAGTCTCTGGAGAAGGATATCATGCTTGATAAAATAAAGTGTCATTGAAAAAAGAAGACCTTCACTGAGAGGAGCTAATACAATGGCTGCAACAGAGAGTTCAAGCCCAGTAGGTACTGTGAGGATGGCACCGGATCACTTAAAGAGTTTTATTCTTTGGTACACAAGTGACTCTGGAATCAAACAAAAACCACATAATCAGAAGGCATATTACTTAATCCTATAGGCAATGCACATGACTAAAACTGACAAAAACATCTGACCTACTTGAGAGATAGTATTTACTTTGGGTTCAGAAAGTGGAAATAAACTAAGGTTTTTCAGGATGATGATAGAAAAAGAAAACTTCTTAAGTTAAAACACTATCCTAGTCAGTTCTTTACTGCTAGTGGGAAGCTTTTCTCCATTAAATTGTATGAAGGATAAACTAGAATTTACTTCATTGCAAGAATACAGAAAGTCAGAAATAGTTCCTGAAAGGTTAATTTTATTCATAGTTCCTTTTAGGAGTTACACAGCAGACTGGGGAGAGTTTGCCTTAGGATTTTATCTATAGTCACAGAAGTAATTTTTCTTTTTGATATGCTCTTCTTACCTTTTACCAATTCCATCCTCTCTCTCCTTACTGATTTCCTCTCATTTTTCCTCCTAAAGAATCTATTTCCCTTTACAAGTACACTCTTGGCACTCAATCTTTTTCTAAATCTGAACATAAACCATTAGATTATTTTGTGTTAATATAGTAAGAAAGGCAGTAGCAGGACTAGAAATAATAACACATGAGACCATGCAATGTCATGGATTCATCCTGTGATCTTGCTGTATTTATGATCAATTTTACAGTGACGTAAGCACTGATAACTTAGATGACTGAAATCTAGGTCAACTGTGTAACAGATTACTATGGTTAAAGTGATTAATCTTTTCTATTGACAGTATAACTGGTCACATATATATGACCATTGAGAGCCAGTTTAAATCCTGCCATTTAGAAGGCTTTGCATTTTGAGGCTACTGTTCTGGAACAGAATAGCTAAAAGGTACTGAGAAGTAGCTACATTTATGACAGCATCATATTTGAACAGAAAGATGCTGCTGCACTAGGCCATTTCTCATAGTAAGCTGTGAAGAAAGAATTTCTGTGCATTAAAGAGCAGGCTGTTGATAATCAGACTGAGAGCATGACACTCTTTACAGGCAAATCAGTTAAACTTGACCAATCAGATAACATTTAATACAGAAATACCAATACTTGTGTCTCTTCCCAGCCCCAGCTCTTTATCCACAGCAAAGAGGGCCCATCAGATCTGGCATTTCCTCCCAAACCTGTAAAAGGAATCCTTGGGGGATGCAAATGGTTAAGCACTTGGCTATGAATTGAAAGACTGGTAGTTTAAGTCCACTCAGGGGTGCCTTGGGAGAAATGACTGATCATCTATTTGTGAAAGATGAGAGCTCTGGCAACATTATGGCGAACAGTCGTACTCTGTACTAGGGAGCCAGCATGAGTTAGAATGTATTCTATGGTAAGTGGTTTGCCTTTTTGTTTTAAGCCTATGCAAAGCATCCGATTCCTCCTCAACACTCCTTCTAGCTACTACTATCTACTTACCAGAGGTTCCTCCCCCAACATTGATTAAAAGGGAAATAATAACATATGCAAATATCATGGATACAGTTTTTGTAAATCACTGGCTGCTGCCTTCAATCCGTGCACTTGTTACTCAGCCAAACAATGTGGCTCTCTCTGCCTTCAGAGCACACAGATCTGAACTATGCTAGGTAAATATGTTTTTCATCTTCTCATTTTTTCCCCCTGGGATCATCAATTAATTATGGCTATTGTCATGATTAAAATGATGTTGATGATGTTTACAGATGATGAATGTGATAGATATCTATTAGAGGTGGAGTAAAGCCAGTGATTTTCCTCAGAGACACATCCCTAACATATAAGGCACAAGAAGCCAAAGCATCCTCAGAAGGAAGCCTAGAAATAGAAAAGCTTCCTCAGCTCAGTACAGTGCATGCAAAATCAGTTCCAGAAATGGGTCAAAAAGAGAGCAAGTACAAAAATCTGCAAATAAATTACTTTTTCCATTCCAGGCTACTGGAGCTTTCCATTGCAACCTGTTTCAGTCTCAGGAAAATGATCACAAGGAAAGATTTTTAGGCAATATTTACCATGAAATATTCTCTGGAACCTTCTGTCTTTTACCAAAAACTGGTTATCAGCAATAAACTTACTTTATTGCACCATCATTTCTTTAAGAAAATTGGTTTCATGCATACGAATTATAGCCAAAATGATGTTAACTGTTATGTGCTTTCAAATCAACTATAACTCATAGTGAACCTATGAACAATGGCTCTGAATACTGCCCTATCCTGAGTCAACTTCACCATCTCTGACACACCCTTGCCACAATCATTGTGTCAATTCATTTCATCCAGGGTCCTCCTTTCCTGCACTGACCCTGCAGCCTTCCAAGCATGATGTCCCTTTCAAAGGACTGGTCTCTCCTGATAAAATGCTCAAAGTATGTGAGGCAGAGTTTCAAGATCCTTGCCTCTAAGGAGCAACCTGGTTTCATCTTCTCTGTTCAAGAGAACAGACCTGTTTGTTCTATTGGGAGCCCAAGGTAAGTTCAATACTCTTTCTCTAACACTACAGATCAAAGACATAGATTCTTCTTCTGTCATCCTTAGTCACTGTCCAGCTCTTGAGATGCATAGCAAGTAATTGAGAAGACCATGGCTTGGATCAAACACACCTTATTAAGTCTTTAGACCAACATCATTGCTCTTTAACACTCTATAGAGGTCCTTGACAGTAGACCTTCCCAAAGTAACTTGTCTTTTGACTTATCAACTGCTGGTGCCAAGGGTGATGATTATGGGTTTGGGCAAGATGAAACTACCAATAACATCAAGCTTTATCTATCATGATGCTGCCTATTAGCCTGGAGGTGAGGATTCCTCCCCCCCATCACCCGCCCCCCGATGTTGAGATGCAATCCATATTGAGTGTTACAGTCCTTGGTCTTCTGCAGCAAGTCCTTAAAGTCTTCCAAGCATGGTTTCATCAAGCATGATTATGTTATCTACATGATGCACGTTGTTGATGAGTCTTGCTCCAATACTGATACCATATTCTTCTTCATCGAGTCCAGCCTCCCCAATGAGCTGTTCTGCATATAGATTGAAAAGGTACGTAGAAATGATACTTCCTTGATGCACTCTTTTCTTGATTTTGAACTATGCCATGTTTACTTGCTCTGTTCGGTACAGTGATTCTGAGTATTCCTTCCATCTTCTCTGATTCCTGGATCAGTCAAGATTTTTCCCATATATCTTTCTTATTGCAACTTGAGGCATGAATTTGTCCTTCAGTTCCTTCAGTTTGAGAAATGGTGAGCAAATTTTTCCCTGTTTGTAACCTAAGTAGCTTTAGACAATAAACTTAAAATAAATGCATATTAAAAACTTCAAACTGGCATAAATCTCACAGCCTGTCAGCTCTTTAATTTTTTCAGGGGCAGGATAAAATATTATCAATGGTTTGTCAGTAAAGAAATATTAGTTATGAATAGAAATATCATTTGATGCAGCAATTCTACTACTAGGAATATACCCTAAAAAAACCAGGGCTGCCTCCCAAAACAGATATATGCACACCTATGTTTACTGCTGTATTATTCACAAGAGCAAAGAGAAAGAAGCAACCCAAATGCCCATCCACAAAAAAAAAGGGGGGGGGTAAACAAACCAAGCCCATCATTGTATATTCACACAATGGAATACTATGCAGCTCTGAAAAACAACAAATTTGTAAAACATTACACAACATGGGTGGTTTTGGAGGACATTATGAAATATCTCGCTCACAAAAGGACAAATCCTACATAACACCATATTGTAACACAGGACTGACATAAAAAGTTAAGGGAAACTAGAAAAGAGTGAATAATGAACATTATATTGGAATAGAGGAAGGAAAGAACAATTTTAAAGGAATATATTATTAGGCATTATATGTATGACAACAGTCCAGAATAAGTGGGACACTGCAAAGTGGACTAGCGGAGGGAATAGAGGAGAGGGGAAAGGGGAAAAAATGAAAGAGTGAAAATACAACTCTTCTGTAAATATTAATTAAAATCACAATAAAAAAAATAGATGTTGTCATGTGCCGTCGAGTCGTCTGCAACTTCTAGTGACCCTATGTACAAGAGCTCTAAACTCTGTCCTATCTTGTGCCAATCTCACCATTTCCGACATACCTGTCCCATTACCCCGGTCACTGAATCACTCCATCTCATCGAGGATCTTCCTCTCCTGTGCTGTCCCTCCACCCTCTCATGCATGACGTCCCTCTTCAAGGACTGGTCCTTCCTTGCAACATGTCCAAAGTATGTCAGATGAAGCTTCAGAATCCTTGCCTCCAAGGAGTAGCCTGGCTTCACCCTCTCCAAGGACCAACCTATTCATTTTCTTAGCAGTCCATGGTCAACACTCTTCTCCAACACCACAGCTCAAAGGCATCAATTCTCCTTCTATCATCCATAGTCATTGTCCAGCTCTCTGATTACAAAGACCATGTATCAGGCGTACCTTAGTCTCCAGACTGTCATTGTTGTACGTCAGTACTTTAGAGAGGTCTCTAACCATAGACTTTCCCATCACAATACATCTTTTAATTTCCTGGCTACTGGAGCCAAGAGTGTTGACTGTGTAGCCAAGCAAACCAAAACTGTTAACAATCTCAATCTCTTCACCATTCATCATGATGCTGCCAATCGGTCCAGTGGTAAGTATCTTTGTTTTCTTGATATTGAGCCTCAGTCCCTGACCTTCCACAGCAAGTGTTTCAGGTCCTTCTCAGTTTCAGCAAGCAGAGTTACGTCATCTGCATAACACATATTGTTGAGGATTCTTCCTCCAATCCTGATGCCACATTTCTCCTCATAGAGCCCAGCCTCCCAGATAATCTGTTCTGCATAAAGATTGAAAAGGTATGGAGACAGGATGCACCCTTGGCGTACACCCTTCCCAATTTTGAACCATGCAGTGTTTCCCTTCTCTGTTCTGACGACTGCCTCCTGGTCCAAGTATAGGTTTCAAATTAGCACAAGACACAGAAGAATTTAATGAAACAACATATGAGCAAGAACCTATGGTAATGAAGGAAGAAGTTCAGACTGCTTTGAAAGAATTGGCCAAGAATAAGGCCCCAGAAATTGATGGTATAAAAATTGACATATTTCAACTAACAGATGCTGCCCTAGATGTGATCACCAAGTTGTGCCAAGAACAACCACTTGGCCAACTGACTGGAAGAGATCTGTATTTGTTTCCATTCCAAAAAAAGGTGATCCCACAGAGTGTGGAAATTATTAAACAATATCATTAATATCACATGCGAGCAAGATTCTGCTGAAGATTATCCAAAAACGACGTGTAGACTGGATTTAGATGGGGCCGTGGTACTAGGGATATTGTAGCTAATGTTAGGTGGGCCTTGGCTGAAAACAAGGAGTACCAGAAGAATGTCTATCTTTGTTTCATTGATTACACAAAGGCATTTGACTGTTTGGATCACAACAAACTGTGGCTAACTCTGAGAAGAATGGGAACCTCAGAACACTTGAAAAAAATAGATGTGAAAATTAAAGAAAAAAATTACTGGGGTGATGTAGTGTTTAAGGGTTTCTTGATCAAAATGACTTTCCTAGCCACTGAGGCTGACTTTGCCATGTGGATGGGTGGGCATATACAAATAAAGTGTATTAGTCTACCCACAAGAAAACATGCTAGTCTCGTCATTAAACTGAGCAGATCCAGCAGCAGAATTGGAGAATCTCAGCACCAGCAAAGAAGAAACAAGATAATGCAATGTGTCCTTTGGGGCCAGAGATTCTTGTGCCAGCCAGAACAGGGAATATGGGAGCAGCAATAATAATAGCCAGCAGCAGAGAATCAGAGACCTGATATGAGATAGAGGTGACTTTGGGATAGCTATTCCACAGAAGTAGAGCTAAGAGCCTTTTGTCTAAGTCTGCTGGAGGACCAGGGTGGGTAGGAGTCAGGTGAGGGAGAGTGATAATTGACAAGATAGAGCCTAAAGCTGTGAGGCTGAAGTCTCTGGTGCCTAAGAGCACATTTTAGAAGCTTCCTTGAGAGACTACATTCTGCTAACCTAAATTATAGCCTTTTGACTTCTCCAATGTTTCTGGTGATCTGTGAGCTATTGCAATGGATTTTGGGCATGTTGTAAAGCAGTAAGATTGGTGGTGGGATGATAAGAAAGAAATGTTTGACATCATGGAAACGGATTTTGTGTTGTTGATGGGGACAGCTCTGCTCTGTAAAGTTGGAGTCAAATATGGTTGTCCCCATGTGGCTCCTGCTCTTTTAATAGGTGTTTACCATGTGTCTGGCACTGTTAGGTGCTAAAAAATTGATGGTCAGGCAAGTCCAGATTCCATTCTCAAAACTCAGAATGTTCAATAATAAAAGTCATCAGAGGTTATGCCCTTAATGTTATACAATATCTCAAATTGGGAATTTTTTAAATCTTTAGAAACATGCTGATAAATGCATCCACTACATTTTTTAGGTGCTATGATTGCCTAGGGGAGTTTTTGAGGTGTAACTGGTAGCGACATTGGTTCAAATCTACGAGAAGGTCCTTGGGAGAAAGATGGTCAGTCTTTCCTGTTACAGCCTAGGAATTCATCAAGGATCAAAACTGATTGGATAACAGTGAGCTGAGTTGTTGCCGACTTGTGGTTGTGTAATGATTAAGTTCTCAGCTATTAATTGAGAGGTTGGTAGTGTGAACTTATCAGAAGCTCAACAGGAGAAAAGACCTGGTGATCTCTGGCACAATTTATTTCCAAAATAACCTAGTGCAATAGAGTTTATTCTAACTTGCTGAGACTGTCCATTAGGTTCTAAAGTTGCAAATATTTAGAGGAGACTGTTTTTCTTTCTTCCGGTGAGCAGCTTTCTAGTGGATTCAAACCACTGTACTTTTGAGTAGCAAGCTTGGAAAACCCACTGGGCAAATCTACTCTGCCTATTCTATGGAGCTACTATGTGTCAAAATCGCCTTGATGACATTCAATAACAACAACAGTAACTCTATAGACAAGTCAGTTGAGATTGAGAACATTAAATGATCTTTCTTCAGGCAAGGAAAGAGTGTGGCAAGTCAGAACAAAACCTCCAGCTGTCACAAATGAATCACTTTATATCTTGAGTGTTTGCTGCATTGTCTAATCTTTTCAGCTTTGAGTCTACAAAAATGTTTGACCTTTGTAAGTACTCACTGCATTCTATACCTTAGACTACTATTTCAATGCATCAGACCCAAATGAAGGCTGACAGCATATTCTAAACTGATTCTCGCTCAAGTAAAGACTTAAAGCAAAAACACAGTTGAAGAAAAAAATAAAAAAATCTCCTATTGGTACTTACCTCATTACAAAAAAGTTTAACTTTTCAAAAAAAATTTCTTATAGCTTCAGTGATTGATAGCAACTGGAACACTTGGCACTATTAAGGGAGAGAAAAGAGTTTTCAGTGATGTTTTTGTCAATCATTAGAAATATAATCAAACAACATGCTGTTTTTAACATTACAAGTCATAGGCTTAGAATTATTTAGCAAAATTAGAATTTGCTACTCTGTCTTTCAAGAATTAAATTCAGGCCCCGAGGTAAATAATTATGTCTTCCTGTGAGGTTGCTGCTAACAGTGCCATATTTGTGTTTTCATGTCTCTCTTGAGGCTCCAGAAGCAAAATAAAATAAACATGAAAGATAATCTCAACGATCTGGTATATTCATACATTCTAAACCAAAGCATAAGGTTTCAAAGCATGAAGAAAGACTTCTGAATATGTTAGTAATTTATATTCGTGTTCAGTTTATAAATTTATACCTATCATTAGTTTGCTCTACCATTACCAAACCAATGGCTGTCAAGTTGATTCCAATTCAAAGGGACCCAAGAGGAGAAAAGTTAGCAGCCAAGAAAGAATATTAATCACTACACCACCAGGACTCCTTTGCTTACTATTATACTTCCATTTTTCATTAAAGGTACACAATGAATTTAATCTGAAATATTTTAAAAACTCAGAGTCTAAAATAGGGTAGTAAATACTAGTGCTGATTACTGAGGAATGATATATCACATACTTCTTCGTCTTTGCTTGCTACCAGGGAGAAGATGAACTATGGCTGGAGATGAGCTTCTGTCCCTTAATTTTCTCTGCTTTCATCCCCTACAGGTCTCTATCTCCTCTGGACAGCTGAGTTTCCCTCCACTCTCCCTATCCCCACCATCGTGTACACACTAGCCAAATTAAAAGCAAATAAAAGTTCAGGCAATAAATCCATTTATTTAAGTTTTTCAGTACTCTATCAATTTCATAATATTAGACATACTTGATCTTTTGATGCATGGAGGAATTAAGAATTCTGATGGGAGGGTTTCAAATATTGCGTCTGTAATAATAACCTAAGGAGAACTGAAGGATCATTTTTAATTGTTCCATATAATGTTTTTCCATAATACAAACTATTGGAGGGACAAAAGGATTGGCTTGGCTTGGATAGAAAATTACTAAGTAACAGATGCTAAATTTTAATTGCTCCCTGGGTAATCTATATGCATGTTTTTGACATCACAGAGTTCTAAAACCCTGTGTTTCTTCCCTCTCCTCAAACCATCTCTTCATAAAAACTTCTCTAGGGAAAGAACATTGACGTATATTGTTATATGCCTAGGACAAAAATTGACACATTGTAGATACTCATCAAGTGACTGTTGAATGAATAAAAGAAAATTAGTTTGATATGACAACATATATGAGATAAGATGCATTAAGATAAAAATAATGTCAAGATGACAAAATATATGAAGCATAGCCAAACATTTTTCGCTGATTGAACTTTTCTGGGTTCAATGTTGTCCATCTACATATTATATTACAAATAAATAGTGTTTCATATTGGAGTTGATCATTATGACATATAAAGGTGTGAAATGGCAATAGCACTTTTTGAATGAAATGACCTCTGGGTTATTTCTTTCCAAAATACCTATTCAATATTTCTGAGGCAGAAGTGATTTACCTGCGAGTACCAGGAAACCACCAAAGAAATTAAACTTCAATTTCTCCAACTTATTTCAGAACAAGCTGAAGGAAGGTAATACAGGTTTTTATTTCTCCTAAACCACCTGAGCAATTTCTGGTTCATAACGCCACGAGATTAAATGCAGATTTTAAAGGCAGAACACAAAAATATGCAGGCTCAAATTGCAGCTGACCTTGATGAGTTAGGAGAATGCTGGAAATTATTTTGCGAAATTTTATTATTTCTATACATTCCTTCCTCCTCTATTAATTACATCATAATGATGTACGTAAACCACTTTCAAAAGAAAAAAACCCCAAACACCCAGAATAAATCTTTCAAGGTAAAGCTTTATCTTAAACTACCTAGTTTGCACCAACCCAGTGTTCCCCCAGCAGTGCAGAAGAGTAAAATGCAGTCTACCGTTACTATAAAAGCTTCCTAATAAGAAAATGCTCCCAATTAAAAATATATCTTTGTTCAAATAAAAATAATGAACTACGAGCCAAGAAAGGCAGAAGAGTACATTCTTTGCAGAACTTAATTCCAGGAAGCTACCTGCTTCGCTTTACAACAGTTTTAATTAAAATACACATCTTTAAAATAAAAAAAAGAAACAAAATTTAGCATTAAGCACTTCATATCTTCAAAATCTCTGAATAACGTTTTCCACTAGCCACATCCACAAAGTTAAAAAAAAACAAAACACGAGAGCAAAAGATGAATATATCCTCCCTGCAAGAATTTTGTAACACGAGAGCATATTACTGTCCTCTTACCTCCAGTGCAGAAAAATGCAGCGAGGTTAGCGGATTTCTTTGCTTGCAGCTTGGCTATCATAAAATGGAAAGAGCATCTAGTTTGCTCATTTCTAATTTTTCTAAACCGTGCAACGTGTATCTAAGACCCTGTCTCCTTCGCTGGACGGATAACCTGGAAAAAGCTCCGCCCGCAAAGTGAACGCCTGGAGCAGGGGGGACAGTGACTGAGTGGCCGCTCCTCCCTCTCGGTGACGCTCCACTTCCTGTTGGCTTAGAAGGCAGTTCCCGAGAAGCTTGGTTTTGTAGTTCCCAGCCTACCTTCAGAAGACAGTCAATCCTTTCTTCCCCAAGGTAACAACTTTTAATCATTCACGTGACGGACCACATGACCTTCCCCAAACAATTCCCCCGGAAAAGGCGCTGGGAGGAACGTTTCTAAGTCCGTGGGCAAGGGGAGAAGCCTGCTGGGCTCGCCTCTCTGCTACTCGGAATAGCCCGGAGTCTCACCCACGGACGGGCTTCTCCCTGACCTTCCCTGGGACCCACAATGAGGTTCTGCCAAGAATTACATCCGCCCCTGCTGCCCCAGGATGACCTGGAAGCGAAAGGGACATGTATGAAGCCAACATTTTAAATTTCCGCAGCTAGAGATTGTTGTAGAAGAATTGCATTCACCAAACCTCAATTCAAAACGTTCTCATAGGAGCATTCTTCAGCAGTCTTCTTTCAAATACACTTAATATTTTTTCTTTCGAAAGAGATATATTGATTGCCTCCTGAGTAGCAGACCAGGGTCAGGCTCTGTTTTGAAGGATTGGAGTGTATCAGTAGTGTTTGCTGTCCTGATACATCATTGCACTTTCTGCTGACTGGCACAACAAAAGCTTACGTCGTCGCCTCGTGGATTTTAAAGAATTGCCTCCTCATGCAACATAATTATCAACGGGGAAACCTGGGGAAAAGACACGTGCAGGACACTAGTTTATCTAGGAACATTGGTATTACACGGTTGGGCTGGGTGTGAGCGGGGTCTCAACCTTCCATCCAGTCCAGTCTACAGGACTGTCACCTAGAATTTATTTCCTTAGACCAGGACTCCATTCCAGGTTAACTTCTCAGGCCTATCCCCCCACTCCAGCCCCAGCCCCCAGCCCCCTGCCTCCAAGCAACCACTGAGCGGTGGAACAGGACTTGACCATAAGCCCCGCCCACAACCATGTAAGACCCGCCCCCTCGCTCAGCCTCCCCTCTTTCCCGTCCCAGGGCGCGTTGCGCGACTCCGGCCGGAAGTCTATGAGTTCCTGGTTGTGTGTCTGTCTGGAAGAGGCTCGAGGCCGGGAGTAGCGCTAGGAATTCCTGCGTGACCTACCACCACTGTCACTGTCACCACCGTACGGAACCACTTCTAGAGGGGAGTAGACCCGGCCTGTCGCCGGGCAGAGAAGATGTTACCCTTGTCCATCAAGGACGATGAATACAAACCACCAAAGTTCAATCTGTTCGGCAAGATCTCGGGCTGGTTTAGGTGCGGGGTGCGGTGCTCGGGGAAAGGGGGTGCCCGGCAGTGGGGAAGAAGGCCCAGGTGGCGCGAGGCCAGGAAGGGACTCCCATGCCCTTCCTCTGCGTAAGGAGAGGAACGTGTGGATTGGGGGGATCTTGAAGGGAGGATGCAGCTCCGGGGTCCCAGATCCCCCTTGACTCTCCTGGCTTTTCCCCACTTGTCTTGTCCAGGTCTATCCTTTCGGACAAGACGTCCCGGAACCTGTTTTTCTTCCTGTGCCTGAATCTCTCTTTCGCTTTTGTGGAACTGCTCTACGGCATCTGGAGCAACTGGTAACCAAAGGGGAGGGGGGGAAGGGGTTGGGGCGGAAGCAGGGGGTTGAGGAAATGAAAAACTGTTTGCTTAGTGCCACGTAGCTCCACATCAGGAGCTGCAGGTCTTACTCTGGCACCACCTTTGCTGCTGTCAGGCAGCAACAGTCTGTTTTAAGGTCTGGATCCCTTCCTTTGTAGTAGCCCCCTCCATCAGACAAAGTGATTGGTCCTCTCCTCCTTTTGATAGGTAGGGGAAGTCCCTCATATCTAATTTTGCATATCTTAGCTTCATCCACTTGGAATTGAGAGAAACCTGTGCCCTGCCCCTCCTTTTTTAAACGAGGGGGAGTGGCATATGGATTTGACCCTTAAGATTCTGAGAGGGACTGTCTGAGGTATATTAGTCTTAAATTGCTATTAGGCTTTGCAATGAGGAAGACGTTTATAAAAGAAATGTCTAGAAGAATATGTATGATTCTTTTTAAAGTTGAAACTGACCAATGCCTTTTTCTAGTGTTGACTGTAGTAGAAAATTCCGTGTCATTTTCTAGTGGCTTAAATCTTTTGAGTTGATAGTTTGTGGTGTCAGCTTTGGATCTTTTCTGAAACTGCTTTGGTAAGAGGAGTATCTACCTTATGCAGTGTATTTGCTATTGAGTAACTAAGGATTTTATGATTGTTGTAGGTGTGCTGGTTTGTCTTTAGGTTTCTTACTCATTTGAGAATGTGATGAAAGCCTACAAAGAATTTTACATAAATCCACTCCTCCTAAATTATGACATGCAATATATATGTACTAATTATATTAAGACTGTGTGTTGACTGATGTATACATGCTTTCTTATAGTTTCTTTACTTTTTAGACTTGTCATTTTAATTTGACCTTTCATATGGTATAAGTTACCATATGAAATAACTAGTTCAAGGGATTCATATTTGAAATCCCTAAACTATCTCCTTAATGGACCATTATATATCTCCTAGTTCCTTTGGTAGTACTTGAAATCTTAAAAGCATGCAGTGGCCATCTAATACAAGTGGTTCCCTTTATCTGGAGCATCATGGGAAGACAGGAAAGTGAGAGATAGGGGAAAGATGGGAAATGTATGGTTCATTGTCTCTGTGAACTACTACTGCCTCTTTTGCTGTGAGACAAGAATCAGGTAATGCCTAGCTTTAAAAGAGGCTTTCGCATTAGGGATATCATTGCCAATGTCAGTTGGATCTTGACTGAAAGCAGAGAGTACCAGAATAATGTCTAATCGTGTTTTATGGACTATGCAAAGGCATTTGATTGTGTGGATCACAACTAATAGTGACTAACATTCAGAAGAATGAAAACTCAGAACACTCGATTGTACTCAGTCAAAACATATGTTTAGACCAGGAAGCAGTCATCAGACCAGAGCAAGAAAATACTGCATAGTTCAAAATTAAGAAAAGAGTGTGCTAGGAGTGTGTACTTTCTTCATACCTTTTCAAGCTACTGGTCCATCAGACCATTTGGGAAGCTGGATTTTATGGTGATGAATTTGGCATCAAGATTGGAGGAAGACTCATCAACAACCAGCATTATGCAGATGACACAATGTTGCTTGCCAACTGAGGAGGACCTGAAGCATTTGTGACAGAAGGTCAAGCACTGCATTCTTCAATATAGATTGCATTTCAACATCAAGGAAACAAAGATTCTTGCCACTGGGCCAGTTGGCAGCATCATAATAAATGGAAAAGAAATTTGAGAAGTTTTATCTTGCTCAAGTCCATAATAACACTCTTGGCACCAGCAGTCAGGAAAGCAGAAGACTTAATTGCTTTGGGAAAGTTTGCTGTTAGGGACCTCTCTAGAGTGCTAAAGAGCAACGATGCCAGTCTAGAGACTAAGATATGCCTGATCCAAGCCATAGTCTTAAAAGTTACTTGCTATGCGTCTGAGAGCTGGACAATAAATAAGGATAATGAGAATAATCAATGCCTTTGAGTTGTGTGGAGAGGAGTATTGAATATACCATGAAATGCCAAGATAATAAACAGGTCTATCCTGGAAGCTGTGGAACCAGATTACTTCTTGGAGGCATGGATTGTAAAGCTTTATCTCACGTACTTTGGGCATGTTGCCAGAAAGGACCAGTTCTTGGGGAAGGACATCATGCCTAGAAGGGTAGAGAGTCTGTGCAGCAGAGGAAGACCTGGCTAAAATGGATTGACACAGTAACCGAGCTATTTGGGGTAGGTGTGTTGGACACATTGAGATTGGCTCAAGATAGGAAAGGATTCAGAGCTTTTGTTCATAGGGTCACTATGAGTTTTAGTCAACTCGATGGCATATAACAACAGTTCCGTTAGTGAGAATTTTAAGCAAAGAGTTTATAAAAGAATCCTAATCAAAAGTGGTAAAATGTAGAACAGAATTTCAGATTTTTAGAAAATTCAAACTTTGTGGAACTAGACGGGCTGGATAAAACCCAGAAGCTATAGCCCTGAGATAATCCTGAAACCTCAAACAAAAAAATGTTCGCTGAAATCTTAAGACCAAACAATAAATTAGTTCAACTATGTGTAAAAAAAAGTCAGCCGTGAGCATTATATTCCTTTATTGTTGTTATGTCCCATTAAGATGTTAACAACTTGTAGCTGATTTTCTAGAAGGTTTTCAGAGGCAGTAAATTGCATGGGAGGAGATGGTGCATCTTTCTTTCACAGAGCAGCTGGTGAATTTGAACTGTGTGCCTTTGGGTTGGCAGCTCAGCTTCTTACTACATAGCCACCAGACCTCCCTGATAATCTTTTTAAACTACCTATCTTAAAACATTTAATCATGCTAATGCGAAATCTGTACTTGGACCAGGAGGCAGTCGTCAGAACAGAGCAGGGTAACACTGCATGGTTCAAAATTGGGAAGGGTGCACGCCAGGGATGTGTCCTGTCTCCATACCTTTTCAGCCTGTATGCAGAGCAGATTATCCGGGAGGCTGGGCTCTATGAGGAGAATTGTGGCATCAGGATTGGTGAAAGATCTATTAACAATCTACGTTATGCAGATGACACAACCCTCTTTGCTGAAACCGAGGAGAACCTCATGCACTTGCTGCAGAGGGTCAAGGACTGCAGCCTTCAGTATGGACTGAGGCTCAATGACAAGAAGACAAAGATTCTCACCACTGGACCAATTGGCAGCATCAGGATGGATAGCGAAGAGATTGAGAGTGTTCACAGCTTCAGTTTGCTCGGCTCCACGGTCAACACTCTTGGCACCAGCAGCCAGGAAATAAAAAAACGTATTGTGATGGGAAAGTCTGCTGTTAGGGACCTCTCTAAAGTACTCAAGGGCAACGGTGTCTCTCTGGAGACTAAGGTGTGTCTGATACAGGCCATGGTCTTTGCAATCATATGTTATGCATTAGATAATGACTAGGGAGGACAGAAGGAGAATTGATGCCTTGAGCTGTGGTTCTGGAGAAGAGTATTGAATGTACCATAGACTGCCAAGAAAACAAACAGCTTCAACCTAGAGAGGGTTAAACCAAGCTACTCCTTGGAGGCAAGGATTCTGGGGCTTCTGACATACTTTGGGCATGTTGCAAGGAGGGACAGGTCCTTGGAGAGGGACATCATGCTTGGGAGGGTGGAGGGACGGCGCAAGAGGGGAAGACCCTCTATGAGATGGATTGATTCAGTGACTGGGGCAATTGGGATGGGTGTGTCAGAGGCAATGTGATTGGCACAGGATAGAACAGGGTTTAGGGCTGTTGTACATAGGATCGCTATGAGTCGCAAACGACTCGACGGCACATAACAACAACAACAACCTTAAAACGCTTACTACAAAGGAGTAAAGACTGCAGCCTTCAATATGTATTCTGTCTCAACATCAAGAAGACATCTTCACCACTGGACTGGCACATCATGACACATGAAAAATAGGTTGAAATTGTCAACATTTTCATCTTACTTGGATCTACAGTCAGAACCATTGGTACCAGTAATCAGGAAGTCAGGAGACATTGGATTGAGTAAAACCACTGTCAGGGATCTCTCCAAATTACTGAGAAGCAGTAATGTCAGTTTGAAGACTAAAGTGTTCCTGATTCAGGCTATAGTCTTTTCAGTCACTTGCTATCCATCTGAGAGTTGCACAATGAATAAAGATGACAGAAAAGAATTGATGCCTTTTGAGGTATAAGAGAAGATCTGTTAACAATCTGCGTTATGCAGATGACACAGCCCTGCTTGCTGAAACTGAGAAGGACCTGAAGCGCTTGCTGCAGAGGGTCAAGGACTGCAGCCTTCAGTATGGATTAAGTCTCAGTGTCAAAAGACAGACTCTCACCACTGGACCAATTGGCAGAATCAGGATGGATGGTGTAGAGATTGAGATTGTTAACAACTTTAGTATGCTTGCCTCCACAGTCAACACTCTTAGCACCAGTAGCCAGGAAATCAATGTATTGCAATGGGAAAGTCTGCTGTTAGGGACCTCTCCAAAGTACTGACGAGCAATGGTGTCACTCTGGAGACTAAGGTGCATCTGATACAGGTCATGGTCTTTGCATTCACTAGTTATGCATCAGAGACTTGGACAATGACTAGGAAGGATAGAAGGAGAATTGATGCCGTTGAGTGTGGTGCTGGAGAAGAGTATTGAGGGTACCATGGACTGCTAAGACAACAAACAGATTCATCCAGGAGAGGGTTAAACCAAGGCTGCTCCTTGGAGGCAAGGATTCAGGGGCTTTGTCTGACATACTTTGGACATGTTGTAAGGAGGGACAGGTCCTTGGAGAGGGACATCATGCTTGGGAGGGTGGAGGGACAGCACAAGAGGGGAAGACCCTCTATGAGGTGGATTGATTCAGTGACTGAGGTAATCGGGATGGGTGTGTCAGTCGCAGTGTGATTGGCACAGGATAGAGCACGGTTTAGGGCTGTTGTACATAGGGTCACTATGGCACAACAACAATAACATTATTAGAGAAGAGCACAAAATATCTCATGGACTGCCAAAAGAACAAATATTTATTTTGGGAAAAGTGCATCCAGACTGCTCCTTGGAGGCAAGGATGCCCAAAATTCCTCTCACATATTTTGAGCATTTTGCTAAGAGAGGGTATTTTTTAGAGAAGGACATAATACTTGGAAAGGTAGAGAGCCAGTGAAAGAGAGGAAGACTCTCAGAGATGAATTCTTTCTCAGTGACTGCAAGAATGGGTTTAAGTGTGTCAGAAATGATGAGGATGGCACAGGATAAGACTGTTTTCAGATCTGTTGTTCATAGGGTTGATATGCATCATACTCGACTCCATGGTCTCTAACAACAAAACAAGGTATCAGAGTAACAACAGCAAATTGTAAAGTTATGTTAATGGGGAGGAACAACTCATTTAAGGAAAGTGGTCAAAGCAATCCCTCAGAGGCTGAGTTGGAGTATAAAATGTTATTTACATGCCATTTACACACAAATAGTCTGGAGATGACTTAATCCTCTGAGATTACTGATGGATGACTGTCTATAGTAATCCTTTTATGGTGTCGAGTTTGTTGAGGAAATTACTAAAGTCATCATTTTAAAGACCGTTTTTGTATATATACCTAACGTATTGGGCTGTTGGCCCAAAGGTTGGCAAGATTCAGTTGTAAGGTATAGTTGTACTTAATGTATTGTGTAAATACAAAGTAGAGTTTTACCTAATGTAACCCAAAGGTTAGTAGTTCATATCCACCAGCCACACCACAGAGGAAAGGTTTAAACCCATGAAGATTTACAGCCTTGGAAATCAAATGGAGGGTCTCGAGTTGGAATCAAGTTGTCAGCAGTAGATTTGGTTTTGGGGTATCAATACATAAAGCTTAAGTGATAGATGACATGTTCTTTTATTCATAGGTTTTCTACTCCTTTAATTCACCCTCTTTCTTTTGATGGCATGTTTTACAGATTGAAATCCAGTTTTAAACTAATGTCTCTCTTTTTAGCCAAGAGGGAAGTGTTTTTCTCTTGCCCATGCGTGCTCCTTTGTAGGTACTGGATATCACCCAAGATTCATTTTTATTAGTGAATGGTTAAGTACATACTTGTTCCCAATGATGCCTTCACATTTTTAGAAATAACATAACCCCTTCACAATTTGGATTTCTGCATTGTATTTAGACACTGACACTTTTAGTTTCTTTTATAGCTTGGTCAGCAGTTTCTGTAAATGACTGGATAATCCCTGTTTTTTGAACTCAATTAATTTTCTTCCCCCAAACTATAAAATCAGTTTATCTCTCAAAATCGAAGTTTTTAATCACACTCAAAGTAAAGTTCTTCCCAAATTTATCCACTAATGTTGTGGTGTTGTTAGATGCTGCAGAATCAAATACAACTCGTAACAACCCAGTGAAAATGAATGTGAACCTAGCACTATCTTGATTGTCTCTGACATATTTGAGACCACCATTACAACCACTGTATCAGTCCATCTCAGTCCTTAACTGACCCTCCACCTTTCTAAACATAATGTCCTTTTCCAGTGGCTAACCTTTGCTAACAAAACGCCCAGCATATGTGAGAGGAAGTTTCATTATCCTTGCCTCCAAGGAGCATATTGACTGCACCTTTCCCGAGACATATTTGTTTATCCTTTTAAACAATCTATAGAATATTCAGCACTCTTCTCTAGCACCATTACTCAAAGGCATTGATTTCTTCTGTCATCCTTAGTCATGGTACAACTTTCAACTGCATGGCATATAATGGCAAAGATTGTGTTTTGGTGCAGGTGCACCTTAGTTTTCAAACTGACATTGCTCTTCAGCACTTTTGAGAGGTCCCTGACAGCATTCTTTCCCAATACAGTGTATTGTTTGATTTCCTGACTGCTAGTGCCAAAGGTGTTAATTGTGAATTCAAGCAAGATGAAATCATTGCCAGTTTCCTGTTGGCCTTACAGTGAGGATTTTTGTTTTCTTGGTGTTAAGATGCAATCCATATTAAAGGCTTATTCTGATCCTGGGAAGCAAGAGTTTCAAATTCTCCTTTCAGCAAGCAAGGTTGTGTCTTCTGCATAATGCAGGTTGTTGATGAGTCTTCCTCTGATCTTGATGCTACTTTCTTCTTTAAATAGTTCAGGTTCTTGAGTGATTTGTTCTGCATGCATATTGAATAGGTATGGGGAAAGGAGACAGCCTGACACACACTGTTGTGATTTCAAACCCTGCAGTATTCCCTTGCTCAGATCATACAGCAGCTTCTTGTTCTAGGTCTAGGTTTCACATGAATAAAGTGTTCTAGGATTCCCATTCTTGTCATTATCAGCCATAGTTGTTAGGATTTACACAGTTAAAAGCCTTTGCATTGTCAATAAAGCACTAATAGACATCCTCCTGATATTCTCTGCATTTAGCCAGGATCCATCTGACATTAACAATGATATTCCTCATGCCAGGACTTCTAAGTCCAGCTTGAATTTCTGGAAGTTCTCTGTCTATTTTGTAACAGATTTTGAGTAATTCTTGGCAAGATTTAACTTGCCTGTGATACTAATGATATTTTCCAATAATTTCCATACTCTGTTGGGTCATCCTTTTTTGTGCTGGGAACCAATATAGATCTTTTCCAACTAATTGACCAGGTAAACCATCATCCAGATTTCTTGGCACAACCTGATAAGCACATCCAGAGCTGCATCTGTCTGTTGAAATATGTCAGCTAATATTCCATCAGTTTCTGGGGCCTTAATTTTTTGCCGACACCTTCAATGCAACTTGAACCTCTTCCATTGTTTCTTGGTCGTCTGCTGCTTCCTGAAATGGTTTTATGTCAGCTAATTTCTTTTTGAGTGGTTCTGTCTATTTCTTCCATCTTCTTTTGATGCTTCCAGTATCATTCAGGATTTTGCCCATAGCCTCTTTCATTATTGTAACTTGAGGCTTGAATTAGTTCTTTAGTTCTTTCATCTTCAGAAATGAGGCACAAGTTTGTCTCTTTTTGATTCCAGTTCTTTGCATGTTTTAATATTTTGCTTTGTCTTCCCAAGTTGCCCTTTGAAATACACTGTTGACTTCTTTTACTTTGCCATATCTTTATATTAGTGTACATTCAAGAAAATATTATATGCAGTTGATTTTAGATGAATTTTTGATCTGTAGTATTGATTTTACCTTAATCTAAACATTGGCTTATATATAGTTATTGCAAGTGTTTGTAAAGTAATTCTTTGGTAAAGAAAAATGCTGTGTTAGTCACAATTTTTTTTAAAATTTTATTTTATTAATTTTAATGAACATTTACAGAGATTTTGGATTTTCATTCATTCATTGTTGCACTTTTCTCCCTGCCCACCCCTCTCCGCCAGTACAAATTTTTTATTCAATGAAAAATTTTATGTTAACTCCTAATAAAGGAGGCTTTGGTGACCTAGTAGATAGAGTTGAGCTGCCAACCCACAGGCAGGAGGTTCAAATCTACTAGCTGCTCCTTGGGAGAAAGTTGAGCATTCTTCTTGCATGCAATTTATAGCCTCTGAAAACCTACTGGACGGTGAGTTATCAGTTGGGTCTGAGTCAATATCCTTGTGGAAGTGAGTGAGAAGTAGAAAGACTACTGACCTCGTGGCTGTTTTCAAATTTTATCCCTGTTTTACTCTCTTTTATTTTATTACAGGTACCAGATATAGAAAATATTTTTCTTTCTTCTCATTGCTTTCAAGTCAGAATGGACTCATAGTTCACCCTTGAGTGGTTTTTCAGGAGGAGATTGCCCATCTTTCTCCCAAGGAACAGCTGGTGGATTCCAACCATCTACCTTTGGATTGGCAGTGGGCTCTTTACTATTTTTATAAATACTTCATTATGAGTCTCTGTAAGAGCATCCCTTTTTAAGCTAACCCAATATCATTATTGCCTATAAACATTTATTAACTTATCGTAGCAAATATTTAATAAGTGTTGAGGTACACCTTATTGTCTTACAAATATTGTGCCAGTTGGTTTTACAGGTCACAGTTTAAAAACGGTTTGCATGTTTATTATGTCTCTAGATTTCTCTTAATGTATAGATCATCTCTTTGTTTTTGCCTTTAATACACCTTAAGTAAAAATCCTCTTTAAAGGATTTCTTTTGCCATGTGTTCTGTTCATGTATATAACATTGTGTTTCAGTGCTTAGATTTAGCTTTTTTTCCTAAGGAGTTTTGCTTATTAAAATATCTTTTTAAAATCTGATAGTAAAAGGAATAAAAAGTTTCATACATTTTAGAAAAACCTAATAACCAGAAACATTTATTGATATTCAAAATGAACAATAAAAACAATAGTCCTCATGGACATAGTAGGTTAGCAGAGAATACATGAGAATTTGTCACGCTAGTCACAGCTAAGTAATTTTAAAATCATAACAGTTTTATATGAAAAGAAGGTCTCTATTGTAGTACTTAAAGGGAACATGGTGTTCTGCCCTGGCAGAGAAATTAGATTTTCAAGTAATTATGTTTTAGTAAATGTTAAAAGTAAAGTAACTTTTAAATGAAGAGCAATTAATTTAAAAGTCACATAAGGTTTCATTTTAGGAATATTAAAATTGCTTTGTTATAACTAAACCTCTTTGATATCGAACTAACTTGATTTATCTTTCCATATTCTCAGTAAAGTATTTTGTGGTGTTCATTGATTGTGTATAAATTTGTTGAGAAATAAAAGCATTTTACTATTTATTTATATATATCAGTAAATTGGTGAATGTTTATTTAGAATGATTCTTCTATTGCCATTTACAATCAAAGTTTTATACACATGTACATATTTTAGAATCTTTCAGAAACAAAAGCATACATGGAGAGAAAAAGATTGACTTTTAAATTTATACAAATTTGTAAAGATAAGGAGAAAGCGGAGTAGATAGAAATTCATATTGTCAAGTTTAACCCCAGCAACACAACTATATTATTGTACTAGAGTAAAACCAGACCTTTTGCCATTGAATCCCTTGCTATTCATGGTGACCTCAGGACATGTACATGGTAGAGTTGCACCATGGGATTTCCATGGCTCTAGTCTTTGGGGAGCCAGACTGCTCCCTGGGGAGTGGCTGTTGGATTTGAATTGTTTAGCATCTGAGTCTAATTACTGTGCCACCTTTAAAATAGAGACATACAATTTTGGAAACCAAGTTTTGAAAAGAATTTTGCCAAATTTCGGAACCAGAAAATAGAAAACAAAATCACAATGTCTTTATTATTGATTTTATGGCTTGTAGAGAGGAATCCTTGAAATGCATTTTTTACACCTTAAAATCAAGTACAATTAATTTTTTTTATTGTTAAATAGCTGATAAGGGTCAATGATGTAAATTTCTGTTGATCTTCGTATACAAGAAAAAAGCTCAGCAGTTAAATAGGAGAAGATTGAATGAGTAATATGTGCTTTACCTTATTTTTCTTAAATATCAGTTTTCTCATTCAGCTTTTAGTCAATTTATTTATTTTCATTGTCCTTAGTTGAGTTATGAACTAAACCTTGCCTGATCATACCCTATTTTCTTAATGTCTGCTGTGTTAAGCCTATTGTTGCAGTCAGTGTGTCAATTCATTTTGTTTAGGGTCTGTCTCTTTTTTCCATGACCCTCTGTTTTTCCATGTATAATGCCATGACTGGCCCTTCATGATAACATATTCGAAGTATGTGAGACAGATTCTCAACAATCCTTGCTTCGAAGAAACTCTCTGGCAGCCCATCTTCCAAAACAGATTTGTTTGTTCTTTTGGCAGTTCATGGTATGTATACCCAGCCAACAACACTATTGCTTGTTCTTTTGTCAGTTCATGGGATAGACTCTGCCAACAATACAATTTAAAGACATCATTTCTTCAGTCTTCCTCATTCTTTGGCTAACTTTCATATGCATAGGAAGCAATTGAAGATACCATGGCTTGCTTCAGGCACACCTTAGTTTTTAAACTAACATTCTTGCTTTTTAGGATGTTTAAGAGATCTTTAATAGCATATTTACCCATTGTAATACATCTCTAGATTTCTTTTTTTTTTCTTTCTTTTTTTTTATTATTAAATTTTATTAGTTTTAATGAACATTTACAGGGATTTTGGGTTTTCATTCCTTCATTGCTGCACCATTCTCTCTACCCTCCTCCCCAGTTTGTTCTTCTTCCCCCGCCATCCGAATGTCTGTTTTAATTGTCACAGTGCTTGTCAAAGTCAGTTCTGATTAATCTCCTTTGTCAGTGTGTCCTTTGCCATTCCCTGTCACTCCTCCCTGAGAGAGACTTCACCGTGATTCATAAGGAAAAGGGGATGGCGTATTCTCTTAGCTACTTCCTGCTGAAAAGGGACACTGTGGGTTTCAGGGTGAAGATCTTCTCTCACTACTCTAAAGGGCCCCTTTGGCAGTAGGAAACACATAGACTATTATGGAGATTGATTTTGGAATTTAGATGCACTGTTATTAATTGTGCTTAGCCATACGTGTTCATATCCTTGAAGATGTATCATGGGGGGGTTGCAACCTAGAAGACACAAATTTAACTAACAAGTTATAAGTACATGAGTCAAAAATTATGGAAAAGTAAAAGAAAAGATTCTTTCATTGTTTTACAAACCCTCCCCCAGGTCCCCTCCACTGTGTAGCCCTCGCTCTAGACTCCTGTGATGACAGAAATACCTAGTCACATATCTCTTTTACACAGTTTTCTCCCTTCTCTGTTTCAGTGCAGTATACATTATTGAACCCATCTTACTCAGTCTCTCCCCAACCCTGAGATGAGTCCCATTCTACAACAGTGGCATCATGCAATATTTGTCCTTTTGTGACTGGAATATTTCACTCAGCATAATGTTCTCCAGAGTCAACCATTTTGAATAATATTGCATGAGTTCCTTGTTTTTCAGTGCAGCATAGTATTCCATTGTGCGAATATACCACAGCTTCTCTAGCCATTGGTTTGTTGGTGGGCACTTCAGTTGTTTCCAAATTCTTGCTATTGTGAACAAAGCTGCAGTAAACATGGGTGTGCATATATCTGCTTGGATGTTAGCTATGGTCTCTTCAGGGTATATTCCCAGTAGTGGAATGGCTGGGTCAAATGGTATCTCTATTTGCAACTTTTTGAGAAAGCGCCTTGACCACAGCTACATGAGTATTGATTGTTGATCCTAGTAAAATGAAACCATCAATAATTTCAGGATTTTTTTCTCCTTCTGTCATGGTAGTTGATAATTTGTTGGTCCATTTATGAGGACTTTTGTTTTCTTGATATTCAGGTTTAATCCATACTGAGGACCACAGTCTTTGAACTATCATTGAGTGCTTCATGTCTTTGTTTTCTGCAAGTTATATCACCTGCATGTCACAGATTGTGAATGAGTCTTCTGTCCTGATGCCACATCCATAATCATAAAATTTAGCTTCTTGTATTATTTCCTTAGAATACTGATTGAAAGCTATAGTAAAAGAATAGAACCCTGACCCACCCCTTTGCTGATTTTTTAAATTGTGAATTTAATGGACGTTTACAGAAAAGTTGAATTTTCATTTGTTCATATCATGCTTGTCTTACATCTTTCTTAATTTTTAACCCTGATTTTTAATCTTGTTCTTTTGGAACAACGCTTCATGGTCCATATGTAGGTTCTTTATGAGCACAATGAAGAGGTCTGTATTTTCTATATTTATCAGTGTTATCCATATTAATTTTGATCCATAAAGTTGATTGCCTTTGCATAGTCAAGAAAACACAAGTAAACACCTTTCTTACCTTCTTGGCATTCAGCAGAGATCCATCTGACATCAGTAAGAAAACCTTCATTCAGTAGCCTCTCCTGAATCCAACTTGACATTCTTTCATTTCATTGTCAATTTACTGCTCTAGTCATTTTTTAATGTCTTCAGCAAGATTTTGTTTGTGTTTATTATTAATAATCTTATTCAACAGATGTTGTCTTACTCCCACTTATAATGACAGTAGAACAATTGCAGTGCAATACAGTTACAATAGCATAATTACAATAGAACAAAATAGCTGCCTGCTCATGTTTTGAGCCATTGTTGCAATCATTGTGTCACTCTATCTCATTGAAGATAATTCCTTTTCACTGACCCTCTATTTTACCAAACATTATGTCCTTCTCGTAACTGATGCCTTCCTGAGGAAATGTCCAAAATAAGTGAAATGAAGCTTTCCATCCTAATTTCTAAGGAACATTGTGGCTGTATTTCTTGAAGGCAGATTTGTTTTCTTGTACTAAAATCTGATCCATGCATATTTGATTGAAATGAATATTTATGATAAAAATCAAGACCTTTTCCCAAATACTTTTCTAAAGACTTGAGTTACTTATGAATTACATTCTTTAAAATATGGATAAAAGAAATGTTTAGGTTTTTGCTTATAATTGTGCAGTTTTTTCAAGTTTTATGTTTCTGTTTTGGATAGTTTCTACTGACTTCTAAGTTCTGTGATTTCTTTCCACACCTGTGCCTAGTACCCTAATGATTCACAAGTGGTATCGGTCTTGTTGCCTATTTTTGAAAATCATTTTATTGTAGCAAAGTTATGCAAGCTTGTTTCCATATTGTCTATGGCTGCATCTGTGCCACAGGAGCAAAGTACAGCAGTTGAGAGAGGGACTTCTTAGAAACAATTGAAAAATTCTTCTTTACTGCTGACTTTTAGTTTTTTGTTTCTAATATTTCTGTTGTTTGTTTTACCTTCCCCTTTCTCAATTCTAATCCTATCTTGGTTCATTCATTTGGCCTACTTTTTTTTTAATACTAGTTTATTTACAAAATTCAGGTACATTGATTTTGAGAACAGATTCTTCCAATTTCTCTCATGCCCCCATCGAATTGTACAACCCCATGATTAATTCCCCCCCCACCTCATTCGTCTACTTCAACTCTCTCTCACCCCCCTTGAATCCTTATACTCATTCTACTATAATAGTTTTATACAATATTTGTCCTTGTCAGACTACTGAGTTAGTTCACTCAGCATAATGCTCGCCAGTCCTTCCCAAGTTAGGTAATAATTAATAAATCATTGCAGCTGAGTGCTGCATAGTATTCCATTGTGTGAATGTACCATCATTTCTCAATCCATTTGTTTGTGATTGGGCATTTGAGCTGTTGCCGTGTTCTTTTGATGGTGAATACTGCTGCTGTGAACATTGATGTACAAATCTTCGATTGTGCCTCAGTTCTCATTTTCTCAGGGTGTATTCCAAGTAGTGGAATAGCTAGAATGTTAATAACAATTACTATAGTTTCAATATTTGATCCATTTCTTGGTCTGTTTCTTTCAACAGTGAATTCTTCATCTTACTTTTGTGTGTGTATTTGTTTTGAAAATTTTGATCAAATGTATGAATAAAGACCAGTAGATATTCAGTTAAACCCTGTTTATAACCAGAGATGGATGATGGATGGTCTTTGTGCTTATTTTATTCTAACACTGGTAGAGCACGTGCTTTGTATTGGTTTAGCATCTTATGCCCAAGATTTCTTGACCCTCTCTCAGTAGCTTTTATTTTTTTATTGATCTCTCTCTGTCTCTTATTCTCACTCTAACTTTCATTGCTTCTAAGTCAGAACCAACTCACAGCTGAGCTTCTGGTGGGTTTTCAGAGGCTTATAAATCACATGAGAGGAGATTACTCATCTGTCTTCTATCCACTGAGGAGCAACTACTGGATTTGAGCCACCTCCTTTGGATTGGCAGCACATCTTTATACCAGAACTCTACAGTTTATAATGTGACTCTTTATCTTATTGGAGCTTCATCACACTTACATTTAATGTATCAAGTTAGGAAACTCTGGTGGTAATTTTAAGGAATTGAGCTATTAACCCAAAGCCAGCACTTGCTTCTTGCCTGCAAGAAAAATGTGGCCAGTCTTCTCTGTGATTAAGAGCTTACTGAAGATATGCTGAAGGATCAGCTAGGAGAGTTGAGGAGAGTTTGAGTTTTGATGTATCATGTAGGAACTGTACAGTGAGATTTGCATTTCCTTCTTCCATCCTTTGGGCTGTTACTGACATATATTTTTCTGCTACATGTGTTAGAAACCCCATAACACATTGTTACTATCTTTGCAGTTTGTTTGTTTCTTCTGAGCAATTTTAGTTAAATAGTTGTTGTTATGTGTTGTCCAGTTGCCTGTGATCTATAGTGACCCTATGTACAGCAGCTCTGAAGCCTGCCCTGTCCTGAGCCAGTCTCACAAATTCTGACACACCCACCCCCATTGCACCTAGGTCATAAATTCCTTTCAGAACTGACTAAACAGTATATAACAACAACAGTTAAGTGTCAGAGGAGTCCAGGTGGCCAAGTGGTTAAAGTGCTTTCATAATTATTCCACTTTGCTATTTTAGCATAGAAATAGCAATAGACAACATGTTGTTGTTATTGTTGTTATGTGCCGTCGAGTCGTTTGCGACTCATAGTCACCCTATGTACAACAGCCCTAAACCGTGCTCTATCCTGTGCCAATCTCATT
>NW_006399770.1:14972196-14978942 GCF_000299155.1 Elephantulus edwardii
CCTGGCCTAGTTTTCACAGCTGATATTGAGCTTCTCCAGCGAGACAACATATAGGTAAATAATATTAATACAAGCAAGGTTATGTCATCTGCATAACTTGGGTTGATGATTATTTCTCTAATCTTGATGCCACATTCTTCTTTGAAAAGTTCAGCCTTCCAAATGATCTATTCCATAAATAGATAGAAAAGGTGAGGAAAAAATATATCCTTGGTACACTCTTGAGTTTGAACCATGACATATTTCCTTGCTTTTTTCTGATGACTGCTTCCTGGTTCAAGTATAGTTTTTACATGAGCACAGTCAAGTGTTCTGAGATTCCCATTCTTCTCAGTGTTGATCACAATTTATTGTGATCTACTCAGTCACATGCTTTTGCATAGTTGATAAAAGACAAATAGACATCCTTCTGGTATCCTTCAGGTTGTCTCTGCGTTTAGCCAACATCCATCTGACATTACCAATGATATCCATAGTGCCATGGCCTCTTCTTAACCCAGCTTAAACTTTTAGCGATTCTGTTGATGTACTATTCTAGTCATTTTTGGATAATCTTCAGAAAGATTTTGCTTACTGATTAATAATTTCCACGTTCTGTTCGGTCACTTTTTTGGGAAATGGGAATAAATATGGATCTCTTCCAGTCAGTTTAACTATTAGTTAGCTGTCCTCCAAATTTCTCAGTACAGCCTGGTGATCACATTTTATTTCTTTTTCTTTCTTTCTTTATTTTTTTTAACAAAGAAATTGCCTTATTCACTTGTGGGTTTCTCATCTGGGAATGGGGTACAGACTCTTGGCTTCTTCATGCTGAACTGGAGCATTGGGGTGAAGGGGTAAGGGGAGCCCACTTTAACACTTTACGGTGATCCTGGTTTGAAGCTGCATGCCATCTTGTTCTGTTAGAAGATATTTTCCTGACATTTTCTGCCCTCTGGACTGCAGAGTGTTTGCCAAGGTGAGTCCAGTGGGGAATGGCTGTCTGAACCCTGAGGCTCCATCCTCCGTCGCTTCCTTAGCTGGCAGTTATATTTTCTTTTGTCTCTCTAACTGGGCTTATGGTTCAGGTCTGGATCAAGACTCAGTGTTAAGGTTACTTATATAGGCAAGGGAGCAAACCCATGTTTCTTTTGAGAATCTTTGTCCTCTTGATGTTGAGCCTCAATCCATATTGAATAATTGTTTAGTTACAGATAAGCTGTGGGCTGTGGAGGGTCATTGTGGCCCATTTCTGTGCAGCTTACTGCATCTCCAGCTCCTTACGCTACCGCTGCCATCTTGATTCTCCACATTTTTCTTTTAATTTTCTCTTCTGGCTGATTTTGAGTGTTTTTATTTCATTTTGGCATTTAGTAGTATATAAGATTATTTGAAACTGAGGAGGACCTGAAGTGCTTGCTGTAAAAGGTCAAGGACTGTAGCCTGCAATATCAAGAAAACAAGATTCTCATCACTAGTCCAGTTGGCAGCATTGTGATGGATGGTGACGAGATTGAAATTGTTCACAGTTTTGGTTTGCTTGGCTCCACTATCAGCACTCTTGGTACCAGTAGCCAGGAAATTAAAAGACATACTGTTTTGGGAAAGTCTGCTGTCAGAGACCTCTCCAAAGTACTGAAGGACAATGATGTGTGTGCCTGAGACAGGCCATGGTCTTTGTAATTATTTGCTATGCATGAGAGAGCTGGACAATGACTGGGGATGATAGAAGGAGAATTGATGCCTTTGAGCTGTGGTGCTGGAGAAGAGTATTGATTATACCATGGTCTGATAGGGGAACAAACAGGTTTGTCCTAGAGAGGGTGAAATCAGGCTTCCTCTTCGAAGCAAGGATTCTGAAGCTTTATCTGATATACTTTGGACATGTTACAGGGAGAGACCAGTCCTTGGAGAGGGACGTCATGCTTCAGAGGGTAGAGGGACAACGCAGGAGAGGAAGACCCTTGAAGAGATTGGTTGATTCTTTGTCTGGGGTAATGGAGATGGGTGTGTCAGAGACAATAAGATTGGCACAGGATAGAGCAGGATTTAGGGCTGTTGTACATAGGGTTGCTATGAGTCTTCAGGCGACTCACGGCATATAACAACAACAACAAGTTTTTTGTTTATCCAGGTTGGAATTCATTGAACTTCTTTGATCTGTGATTTTGTTTCCAGTGTTTATTTTGGAGTATTCTCATACTTTTCTCTTTAAATATGTGTTTCTACCGTGTCTTTTTCCTTCTCCCATTTTGAAAGTCCAGCTTGTACATTTTTATCTGTTCAGTATTCTCTACAAAAGCATTGGTTGCTTTTGTAATACATTTTGCTGTTTGGGTTTTAGACTTTTTTGGTTTTTATCTTCTTTGTGAATAATTATCTGTATTTTAGGGAGCTCTGGTGGCATAGTGCTTAGAGAATTGTGTTGCTAACTCAAAGGCAGCACCTATATTCCGGTTTGAATCTAGCACTGGCTTCTGCACAGAATTTGCAGTCTCAGAAACTTAGTGGAGGGTCAGCTAATAGATGTTGTGTAGGAACTGACTTGAAAGCGATGAGTGTAAGTTTGAATCTTGACCCATAATTTCTTTTGACCTGTCTCACTTCTCCTCTCTGTGTTCAGCCCATGTAAATGACTTTTCTTTTTCTAGATTTGGTGAGTTAAAAATTTTATTATTTCTGTTTAATTAATTTGTTTAATTTTATTTTTAAAATTTTACTATTTCTATTCCTTTTGTTTAATTCTTTTGTCTGAAGAAATTTTTTATTGGTTCATGAAATGTTCACTCTTTTATAGTAGATCATTTGCATGTAAGACATACTTTTTTTAAAAGTCCTGATCAGATAAAGCTAACATCTGGTCCATTTTGACTGATTTAGCACTTTATTCCCTTTTTTGATCTTATGTGTCTAGGGAAATCTTATTGCATGTCTAAGGAAATTTTATTGCATGCTGACAGTATGTCTAAAAGAATACTAGAAACTGAAGTTAGTATTTGAGCACAGAAGTGACTTTTTTTGTTGTTGTTGTTGCTATTGTTAGGATGTTGGAGGGTGTGAAACTGTCTGGTCAATAGGCTGAGTTTGCATTTGAGATAACTTGCACTTTGTTGTGGCCAGTTATTTTCAGCATGCCACACACTTTGATTTTTTCCTAGTGACAGGCTTCTACTGTTTGTGCTTAGTATGGGATTAACTAGGAGGGTTTTTCTTTGCTAAATTCTCAGCTTTCAAGGAGCCCTGAGTGCCCTGAGCCACAAAAGAATTTCTTCCTCTTTGTGTTCCTGCTCTGATCTCAGTAGGAGATCTGTTGCCTTTATTTAGTGCTCTTACTTGAGGTGGGGCTCTGAAGGCGGGGAGGGAGTCTCCTTTCTCCTACTCTTGAATACCTGAGTCCGATTGGGTGGGTAATAGAAATGTTCTTTTACTAACTCCCTCATAAAGATCTTTGTGCCAAGTTTGGGTGGGTACTTGGACTGGAGTGGGTTTCCTGCTCCTCACTCTAAAATGCTTTATATCAGTGTAAGGCCCTAGATGCCAGTGTATTGTTTTGTTCACCCCCAGTAGCAGAAAGCCACTTTCCTGCCTGCTTTTCTGTGGCAGCTGGTTTTTGCCACTGATAGAGAGTGGGCAGATGCATATCCCATACCCAGCAAGGGACAGATTTTTCTTCTACTCGCTCTTTACATGGTGGTGGCTGAGCTTTTCTTTGGGAAGTGTTTTGTTTTTATATATTTAAAAATAGCCCTTAACATCATTATGTATCATATTTCACTGTTATGGTTAGAGAGTGGATATTGAATTTTTGGATGGTGCTACCTACTGGTTGGTTTTGTTATAATATATCAATGTGTTTGTTCTTTTTCAGCTTAGGCTTGATTTCCGACTCTTTTCACATGTTTTTCGATAGCACTGCCATTTTGGCTGGATTGGCAGCGTCTGTTATTTCCAAATGGAGAGATAATGATGCTTTCTCTTATGGGTAAGACTTTTTAAAAAAACATTTTTTAATTGAAATACAAGATATATAGAAAAACTCACAAATCTTTGTTAAACTCAGTGAACTTTCATAAAGTGAACTGATTTACATCACTTGCACCCTAGGAACTTTCTCCTGCATTCTCTCCAAGGGATGCCACTTCCCTGACGACATATGTTAGTTTCATTTGAATATTTTACAATTGGAATCTGCAAGAAATACTTTGTTTTGTGCATCTAAATTTGTTGTTGTTGTTTTAGGCTTGGGGTAGGATATTTATTTATTAAAATGTTTTAAGTTAAGATTGTTACTACATAGCAGAATTTCTTCATTGTTAATATATTTGTTTTTTGAAGAAGAGGATCAAACCCCTAATACTGGAATTTTTTCTTTCTTTCTACTTTTTGGAGGTGATATTTTACTATTAAATTATTAAATTACTTAAAAATATGATTTCCTAATATATATTATGTCTCATGTTTTCCCTGCATTTATATAGAATCTTTATTATGATTTTGCTTCCTTTTGGCAAATAATCAGAAAAAGCAGGTCCTTTATCAACATGAATTTGAACTGTGCAAGTCCATTTATATGTGATCCGCCCCCATTGCTATTATGAGCTCAGGTATTGGGAGATTGGTGCCCTTACTTCCCACATGTTAAAGGTTCAGCTGTATTTGATGAGTGCTTTCCTGTGCTGAAGGTCTTATACGGAATTATCTGTTCTTTCTTCTGAGCTAAGAGAGGCAGAGTTTGACGTTTCCCATTTCAGATGAGGAAGCAGTTGATTTGGCTATTTGATTTATGTTGTGTGTGCTTTTCCTTTTGTCATTTCATACCCTATTTGACCACTTAGTTCTATTTTTCTGGAAACAAAGCTTAAACTAAGGTTTTCTTTCCCCTACTTTCACTTTCCCACTTCCTTCTCTCTCCTCCTGGCCAATTCTTTCCTGTTACCATTTTAACTCCTCCACTTTTCTCTTCCCCATGACCATTCTCACCTATTTTCTCTCCTCTCTTCATCTGTCCTTCCTAATTTCTCTCCCTCTTTTTCTCTGATTCTCAGCCTCATATTCATTCTCTTTCTCTCATCCTCTCCTGAGCTCTCCTTCCCCTCTTTTGTTCCTTCTCCTATTTGGGCTTTTATGCATGATTTTTAGCCATTCCTCATTCTTCTCCCTCCTGCTCTTCTCTTTATTTCCTTCTTGCATTCTTCCTCCTTGACCTTTTTTTTCTCCCTGCTCTTGCTCTGTCCCTTTACCCTTTATCACTTAGTTAAGCTTTCTCTTTCTTTTCTCCACCTCTTAACCTCTCTAGCTGTTTCTTTCTCCCCCCACCCCCCTTTCACCTTTTTTTCCTAGTTTCTTTTTCCTTCTCCCACAGATTACTTCTCCTTTCCTGGTCTACCTTTCTTGTGCAGTTTTGGTGGGTCTCTGCTTTCATTCTCTCCTCCTCATCATGTGCTCTTTGACTCTTTCTTTCTTGCTCCTTCATCTTTTTCTCCTTTTCTTTTCCTTCTTTGGTAATCTTTCTTGTATATGTTCTTGCTATCTTCCTATATTTATTGAGGGCCCACTAAAAGTCAGATACTTTACTAGACATAATGATAGAAAGAAAACATATTTCTGCTTTGAAGGAACTTGTAATCTGATGGAGAAACAGTTGTATAAAAAACACCTTATGAACTATAATAGTGACAAATGCTAAAAGAGAAATAGGAAATTCTGTGGTGGTAGAACTTGCTAATTTTAAATTTAAGCAAATGAATATTATTTTAAAAAAAATTTTGGAAAGCAATAAGTTCTATCTTTTGAAAGTATATAGCAAGAGCTCCCCTATGTCTATAAATCTAAAGTTTTAAAACAGATAGCATTTTTACAGATTTATACTGTTTAATTAATTAATCTTGTACTATAGAGAGAGCTCTGGTGGCTTACTGGTAAGGGGTTTGCCCTGTCAACCCTTATGCTGTTTGAATCCACCAGCTGCTTCATGAGAGAAAGATGATCAGTGTCCTCCTACACAATTTTACTACATCTGAAAACCCACTGGAAGGTCAGCTAGGAGTTGATTTGGACTCAACAATACATAACAACAACAGCACCATAGCTGTTAAGCTGGGAGCTCTGTTGGCATAGTCCACCAGGAGATATGCTTTTAATCCAAAGACCATGTCTCTGCCGGAGAAAGATGGACTCTCGCGTGTATTTTATAGCCTCAGAAACCCAATTGAGTGTCAGTTCCAACTTAACTGCAATAATTTAAGTTTCATAGCTCTTTAGAGGGGTGCAGGTCGTGCAGTGGTCCAGTATGCAACTGCTAACTGAAAGGTGGGTAGTTTGAATCCACCATCTGCTTTGTGGCAGCTTGATTTCCTAATGATTACAGCTTTAGAAACCCTACTGGGAAGCTCTGCTCTGCAAGTCTCTGTTTAGTCTGAATTGACTTAATAACAAGGGATATGTTTTTATTTATGGTTATTATGGAACCTTTGTGGCATAAATGGTTAAGCATTTTGTTGCTAATAGAAAAATTGGATAATTGAGATCCATTCAGTGGTTTTGTGAGAGAAAAAGAATGGTAATCTGCTTCCTTAGGGTTTATGGCCAAGAAAACTTACAAGGCAATTCTGCCTTGTTACATCGGGTTGCTTTGAGTGAAAAATCAACTCATTGGTACTTGACAACAATAGCATAAACTATTAAAGGAATCTCTTGAGTGACACAAGTAGTTAAGTACTCTATCAGACAATAAGTTTGGCTCAGTATAGAGCAGGGTTCAGACTTGT
>NW_006399770.1:14979117-14985994 GCF_000299155.1 Elephantulus edwardii
AAAAAAACAACTGAACAAAAGTTTTCAAAGGGCAGCTTGAGAAGATAAAGTGAAATGTTAAAACGAAATGTTCAAAGAGCTAGAGTCAGAGAATAAATGATAATTCACTTTTATTTTCAGAGAACTTACTTGCCATTTCTTAAACTAAAAAACCAATTCAAGACTCAAGTTGTATTACTTAGAGATGCTATGGGTAAAATCTTAAATGATTAAGAAAGCATCAGAAGAAAATGGAAGGAATGCACAGAGTCCCAATACCAAAAAGAATTGGATAACACTTGAAAATATCACCAAATACCATATGAACAAGCGCTAGCGGTAATGAAGGAAGAATTTCTGAAGGTGCACTGAAGGCATTAGCAAAGAAAAGGCCCTGGGAATTGATGGAATACCAGTTGACCTCTTTCATCTGACAGATTCAGCTCTAGACATGCTCACCTGTGTATATCAGAAAAATTGGAGGACAGCTGCATGGCTGACTGACTGGAAAATACCCATATTTATTCCAATTTTTTAAAAAAGTGATCCCACAGAATGTGGAAATTATCAAACAGTATCGTAAATATAACATGGGAGCAAAATAATGCTTAAGATTATCCAAAAATGGTTAACACAGTACATTGAAGGGACTGCCCAAAGTTCAAGCTGAATTTAGAAGAGGCCGTGTCATCAGGTATATCATTAATGATGTTGGATGGATCCTGGCTGAAAGCAGGGATGACCAGAAGGATGTCTTTTTATGTTTATTGACTGTGCAAAACTTTTGACTCTGTGGATATAACAAACTATGGCTAACATTGAGAAAAATGGGAATTCCAGAGAATTGTGTTAGTGAGAAATCCATCCTTAGATCAAGCTCTTGTCCTGGTTGAAATCAGGAAGGTGTATGCAAAGTTTAAAATAAAAAAGGTGTGCTTCAGGGATATATCCTTTCTCCTTGCCTATTCAGTCTCTGTGCGGAACAAATAGTTTGTGAAGCTGGACTCTGAAGAGAAATGTTGCATCAAGATCAGAGGAAGACAGCTTGCCTTATGCAGATGACACAGCCTTGCTTGCTGCAAGTGAGAAGAAATTGAAATGCTTGCTGAAGAAGATCTAGGACTACAGCCTCATATATGGATAATTTCACAACATCAAGAAAAGCATCCTCACTCCTGGGCCAGTAGACAACATCAAGATAGATGGAGAAAGCTTTGAAGTTATCAGTGATTTCATCTTGCTTGGATCAACAATCTTGTTACCAGTGTGTCAGGAGACATATTGCACTGGGCAAGTCAACTGTCAGAGACTCCTTCAAAATACTTGGGAGCAATGATTAGTTTGAGGACTAAGGTGCACCTGATTCAGACCATGTTCTTTTCAGTCACTTGCTGCACATCTGAGAGCTGCACAGTGAATAAAGATGACAGAAGAAGAATTGATGGCCATTGAGTTATGATGCTGCCAAAGAACAGATGTATCTTGGAAATAGTGCTGTCATAGTGCTCCTTGGAGGCAGCGATGACAAGGCTTCATCTTGTCATACTTTGGGCATGTTGCTAAGTAAGACTATTCCTTGGAAAGGGACATCATGCTTAGAAAGGTCAGCAAAGGAGCAAAGACTCACAATGAGATGGATTGACATGGTGACTGCAGTAGTGGGCTCAAGTGTGTCACAGATGATGAAGATGGCACAGGATAGGAAAGGGTTCAGATCTGTTGTTCATAGGGTCCTTATGAATTGTACTTGACTCCATGTCACCTAACAACAGCTAGTTGCAATGTTAGCAGTTTAAATCAACCCAGAGGTGACTCAGAAGACAGGCTTCTGAAAGGTCAAACCTAAACCCACTGTCTGCAATTTGATTGTGGCCTTCCATCCAGTTTCCTCAACTGTAAATCTTTATGGGAGGAGATTGCCTTGCCTTAATTTCCATGGAGCAACTGATGCCTTTAAACTGCTGACCTTACAGTTATCCCAATGCTTAACCTGCTTGGCCACCGGAGGTCTTTTAATAGCAGTAGCAGCAGCAACAGCAGCAGCATAGATATTTAAAGATTTCTATAATCTGTTTTAATTAATTAAAGAGAGAGTATATGTGAGGTTTTATTTGGGCCTTTTTTAAAAAAATTAGCAATTTATATATGTTGTATATCAAAAAATCTAATTATAATATCTTGTTCAGTAGATTTTCTGGATAAAAGTAAGAGACTATTAAAATTTATTATCTCACATTTAGAATTAGTTGTCACCTACTGTATGACAGTTTTTAGCAAAAGCTTCAAATACCTTCAATAGTGCAGTGGATTTTAATATTCAACTCTAATTTTTAATATAAGAGGAATATTTTGCTAACCTTTTAAATTTCTTACTTTCTACTCTTTTGCAGTTATCTCTTATCTAAAAAAATTCTTTGGTAGAAAAAGAAAAGGTTGAAATTATTAAGAATTGTTATTCCTAGCAACAATAATAGTTAAGTTGTAGTGGTAGTTAACTTCTGGTATCGGCTTATCAAAATAAACTGGATAGGCTAAGCCTATGCATAAATTTTTTAAAAACTCCTCCAATTCAAGATGATCACAGTAGCAGATTGACTCTAACAGAGGATACAATAGTAGGAATCTGAAAGAGAATACCATGTAGTGTTTCTTCATATAAAAATCATCTTTGTGTCCTACTACACTACTGTTTTTTTTGAGGTAGCCAAGCCAACATGAAAGTAATATATACTTATAGTTACATGTGTATATATGTGCTTACATTCATAGGTGCATATACTTAAATCTTTCTTGGGGGGTCAGACTGAAGAATCTAAACACTAACCTTACTTACCTAAGTAACAGCACTCACTGCATTCATGAATTTCATGTTCTAATTCTCAGAATAGCTCTGTTCAAGTAAACATAGTTATGTGTAAATGCGTGGGTGCCTGATTTTTCATAGGGTTTTAATTTTAAACCTGCAATCATGATTAGCAAAATTAAGCTTAATGAAATCACTTTAGTCCAACAACTCACCGGAATTTATAGAGTGTTTACTAAAGTGGGTTTTGGGACAAAAAGAACTCCTGTCTTTGATCTTGAAATCTAGTGAATCTCAAGGGCATATAGCTTCAGTCTGGCATTAACCATGGATTAAAATGCAGGTTAAAAGAAAGTGCTATTTATATTTCTAAATAGTAACTCTGTTGATTTGTTGATTAAATTCCCAAGTATGGTTGTGCAATGCAGGCTGCAAACGTTTTGAATATAGTGAACTTTTTCTCAAGAAAAAGCAAGCAAGCAAGCATGTCTGTTCTTTTAAAAAATAGCATATTAAGTTATTTGCTTTAAAAAGACCAAGTATGCATTGTGTCTGAGTATAGATATGTATGTTATTTGGGAATTAAATTTTTTGCAGGGCAAACACCAACATAATTAGATAGTGCCCATTACTTTCTTAAACATATATTTACAGTAAAAATTATATTTAGAAGTTAGAAATTGAGAGAAAGCATTAGTTTGATGCTTCCATTGTATTGTTAAGGGAGCTCTATTGGCCTGGTCCAGAGTGAGTTGCACTGCTATTTCAACTTCTTGAGCTGTTCAAATTCAACAGTGGCTCCTCTGGAGATATATGGACAGTCTACTTCCATGCAATTTATAGGCTTAGAAACCCAGTGGAGAGTCAGCTATGAGTTGGTTCCAACTTGACAGTAATGAGTTTTGAGTAATACTGTTAAGAACCAGAGAAGTTAACTACTGTCAAGACCCTTTGGATGATGCTTTAACATTTACATGCCAAGTTAAAGTTGTTTCTAATGACTTTAACTAACCTAGATACTCCTTATGGAAAAAGAAAATCTTTCCTCAGTACTTCACACAGGTAGGAATCAGAAAGCTTCAGAAGTCCATGGAGAAAGAGACAGGTATTTTAAATAGTTTAATTACAATTATATGAAGCTGAATTGACTCTAAAAATAGGTAATGGAAAAGTTTTTGCTACATTTATTAATCCTAGAAAACGAGTGATAGAAATATAAATCTCAAGTTGTCTAAGATAATTCGGAAACAGTTTTATTTTCCACAGATCAAAGCTCTACTTTCTAAGAATTTCAAAGCTGAAGGGTACAAAGTAGAAAGTATTATTTTTAGAAAGGAGGAATTAATGCATTATTAAACTCCCATTTTCTAGCTCCTTTCTTTTTCTTTTATCCTTCAATCTTTCCTTCTTTGCACTCTTGCCTGGTCCTGTTCTTTTTCCAGTGGCAGCTTGAGATTTACATTTCTGTGGAAGATAAATCTACTTAAGCTAAACCTACTTACTTTGAGAAGTAGAATCCGAGTATTTTATGGCATTCTGGTGTTAATAATAATTTGTAATATTTAAAATGTATTCTCATTTATTTCTACAATAAATTTAAAGTAAAATGTACTTTACTATAAATACAAAGATTTGCTGGATGACTACTCAGAACCATATAATACACCTTAGACTCTTGGAACATATGTAAACTATGTAAACTTGTGATTTGTTTTTTGAGAAATAACAATTCTTTTGTTTACTTTGCTCTTTAGGTATGTTAGAGCGGAAGTTCTGGCTGGCTTTGTCAATGGCTTATTTTTGATCTTCACTGCTTTTTTTATTTTCTCAGAAGGAGTTGAGGTATAGTAGATAATAATTTGAGTCAATAAATTATTTCATGTAAAGAAAATCTTTGTTGAAGATTCATGTTTTAGAACTATTTTACACTATTATTATTTATTGATAGGAGGGACTTATAAAACAATTGGAAAAATGAAATTTGTGGGAAACTTCTTGTGATTGAAAACAAGTAAATGATAGTGCTTTACAAACCATTGCTGAAATATTAATAGGAGGGAAGCAAAGATCCAGTCTTGAATATAACGTCAGTTGGGACGACTGCCTAAAGGAAGAACCTGAGAGTCTGTCCATGAATTTTTAATGTTTGATGTTGAAGAAGAAAATTTAAGATATAATGAGTTTAAAATGATAGGTAGTATTTAAAGACATAAAGGGGGCAGATCTGTAGAAATTCTTTTAATATTTATGTTACTGTAAAAGTAGTAAACCTTACCTTTACTGGAACATATGGGCACTGGTTTTCTATAAATTATTTTGGCAAGTATTTTTGGAATACTAACTCTTCAAGTAGCTAAAGTTTTTTATTTAATTATATATTTTTATTCTTTGATCAGTTAGAACTTACAAAGACTCTGTGTTTGTGTTGTGTGTTTTCTAGAGAGCATTAGCCCCTCCAGATGTACATCATGAGAGACTACTACTTGTTTCAATTCTTGGGTTTGTGGTAAACCTAATAGGAATATTTGTTTTCAATCATGGCGGTCATGGACATTCTCATGGCTCTGGTATGACGGTTAGAAGCATTTGTTTCTTCATTTTCTACAAGATTTCTGTGATAAATTTTAGCTTTTAAAAATTGACAAATAATTTTCAATATTAAGCTTTATATGATTTAATAGTAAAAGTGGTACTCCGTTCTTTGGAGTACCTTCGCAAATTGTCTCCTCCACTTCTTCATGTCATTCCATTTCATTTCTTCCTCATATTGTGATGCTGTCTAATTTTGCAAGTAATCCTCATTTGGGATGAATTCTTCTATACTTGTAGCTTAACTGTTTACTGTGATGATGATGATGATGATGTTGTTGTTGAGTACTGTTGAGACAAAACCAACCAATAGCTGACCCTCCAACAGATTTTTAGAGGCATTTAATCACATAGGAGGAGATTGCCCATCCTTTTCCCACAGAGCATATTTCATATTTGAACCAAGTGCAGTTTGGGATTGCAGCACAAGTTCTTACCACTAAGTCATCAGAAGTCTATGGTTTATAAGTGGTACTATGATACCAGTTAAATAAAACAAACATACATTAGAAAATTACAAGTCTACTAAACATTTTTGTAGTGTATGTATGTTTGCTATGCATTTTATTCTTAAAAATACTTCCATATATCTGTTTACGTAGTGTTTTTAACAGCTATATAAATGTCCGTAATATGGTGTAGATGGTTTGTTTAACTTTTTAAAAAAATTTATTATTAATTTCAATGAAAATTTACAGAGACTTTGGGTTTCCATTCACTCATTGTTGTACTTTTCTCCCCTCCCAACCTTCCCCCTAGTACACTACCCTCTTGAAAAAGTAGAAGAAAAATTCTTTTATTGTTTTACAAACCCTCCCCCAGGTCCACTCCACTATGCGGCCTTCGCTCTGGACTCCTGTCATGACAAAAATACCTAACCACATATCCCTTTTAAACAGCTTTCTCCCTTCTCTGTTTCAATGCAGTATACATTATTCAATCCATCTTTCTTAGTCTCCCCCCTACTCCGATGTCAGTCCTATTTTACAACAGTGGCACCATGCGGTATTTGTCCTTTTCTGACTAAGATACTTCACTCAGCATAATGTCCTCCAGAGTCACCCATTTTGAATAATATTGCATGAATTCTTGTTTTTCAATGCAGCGTAGTATTCCATTATGTGAATATATCAAAGCCTCTCTATCCATTCGTTTGTTGATGGGCACTTAGGTTGTTTCCATCTCCTTGCTATTGTGAACAAAGCCACAATAAACATGGCTGGCATATATCTGCTTGGATGTCAGTTATGGCCTCTTTGGGGTATATTCCCAGAGTGGAATTTCTGGATCAAATGGTATCTCTATTTGCAACATTTTTAGAAAGCGCCATACTGCCTTCCACAGTGGTTGTACCATTTTACACTCCCACCAGCAGTGAATAAGGGTTCCAGTTTCTCCACAACCTTGCCAACATTTGTTGCTTGCTGTTCTGTTAAATTTTGCTATTCTGACTGGGGTGAGATGATATCTCATAGTTGTTTTAATTTGCATCTCTCTCAGAGCTAG
>NW_006399770.1:14988814-14989994 GCF_000299155.1 Elephantulus edwardii
CCTGATCTAGTCCATGGTCTTCACAGTTAATGGCTATGCATCAAGGAGCTGGATAAGGACGAAGGATGATAGAAGAAGAATTGATACCTTTGAGTTGTGGTGCTGGAGAAGAGTCTTAAACATACTATGGACTGCCAAGAAAAAAATAGATCTATCTTGGAGAAAGTGAAACCAAGTGTCTGCTTGGAAAGCTAGGATTTATATACTTTGCACATGTGGCCAGGAGAGACCAATCCCTAGCGAAGGACATCATGCTTGGAGGGGTGGAGGGACAGTGCAGGAGAGGAAAACCCTGGATGAGATGGCTTGACACAGTGACTAGGGCAATGGAGATAAGTGTGTCAGAGTCAGTGAGACTGGCTCAGGACCGGGCAGGCTTCAAAGCTATTGTCCATAGGGTCACTGTGGATTGCAGGTGGCACAGTGGGACATAACAGCAACAACAACATAAATATGAAAGTTCATTTCTGAACTCTCACTTCTATTCCATTCGTTTGTGTGTCTGTATTTCTACAAGTGCTGTATTTTCTTAATTAGCTTTGGCGTGATCTTTAAAATTTGGATTATTTGTGAATTATTTAACATTCTTTTTTTCATATTATTTTAGCTATATAGGGCTCTTTGCCTTGCTAGTTTAGGATCATCTTGTTAGTTACTCTAGAGAAGCCAGTTGGACTCTTGCTAAAGATGACATTGAATTTATAGATAAAATTGGAAAATAATACCATCATAACAATGTTAAGCCTTCCTATTAATGAACACTGGATGTCTTCTCATTTATTTTTATGTTATTACATTTATTTCAGCAGTATTTCATAGCTTTAAGAGTTCAGATCTTGTATTTATTATATACAAATCTTCTGTCCTGACATATTAGTATACTCATTTGCTAGTTTTAATATGGGTGGTTTGTTGTTGTTTTTTTTAAACTTTAAGGTTATGTCACTGGCAAACAGATCATTTTAGTTATTCCTTTTGAATAGATGCTTTTTACTTAGTTTTTGCTTAGTTATTCTGATTAAGGAGCCCTGTTAACATGATGCATAATGTGTCAGCTGCTAATTGCAAAGTTGCTAGTTTGTTTTGTTTTTTTTTTAATTTAGGTTGTTTATTTTTCATTTCAATGAACATCTACAGAGATTTTGGGATTCCATTCATTCATTGTTGCACCCTTCTCCCC
>NW_006399770.1:14991774-14998550 GCF_000299155.1 Elephantulus edwardii
AGAGAAATCCAACTGATTTTTGTATGTTGATCTTGTATCTTGTTACTTTGCTGAATTGGTCAACTATGTCCAATAGTTTTTTTGCTGAGTCTTTAGGGTTTTCTAAGTATACAATCATGTCATCTGCATAAAGGGATAATTTTACTTCCTCTTTGCCAATTTGTATACCTCTAATGTCTTTATCGTGTCTTATTAAGTTGCTAGTTTTTATGAGGTTGAGTTATAATCCATGTTGAAGGCTGTGGTCTTTGATCTTCTTTATAAGAGCATCAAATCTTCAATTTGTGCAAGCAAGGTTAGGTCATCTGCATAAGGCAGGGTAGGTTAAAGAATGTGGACATTATCAAACAGTATTACTAATATCACATGCAAGCAAAATCTTGCTAAAGAATATCCAGAAATAACTAGAACAGTATATTGACAGAGAACTACCAGAAATAGAAGCTGAGTTTTGAAGAGGCTGTGACATTCGGGATATCATTATTGTTATTAGATGGATCATGGCTGAAAGTAGAGAGTATCAGAAGGATGTCTGTCTGTGTTTTATCAACTGTGCAAAGGTATTTATTTGATTGTGTGGATCACAATCGATTGTGGCTAACATTGAGAAAAATGAGAATCCCGTGGCAATTAATTATCCTAATGTGAAACCTACCCTACACCAGGAAGCTTTTGTTTGAAAAAAAACAAGAGACCATGGAATGGTTCTTAATCAATAAAGTACGTATCAGCAGTGTATCTTTTCTCCATACTCTTTCAATCTATATGCAGAGTAGATCATTTGAGAGACTGGACTTCATGAAGAAGAATGTGGCATCAAGATTGGAAAAAGACTCATTAACAGCCTGTGTTTTACAGATGACACAACTTTACTTGCCACCCCTGAGGAATACTTGAAGTGTTTGATGTAAAAAGTCAAAGACTTCAGCCTTCAACATAGATTGCATCTCAACAAGAAAACAAAGATTCTCACCACCAGGCCAATAGGCAATATTATGATAGATGGAGAAAAGATTGAAGTTGTTAATTATTTCATCTTGCCTGGATCCACAGTGGACATTCTTGGCATCAACAATCAGCAAATCAAAAGATGAGTTAAAATGGGAAAATCTGCTGTCAATGAAGTCTTTAAAGTGTAAAGAGCAACAGTGTCAGTTTACAGACTAAAGTGTGCTTGCCTGATCCAGGCCATTGTCTTTTCAGTTGCATGCTCTGCATCTGAGAGGTAGACAGTGATTAAGGATGACAGAAAAAGGAATGATGCCTTTGAGTTGTGGTGCTGAAAGAGCATATCATGGACTGTGAGGAGAACAGGCTGTTCTGGAGAGAGTGAGATCAGTTATTCCTAGGAGGGGAGAATTTTGAAGCTGTCTCACATAACTTTGGGTATGTTGTCAGGAGGGACCAATCCCTGGAGAAGGACATCATACTTGGAAGGGTATAGGGTCAACACAGGAGAAGACGGCCCTCAATGAGATGGATTGCTGGAGTGACTGTGGCGATGGGGTAAGGTATGTCAGAGATGTTGAGGTTGGCTCAGGATAGGGCAGAGTTCAGAGCCATTGTTCATATATGAATCATAACAACAACAGCATAATACTGACACCACATTCTTCATGTCACCCAGCTTTTTGACCCATGGCTTGGCTTACAGATTGGATAAGCATGGGGAATGACTACAACCATGATCCACACCTTTCCTAATTTTAAACCTTGCAGTGTTCCAATATTCTGTTTGGACAGTTGCTTCTTAGTCTTTCTATAGGTTTCTTAGGAGCACAATTAAATGTTCTGACATTCCTGTTCTTCTCAATGTTGTCCTGAATTTATGGATCCTTTAGAACAATATTAAGTAGAAATGATGTGATCTTTTATGTAGAAATGATGAGAATGGACACTTTGTATTTTACCTGTTTGTAAGCAGAAATGTATTCAATCCTTTTCCATTATGTAAGGTGTTTGCTAAGGTCTTTTGTGAATGCTTTTTGCCAAGTTGAGGACATTCTTCTCACTTCCAGTATTGCTGAGTTTTACGACAATGAAAATAATATTTGATTCAAAGCTTTCTTGTGATGATCTGTCATAGCATATACCATAAGGAGTTGTGTTGCTAACCCAGAGATAGCACCTCTGCCTCTCTTGTGATTTGAATCCACTCTCTGCTCCCTGGGAGAAAAACAGGCCCTCCTTATTTACAGCTTTAAAAAAACCTGAAAGGTCAACTATGAATTGTTTCTGACTCAGTGGCATTAAAAGAGTTTAAGTTACTGAAGTGATTATGTCATTTTGATTTGTCAATTAATGAGCCTTTCATCTTACCTGGATCCACAGTTAACTCCCTTGGGAGCAGCAGTCAGGAAATCAGGAGACGTATTGCCTGGGAAAGTCTGCAGTCGGCGACCTTTCCAAATTATTGAGGAATAGTGAGTTCAGTTTGAGAACTAAAATGTGTCTGATTTAGGTCATGATCTTTCCAGTCATTTGCCACGCATCTGAGAGGTGCACAGTGATTAAGGGAAACAGAAGAATTGATGCCTGTAGAAACATTGATGCCTTTCATTTGTGGTGTTGGAGAAGAGTACTGAATATTTCATGGACTGCCAGAAGAATAAACAAATATGCTTTGGAGAAAGTGCAGCCAGAGCACTCTTTGAAAGCAGACGCTATTTCCTGAAGAGGGACATCATGCTTGGCAAACAAGAGGGTTGGCAAGGAGAAGACCCTCAACTGGTGGCGTGACACAGTACCTGCTGCAATGGGCTCTGGTGTGTCAGGAATAATGAGGATGTCAACAGGATAGGATAGAGTTCAGATCTGATGTTCACAGAATTGCTATGGATTGTACTTGACAGCACCTAACAACACAACAGCAATCACATTGGTTAAATTTCAAGTAAAGTCCCTTGTATTATTGTAATAAATTGTACTTGGTTATTGTATATAATCTTTTTTATATAGTTCTGCATTTAATTTGCTATTGTTTTGTTAATATTTTATCTTTATGTTCATAAGAGATACACTGGCCTAAAGTTACATTATGATACATTTGTCTAGTTTTGGTATCAGGGTAATATTGTTCTTATATAAAAAGTTGAAAAATATTCCTTTAACTTCTGATTTTGTATTTTGTTGGGTTTTTTTGAGAGTTTGTGAAGTACTATTAAATTCTTCAGTGAAAGCTTCTGGGGCCTGCCTAGATTTTCTTTGTTGAAAGTTAAATAAGCAGGATCTTTGCTTGTATATAGGTCTATTAAGCTTATTTTTTGTAAAAGCTAAGAAGCTTGTGTGTTTCTAGAAATTTGTATATTTCCCACAGCCTATCTAATTTGTTGTCTTCATTTATTTTCTTTATAATTATGTTGTTGTTGTTGTTGTTGTTGTTGTTGTTATGTGCCGTTGAGTCGCCTGCGACTCATAGCGACCCTATGTACAACAGCCCTAAACTCCGCTCTGTCCTGTGCCAATCGCACTGTCTCCGACACTCCTATCCTAATTATCCCAGTCACTGAATCAATCCACCTCATAGAGGGCCTTCCTCTCCTGCGCTGTCCCTCCACCCTATCTAATTTGTTGTCTTTATTTATTTTCTTTATAATTATATAAATAATAAATATTTATATAATTCTTGCAGTCTTAAGGTTAGTATGGATGTTCATTCTTTCATTCTCGATTTTCAGTTTTTTTCTTTTATTTTTTCAGTCTAGCTAAAGATTTGTCAATTTTGTTATCTTTTAAAAGAACTAGGTTTTTGTTTATTGACTGTTACTGATTCTGTTTAAGTTTTTTTTTTATTCTGTTTGTTTGTGTCTACTATAATAGCTATTATTTTCTTCTGTTGTTTACTATTGATTTATTTACTCTTTTGTTTGTTACTTCTTAAGGTGATAGTTTATTATTGATTTTAGATCTTTCTTCTTTTTTTAATATATGTTTGCTGTACAGCTGTAAATGTCTCTAAGCATTGCCATAACTGTACTCTGTAAGTTTTGATGTGTATGGTTTTTGTTTTTATTCCTCTAAAAAGATTTTCTGATATTTCAGTAATTTCTTTTATGGCCCATTAGGTTTTTTTAGGAGTGTTTTAATTTCCACTTGTTTATAAATTTCTCTAATTTCTCCTATTGTTGATTTCTCCTTTTAATTTCACTATAATCAGATGACATCTGCAGACTTATAATGCTTTTCAATTTGTTAAAGCTTGTTTTATCACCTAGCATTTGGTATCTTCTGGAGAATGGATCATAATACCTTTGGCAAGATATGTATTCTCTTCTTGTTGGGAGTATCTTAACAGATAGGTGTCTCTTAGATCCAGTTGGTGTGTAACATGGTTCAGTTCTTCTACTTCATTGTGCTTTTGTCTTGTTTTTCTGTCAATTAAGTCTCTAAATTAATTTTTGAATTGCACTAATTTTTTTCCATTTCATATTCTTTAGAGCTAAGTTGTTCATCACGTTTATGTTTGTGAGTGCTGTGGCTTCCTGGCAAGATTGATCCTGTTATCATGACCTGATATTCTTTTTTGTCTTTCTGACAAAACATTTTTTGCCTTAAAAATTTGTTCTATATGTTACTGGTATAACCATTCCAGCTTTCTTATATTTATTGCTCTCATCTTTATTTTTATTCATCAGTTTAATTTCAACTTCACTGTCTTTGAATCTAGAATGTTTCTTTTAAAATAATAATACATTTGGATAATGGGCTTCTTTATTTGGCTCTATTCTGATGTTCACCCTTTTGATCATAGTTTTTCAACCATTTTACACTTAATAGTTAAGATTTATGTCTGCTGATTTAGTATTTGTTTTCTGCATCTTCTGTACTTGTTTTTTTTCTGCTGATTTTATATTGGATCATTTCTAGTGTACTTTTAAAATTCACTTGTCTCTTTTACAATATATGTTGACGTTTTTTAATGGCTACTCTTATAATTTCTAATTTAAAACAATATAATTCAGACTACCAGTATCTTAAATTTATTTGTATATAAGAACTTTATGCCAGTTTAATTTCATTTCCTTTTCCTTTGTACTAGCATTAGAAAACAAATTTAATTTTTATATAAGCTCACTGAGATTTACAGTTGTTTTGTCATTGTCATTAAAAAAAAGAAATGAATTTTCAATACAAATTTCTTTTTCATTCAGTAATTTATATACGTATTGTTTCGTGACATTGATTTATATATGTTTTCTTTCATGAACAAGTGGATAAGAAGTTGTTCTGTCAACCCAAAGGCATGTGGCTGGAATCCACCAGTTCCTCCATAGGACAAAGATGGGCAGATTTTTCCCAGGCAGTTTAGAGTCTCTGAAAACGTGCTGGAGGATCAGAGTCAGTGGTTCCGAGGATAGTGAGTGAGTTAGTTACAGTGTTGTTAATGGCATTCTTCCCACTTTCTTCTGGTGTTTATCCTTTTCCTGCCTTCTGAACTGTATCTTTGTGCAGATGCTGCTCTTTTGCTCTTCAGTGGTTGATGGTTTTAAGAAATGTGCATCTTCCTGCTGTTATTGTTCCTTTTATAAGCCTGTCTGTTGTTTGACTGACAGTTGATCTACAGAAATTAGTTCAGTTCAAGTCTTTTTTTTTTTTTTTGAGCCTATGACCTTTATTCACGCCCCTCCACAGAGTACAGTCGGAGACAAGGCCCCTGCTCAAAGCAAGATAATCTGGAGCTAGGACTCTGGTCACATCCTCAAAGTCCCTTGCCCCTGACACTCTCCTATGAGTAGAAAGTTTATAAAGTGCTGGTGTGTGACAGATCCTCCAGGCCTCACCCCTATAGCTGCAGGGACTCTTGAAGGGCAGAGCACAGCAGAGGTTCCCAGGGGGCTGGGAAGAGCCCCCCACCACCACTGGGGCTGGGGACACTCAGTGCAGTCCTGGGCTGATCAGTTCAAGTCTTGACGTTTATATAGTCTTGGCTGTTACACTCGTTCCTGTCAGATAAGGAAGCTTGGTATTTTTGTAAATGATATTTGAGTTTTGTTCTACATTTTTCTCCTACTGTATCTTGGACCTTCTGCTATGATCCTTTTAAGAATCCCACACCTTCTAATTATTTGAATTTGTGGTTGTAGAGAGTTAAGGTTTATGTGGGCCGTTAGTCCTTTGGCCTGATTGCTTTCATACATCTTTGACTTTCTTCACACTTTTGCTTCATTTAGAGGGGGACTACGAGTTGCATGTTAAGACTTTTTCTTTCACTACTTTGAAGATGTCATTGCACTTTTGGCTGCTGTGATTTCTATGAAGATGTCAACTCTTTAATAGTACATAAGTTTTATTACCATCTATCTAAGTGTGGATCTGTTTAAGTTCATTCAATTTGGGACTTTATTGTCATAAAATGTTTAGATTAATATTATTTCACATAAAATTTGGAAACTTTTTAGCTTTAATTCCTTTTAAATATTTTTGTCTCTTTCTCATCTTTCAGAAATACTGTAGGTTTATGATGTTGCCTTGATATCTCAGTAGGTCTCTATGGCTCTGATAACTTTTCTTTTTTTTATTATTATTAAATTTTGTTAGTTTTAATGAACATTTACAGAGATGTTGGGTTTTCATTCATTCACTGTTTTCTCCACCCTCCTCCCCAGTTCGTTCTTCTTCCCACCCCCCCGAATGTCTGTTTTAATTGTCCAATTGCCACAGTGCTTGTCAAAGCCACTTCTGATTAATCTCCTTTGTCAGTGTGTCCCTTGCCATTCCCTATCACTCCTCCCTGAGAGAGACTTCACCCTGATTCATAAGGAAAAGGGGATGGCGTA
>NW_006399770.1:14999472-15008922 GCF_000299155.1 Elephantulus edwardii
GGGGGGGGGAGAGACAGAGACTGTATTCTGGAGTTTGGGGTGGATTCGTTTGTCACTGACTCCAGCCACTGACTCCAGCTGCCTGACTGAGGCTCAGTATTTTTTCTTGAGCAAGTAATGCTCATTTTGGTTGATTGCCAATATTATGAATTAGTTGATTTTCATTTGTTTTTAGAGATCTAGTTCACCAGGATCCATTACAGAAGGTGATCTCATCATGTGTATGGTGTGTTCTTTATGCGAAATGTTTCTAAGCAATGATTTTATGAATAGCATTCAGTTTTTTTCTACACTTTGAAATACCTTCTGTAAGATAGGCCTTGTTTTTATGTTGAGAGTTTCATAGTATTTAGAGAGCCTGGTAGCACAGTAATTGTTTATCTGCTAATAAAAAAGTCAGTGGTTCAAATTCACCAGCTGTTCCACTGGAGAAAGATGTGACAGTCTGCTTCCATAAAGTTAATAGTTTAGAAATGTTTTGGAGCAATTTTATTCTATCCTGTTGCCAAGAGAACTAACAAGTCTGTCCTAGAGAGGGTGAAACCAAGCTGCTCTTTGGAGGCAAGAATTTTGAGAACTCCAGTGCACATATTTTGGGTATGTAGTGAGGAGGGTCCAGTCCTTGGAGAAAGGATACCATTTTTGGAACAGTGAAAGGATAGCACAGGAGAGGAAGACCCCAGATGAGATAGATTAACATAATAATTGGAATAATGAGGATAAGTGTGTCAGAGATAGTGAGATTGGCTCAGGATAGAACAGGATTCAGAGCTGTTATACATAGGGTTGCTATGAGTCTTTGTTGACTGGACAGCACATAACAACAACAATTGGGTTTCTATGAATCTGAATCATTTCAACAGCAGTGGGTTTTGGATTATAAAGAGAGTATTTGCATTATTTTGGTTTAGACTTTTCTAGATACTCTACATGCCTTTACCTAAATACAGCAACTTTTCTGCCTCTTCTTCAGTGTATACATTTGGTTTAATCTTTGGTAGCCTGTTTAATAATACTTCGACAAATTTTTCCCAAGATTTTTGTCTATCTGTCCATTGCTTTATACTCAAAGCCTAGGATAATATCTAGAACATATTATCTCTAGATAAATATTTTCAAATGAATGAATATTATTTCTCATTTTATTATCATCTGCAATAATCAGTTCTTTCCATACTTTCATTTCCTAAGAACTCCATCAGTATTGTTTAGTGAATGAATACTGTTTTATAAGTAAATGTTTACAGAATTAAATTTTATTTTAGAGAATTTTTTGCACTAATATCAGTATTATTATAATTATTTTTGTGATTATTTTCTCATAGCTTTCGTTTTAATACTTTTTTTTTTCTAGGCCATGGACATAGTCATTCCCTCTTTAACGGTGGTTTAGATCAAGTACATGACCATGGAGATCATTGTCATAGTCATGAATTGAAACATAGTGCTACACAGAGCCATGATCATGGTCACGGACATGGACATGGACATGGGCATGGACACTATCATTCTCATGGTGAGTACAGCCTGTAGATTTTCAAAGTGAAGAGCTTTGTAAATAAATTATGTAGATTCATTATTCATTTGTAAATGAATTATGTAGATTTCTTTTCCTAGTTGAAGTGGTCTTTAAAGGATAATGCAGTCAACTTCCTTTCTGATGAATCAGTCTAAATGGTTCCAGTTTGTAATGACTTAGAACCAGTCCATAGCTGACCTTTCAGTGAGTTTTCAGAGGTAGTTAATCTCCCGGGAGGAGAATTCCCATCTTTCTCCCTTAGTGCAGCTGGTGGATTCAGACTGTGCACCTTTGGGTTGCCAGTACAACACTTTACTTCTGGGCCTCCAGAGCTCCCTAAGTGGTTCCTAAGATTATTTTATTATAACTGTATTGCAAAATTCACTTGATAAAAGTATGTAATTGTGCCTTTCCCACTTCAGTAAGTATGTTATTTTAAAAGAGTTCATGAATAAGATCATTTTGCAATTGAAATAATTAATTTGGCAATTGAAATAATTTTTTTAAAATATAATCAGGCTTTTTGTTTTATTGCATTCTCAAAACCTCATTGTTGTCAAGTTGCATTGACTCCAGCAAGTTTTCAGAGGCTTCAAATTACACAAGAGAATGCCATTCGTTTTCCTTTGGAACAGAGAGTAGATTCAAGTATCCTGTCTTTGGGTTGGCAGTAATAGCTCCTTACCTCCAGGACACCAAAGAGCTAGATCTCTGTGAAAATACAATGGATTTTTTAGACTTTTAAGTTTTTGCTGTACGCTTTAATAGTTATTATTTGGCGCTTATCTTTATGTTTCCTTAGAACTCTGTGAAGCATTATATTTTAAGTTTAAAAATATAACTAAAATAATGATTTTAGCTCTTAAAAGTGTATTTAACTTAATGTCTTATATCAGCATAAATAAATGGAAGTGAACATTTAAAAATTTTTTTTCTTGATTGTTTCTAGTTGGCCCCTAACTCACGGAAACCCTTTTATAATGAAGTTGGATCATTTGTGGTTCATAGGGATTTCACTGATTTTTCACAGTTGGAACACCAGCCATTTGTTTACAGGTTTAGTTTATAAATGAGTAATTTAGACATAAAAAGATAGTATTTAGTATAAACATCTATAACCATGGAGTAGATACTAACTGATAATCAGACCTCCATTGGATTTCTGAGGTTGTTAATCTTTATGAGAAAAACTTCTGCCTTTTTTTCAAGGAGTATTTAACAGATTCTATTTGTGCTTTTAGTTAGCAGCCTGATAAGTTATGCACTGCACCCCTAGGGCTTCTATAATTTAGTATATTATTATTGTTGTTATGTACCATCGAGTTGGAACCAACCCATAACCAATCCTCCAGTGGGTCTCTGTGGCAGTAAATTGCATAGGAGGAGATTATCCATCCTTCTCCTATGGAGCAGCTGGTGGATTCAAATTACATGCCTTTCAGATTATGGCACAGCTTCTTACCGTTAGGCAACTAGAGCTAGTAACTAGCATATAGTAAAACTAGATTCTTACACAGGGAATAAGACCAGTACTTGTGATTTATAGTAATATTCTGCGTCCATTTTGTATAAGCCAAAAAGGGACATGAAGTAGTGATTCTCTTTTGCTCATAAGAAAGAGAGTCTAGATTATGAAACTTTATGCTCTAATAGTGTTGTAAACCTAGAGGAAATGGATGGATTCCTAGGAACCCAAACCCTACCCAAATTGACACAGACAGAAGTTGAGCAGTACATAAAAAAGACACCCCTGCTAAACAAGTCCTGGCCCAGATGCTTTAAAAATTAATTCTACCAGACATCCAGAGCTAAACTATCACTAGTTCTACTTAAATTATTTCAAAATACAGAAAAAGAAATGCTCCCAGAGGCATTCTATGACATAAGCATAATCCTAATACCAAAATCAGGCAATGACATCACCAAAGAAAACCCCAAACTTATAGACAGATATTTCCCATGAGTGTAGATACTGAAATCTTTAACAAAATACTGACCAAAAGAACCCAACAGTATATACAAAAAATAATTCCCCATGACCAAGTGAGATTCATAACAGGAATGCAAGGATGGTTCAACTCAATAAAAGCGCTTAATGTAATTAATCACTTTAACAATGCAAAGAACAAGAACCAACCATATGATCTTGTCAGTTGATTCAGAAAAAGCTTTCAACAAAATCGTACATCCTGTCCTGATTAACACTTCTAGAAGAATAGGAAGAGGAGAATCTCCTCAACATAGTGAAAAGCATATATACAAAACCAAGAGTTAACATCATTCTCAATGGAGATTGAAAACATTCCTCTTGCAAACAGGAACCAGGCAAGGTTTACAGGTTCAATGCAATCCCAATATAGATACCAAATTCATTCTTCAAGAAAATAGAAATGACAATTTCCAGTTCTGTTCTGACCGTTTAATCTCTTCTTGGATGGTATCCTTGCTATTATCTCAGAGTTCCTCTCTTCTTCAGTCATTAGTATTCAATGTCTGGAACCTATCTTGATATAGTTATTAAATTCAAATGAAATAGACTCAAGGGCATATTTTGGTTCTTGTGGATTTGTTTTAATCTTCCTTATCAGGCTGTGCCAAGAAATCTGGAAGATAGATATTTGTCCATTAACTGGAAGAGATTCCTGTTTATTCCTAGTATGAAAAAAAAGATGTTCCAGTAAAATGTGGCAATTATTAAACAATATCATTAATATCCATACAAGAAAAATCTTGCTGAACACTATTAAAATATGACTAGAACAGTATGTCAACTGAGAACCTCCAGAAATACAAGCCACAGTCATCAGAGATAACAATGCTAAAGTGTGATAAATCTTAGCTAAAAGCAGAAAATACCAGAAACATATCTACAGTATTTTATTGACTGTGTAAAGGTATATGACTGTGTGAATTACAACAGATTATGGCTAACATTGAAAGGATTGAGAATCCCAAAATACTTAATTGTACTCATGTAAAACCTATACTCACGTAAGAATGTGTTTTCTTTTGTGAAAAGAGCAAGGGAACACTGCATAGTTTAAGAAAAATATTTATCAGTGATGTAACCTTTCTCTATAACTAGTCATTTTGTATATTGAAGAAATCATTCAAGAAGCTGGACTTTATGAAATAGAATAATACATCAGGATCAGAGAAAAAGTCATCAACAGCCCATGTTATGGAGGTAACACAGCCTTGATGGCTGAAAGTGAGGATGACTTGAAATGCATTCTGCAGAAGATTAAGGACAGTAGCCTTCAATAGAGTTCATTTCCATATAAAGAAAGCAAACATTGTTAACACTGGGCCAGAAGTTAGCATCATGATAGATGGAGAAAAGATGGAGATTGTGAATCACAGTCACCTTTGGAACCAGCAGTCAAGAAAGCAAACGATGAGGCACTTTGGGAAAATCTGCTCTCAGAGATCTGTCTACAGTACTAAAGAGCAATGAGGTCAGTTCAAAGACTCAGGTGCACTTGATCCAAATGATAGTCTTCTCATTTATAGCTATGCTATGCATCTGAAATTTAGAAAAAGACTAAAGGTGACTGAAAAATTGATGCCTTTGAATTGTGGTGTTGGGAAGAATACTGAAGATCTGATAGACTGCCAAGGGAGCAAACAGGTCAGTCTTGGGAAAAGTGAAGAAATCAGGGTGGTTTGGAGACAAGGATAGTGAAACTTCATCTCGTATATTTGGGCATGTTGTTAAAAGAAACAGTCCTTGGAGAAGAACATCCTGATTAGAAGGAGGGATAGTCAGCAAAGAAGAAGAAGACCCTCAACAAGATGGGTTGACATATTTATTATAACAGTAAGCTCGCGTATGTTGGACATGGTCGTGATAGCAGTGGGTAGGGCAGGTTTCAGATCCATTGTATATAGGATTGCTGTGAGTCATAGGTGATTCAACAGCACATGCAACAATAACAAGTTGTATTTTTAAAAAGGAAATTAGTGATAAATTTTAGGGAATTAAGTGGCAAAGAGATAAAGTTGAAGCTCTGTTTCTCTTAAAGGTTCAGTTATTACCCTCCTTTCATCTATAGACTTCACAGTCTTCAGATCTTTGAGATCTTCCACTGGCTTCTCTCCTTTGAGAGAGTTCATAGATCATGGGGGCGGGGCATGCGGGGGGCATTCATATTGTCCTAGACATGGCTTACTTCTCATATGTTTCTCTGTTTACAGCTTGATCACAAAGTACTGCCTTACTCAAAAGAGCTATATACCTAAGAGGAGGAAGAATTGAGTTGGTTAAGGAACTAGCCAGTCTTTGCCACAAAGGTCATTGTCTCTATTCAAGATGATTTTCACATTTTACATTGATGTGATTTATGTTGTCTTATATAGTTATTTTAAGATACAAAAAACCTTCCAGATAAAAAAACCCTTTAAGATAAAAAAAAAAACCACAAAAGTCTTCAGTGGGGATTGCATTGCATAATCAAGAAAACAAAAATCCATTAACACTAGACAAATGATTGTTGGAGAGAAGATTGTAGTTGTCAGTGATTTCATTTTACTTGGATCGGAAACACCCACCCATGGGAGCAACAGTCAAAAAAGCAAAAGATGTGTTGTACTGGGCCAGTCTATTGTCAAAGACCTCTTTAAAGTGCCAAAGAGCAAGGATGTAGCTATGCCAGACTGTTCTTGGAAAGGAATATCATCCATGGAAAGATGGGAAGTGAAATGAGGAAGACCCTTGATGAGATGGATTGATTCAGTGACTGGGATAATTGGGATGGGTGTGTCAGAGGCAATAAGATTGGCACAGGACAGAGCAGGGTTTAGGGCTGTTGTACATAGGGTCGCTATGAGTCCCAGGCGACTTGACGGCACTTAACAACAACAAGGTATACCTGAACTAAACCAAGATATTTTTCTTTGCTTTATATGCATCTGAACATTGGCCAATGAGTAAGGAATATGGAAGAATCAATGCCTTTGAATTGGGTGTTAGAGAAGACTATTGAATATTCCATGGACCGCCAAAGAACAAACAAGTCTATCTTGAAGAAAATGCAGTCAGGGTGCTCCTTAGAGGCCAGGAAACATTGTCTCACACATATTGGACATGTTTATCAAGAGGGACCAGTCCTTGGAAAAAGACATCATACTAGAAAAAGTTAGAAGTCAGTGAAAGAGAAGACCTCAATAGTATTGCTACAGTATCTGCCACAATGAGGACAGCAGACATTATGAGGATGGTGCAAGATTTTGATCTTTTATTCATAGGATAACTATCAGTTGTAATAGATTTTACACCAGTGACCAACACAGTTACAATGGTATAACTCTTATTATTGCTATTGTTGTAGGTGTCCTTGAGTTGAGTACAATTCATAGAAACCCTGTACACAACAGACCCGAACCCTGCCCTATCCTGTGCTATCCTCCTCATCTGACACACTTGAGCCCATTGTTGTAGTCACTGTGTCAACCCATCTCATTGAGAGGCTTGCTCTCTTTCACTTACACCCCATCTTTCCATGCTTGATTTTCCTTTCCAAAGAATAGCCTTGCACAGCTACATGTCGAAAATAGGAGACAAGGTTTCATCATCCCTGTCTCTAAGGAGCACTGTGGCTGCACTTTTCTCCAGTTTTCTTTTGTTTGTTCTTTTGGCAGTCCATGGGATATTTAGTACTATTCTACAGCACCTCAGAACCTGTTTTATTAGTGTAGTAGAATATATCTTCCAATATAATTTTAAAGAAACCCCAAACAACTGTCCTCATAATGACTGACTACATATATAGACAGAAATCTATTTTAGAAATTCTTTTCTCCTGCCTTCATTAGGATCTGTATAAACTTTTATTTATAAACTAGGATTTTCAGGATAGCCGTTCTTTGCTTTCCACATTTTGTTGTTAGGCATCTTCGAGTTGGAACTAACTCAAAGCTGACCCTCCAGTGTGTTCGCAGAGGCACTAAATTGTATGTGAGGTCGTCGCCTGTTTTTCCCCAGAGCAGCTGATAGATTTGAACCACATGTCTTTGGGTTGGCCGCAAAACTCGTTATTGCTTAGCCTCTAGAGCTCTCTTAATTTCCACATACCATGCAAAATCTGATTGAAATCAGTGTACTACTTTATGCTTTTGATTATGCCACTCTAGAATTGTCATAGTGCTTTTAAAAGGTTCAGTGATAAGGATTTGCCATGCTTTTGGCGCTGTGGTCCAGGAACTGTGACCCTAGACAGGTTTCCTATTAGTAAAGATCATCAAGCTTGTAAGTCCTCTTGTGATCCTTGAAGAAATGCTTGCATTCTTTGACCATGCTTAAAGCTAAGTAATTATCTTTGAGAAATTTAAGTGTAGAAATTGCAATATTTGGAAGTATAAAATGAAAAAAAGTATTTTTAGCTCTTCTATGTGGAATGATTGCCATATCTGACCAGAAGCTACTGGAAAGCTGTTTACCAGAATGCAGCTACCCTGTATTTTAAACTGGCTTTATTTATTGGATTTCTTTTAGTTTCGAACACTAGATTTACTTCTCTCTAAATTTTCCTTTTGTAAAATTAGCATGTTGCTGGTTTTATGTGCTATTGATTAGATTGTAACTCCCCATACTTTTTCTTGGGCTATAATTAATGGAAGCAGGTCACCATATCTTTCTCCCATGGAGCTACTGAGTGGATTTGAATTCCCAGTACACCCTCTGGTTTGAAGCTACTGTACCACCAAGACTCATTAAAATAAGCACACGAAGGAAAAACTCCACAAATGTAACTGAAATCAAGTTGATTCCAACTCACTGGGTTTCCAAGGCTTTAAATCCTTTTTTTTTTTTTAATTAATTTTAATGTTTACAGAGATTTTGGATTTCCATTCATTTATTGTTTCACTTTTCTCCCTGCCCACCCCTCTGCCCCTGTTTGTTCCTCTCTTTGAAAAGTAATAGAAAATTCTTTCATTGGTATACAATCCACCCCCCTCCCTGAGTACACTCCACTACGCAGCCTTCCTTCTGGACTCTGGCCATAACCATAATACCCAATCATATATTGTTATTAATTTTAATGAAAGTTTACAGAGACTTTGGATTTCCATTTATTCATTGTTGCACTTTTCTCCCTGTCCAACCCCCCACTCAGTTCGCTCTTCTCTTTGGAAAGTAAAAGAAAAAATTCTTTCATTGTTATACAGATCTTCCCCCCAAGTCCACTCCACTATGCAGCCTTTGTTTTGAAAAGTAAAAGAAAAATTCTTTCATTGTTATACAATCCCTCTCCCCAAGTCCACTCCACTGTTCAGCCTTCATTCTGGACTCCTGTCATGACAATAATACCTAATCATAAATCCCTTTTAAACAGTTCTCTTCCTCATCTGTTTCCATGTGGTATTCATAATTTATCTCATCTTTCTCAGTCTCCCCCCAACCCCGATGTCAGTCCCATTTTACAGCAGTGACACTATGCAATATTTATCCTTTTGTGACTGAGCTATTTCACTCAGCATAATGTCCTCCAGGGTCACCCATTTTGTATACTATTTCATGAGTTTCTTGCTTTTCAATGCAGCATAGTGTTCCATTGTGTCAATATGCCACAGCTTCTCGATCCATTTGTTTGTTGATGGGCACTTATGTTGTTTCTAGCTCTTTGCTATTGTGAACAAAGCTGACATAAAGATAGGTAAGCATATGTTTGCTTGGGTGGCATTTATGGGTTCTTTAGGGTATATTCCTAGTAGTTGAATTGTTGGGTCAAATGGTATTTCTGTTTGCAACTTTTTGAGAAAGTTCCATGCAGCTTTCCATAGTGGCTGCACCATTTTACACTCCCACCAACAGTGAATAAGGGTTCCAATTTCTCCACAACCTTGCCAGCATTTGTAGTTTGCTGTTCTGTTAAATTTGCTATTCTTATTGGGGTGAGATGATATCTCATAGTTGTTTTGATTTGCATGTC
>NW_006399770.1:15013179-15017310 GCF_000299155.1 Elephantulus edwardii
CCAAGTCCCTTCAGAAAATATCTTCCATTGTCCACCCCATGATCTGACAGTTTGTATCTTAAGCTTTCTTGGCTTCTGTGATTCCAAACACGTCAACTGCTGACATTTTTTTTCCTTTTACTAGATTGCTTAATATATTGATTTTATCAGTACCTTGTGCCTGTCATGTATTTTGAAATTGCTTAGGTTTATCTTTACTAAATTACTATATTAAATTTTAAAATATAATTTTCAGGTTTGATATAGCTGTACAGTCGTATATTTTTCATGATATATTTAAATGAGAAATACTCAGACTTGAAAAATTTGAATTGGGAATTGAAGCATATTTTAAAATAATTTTACTTAACTCTCTACAGATGGCCCCTCGTTTAAAGAGACATCAGGACCCAGCAGACAGATTTTACAAGGTATGAGAAACAATTTGTATGGTTTCAAAGTTTTATGACCTTGCTTTCATAGTTTTTAGTTGTCTGAAGTGCTTCCTTAATGAAAAATACGTAATGTGGTATTTTTATGTAGAATGTCATATTTCACCCTACTATGAGTAATTACCTCCTTTGCTATAAAACGAGAACTGGGTGACGCCCTGTTTCCATTATTGAAACTTTTGATAAAAGAATTTATAGAAGGAAGAAAAAAATCTTGTGATAAAATATTTTATAGTAGAATTTCATAAGGAAAATACAAGTCAGAATCTAAAATTCTTATAGAATCCAGACTTCGTGGAGCAGTTGAAGCTGGATTAACCACGGAAACCATTGCTTTGAAATAGTCTTTAACCTTTAAACCAAGAGTATTCTCTGAAAACTTGAAAGGAAACAGAAGTTTAATTTCCTGGTAAATCATATCTGTCTTGAGTATTGTGCTGTTTTAAAAGAATTACCTGTATGGGAGAAACTGACAACAATGACTTGAAAGATTAAATAGGAAGCTTCTAAAATTATTTTAATGAGAGAAAAGCAGTTTGTAAATAGAAAGTGACAGTGTTTGCATAATTCTAAGAATGTAATCAGTGTTATTGAATTGGATGTATAGAATTTATTAAACTGTTAGGTGTTCTATTGTACATATTTTCAACGGCAGCAATAAAAATAAATTCTTAAATAAAATTTTAACTTTGTAGAGATTATTTTATGTAGTAAGTATATCAACAGAAGTTCTTTTTGGTTGTAACTTGACTGTTATACAAATATTAGTAAATTAGACTCCTTACATAGATATAATTCAAATGTTGTTGTTATATTCCTTCAAATTGAAACAAACTCATACCTGACTCTCCAGCATTTCTCAGAGGATGTTGTTAGTCATCTGGGAGGAGATTGCGCATCTCTCCTACATGACTATAGTATTCTAGAGTAGTATATTTACATTTATAGGATTATTAGAGTTTTTCCAAGCATATTATTTGATATGTATTTGTGTTATAGAAATTTCTAGAGCATTAATTGTTATGCTTATTCAATCCTCTGTCATATCTAAGCAAGCATCAATTGATGACATCTAAACAGTAATTTACATGTTTTATAAAATACTGCCAAATTATATAAACAACAGGAAATCAGTCTTGTCTATAAACTATTGTAGTTTCCTTTTTGAAATTGATCCAGTCTTAGGCTTACAGTTCCATTCACACTTTAGTGCCAGATATGTCTAATTCTTATCTCCTATCTTCTGTCTTCTTCCTTTTATTAACTTTTGAGTTCAGTTTTATTTTCTCAATGGTTTGTGATCCACTTTTGACTGCATCTGTTTTTCTTCACTATTTTTTATATAATTTTACTCACATTTCCTTTTATTCTCTAAATCTGTTTCTCAAGTCTTGTAGAGTTTGTTTTGAAGAGGCTTAAATGTATTTTCATTTTTAAATTATTTACTGTATCTTCAATGTGACTGACCCCTGGTTTTCTAGATTCTTTGGCATTTATATTATTGGTATTTTTCCAAGTCTTCTAAGACACTTAAATTTTCTATAAATTAACATATTAGTTTAGATTTCTTTCTTTAATGATTTTTTTCTTCTAAAAAGTTAGTAGAATGCTAAAAGGGTTTATTAAAACCTGTTCTCAAGTCAGGAAGTGAGTTTAGCCGAGGATCTTTATTTATTTATTTATCTAAATTTTATTATTATTATTACTAATTTTAATGAAAATTTACAGAGACTTTGGATTTCTGTTTATTCATTGTTGCACTTTTCTACCTGCCCACCCCTCCCCTCCAGTTTGTTCCTCTCTTGGAAAAGTAAAAGAAAATTCTTTCATTGTTATATAATCCCTCCCCATAAGTCCACTCCACTACATAGCCTTTGTTCTGGACTCCTGTCATGACAATAAAACCCAATCACATATCCCTTTTAAATAGTTCTTTCTTTCGTCTGTTTCAATGCCGTATACTTAATTTATCCCCTTTTACTCTGTCTCCCCCAATCTCTATGTCATTCCCGTTTTACAGCCGTAGCACTATTCAGTATTTGTCCTTTTGTAACTGAGATATTTCACTCAGCATAATGTCCTCCATGGTCACCCATTTTGAGTAATATTTCATGAGTTCTTTGTTTTTCAATGTAGCATAGTATTTCAGTGTGTGAATATACCAGATCTTCTCTATCCATTTGTTTGTTGATGGGCACTTAGGTTGTTTCCAACTCTTTACTATTGTGAACAAAGCCTTGATAAACATGAATTTGCGTATATCTGTTTGGGTGGTGGTTATGGGTTTTTTTGGAGTATATTCCAAGTAGTAGACTTGCTGGGTCAAATGGTGTTTCTATTTGCAACTTTTTGAGAAGGTTCCATACAGCCTTCCATATTGGCTGCACCATTTTACACTCCCACCAATATTGAATTAGGGTTCCAGTTTCTCCACAACCTTGCCAGCCATTTGTTGTTTGCTGTTCTGTTAAATTTTGCTATTCTTACTGGAGTGAGTTGATACAGTTGTTTTGATTTGTTTCTCTCTTAGAGCTAGGGGTTTTGAACATTTCTTCACATGTTTATTGGCCATCTTTGTTTTTTGGTCTTCTTTGGTGAAATGTCCCAAGGGTCTTTTTAAAGGATCTTTTTAATGTAAGCAAAATCAACAAGTGAATCTTCTTTTTACTTTCACGGTAGGCTTTCTGTTTGTCTTTTTCTTTTCACTGTTGGCATTTTGTTTTGTTAATTTCTAACTTTATCAAACACAATGATTAAAAATTACAAAGTTTCAAAAACTTAGATCTCTTAGGGATTTTTAGCATAAGGAACCTTGTGTTAGTTAGATGTGAATATTTCCTTTTGAAAGTTAAAGTGGTTCTAGTAGTTACTACTGTTATTTGCCATGAAGTTGAATCTGACTCAAGGTAACCCTAGATGTGAAGAGTAGGGTTTTCAAAATTGTGAACTTTTGTAAGTAGAGTGGGTGGATTTGAACCTTTTGATAAGTGGTCAAGTACTTAACCTTTTTCCCCACCAGGCACTTAGTTAATTATTATACCAGTGTATTTCAGGTAATGCTGACTTTGTGAGCTTGAGCCACATGTGATCATGCCCTTTTCTGTTCTTTGTTTCTAACATTTAATAATGCTGTTTAATTGTTTGCTGTTTGAAATCTATTACAGAAACTGATTTTTTAAAAAATAAGTAATCTTAATATAGTATACTTTTGTTATAGAAGTTCTCTTAAGAAAGCTGGTAACTTTTTGAAGAATTGTGGTAAAGAAGTGGTTATAAAAGCCAAAACTCTATACAAAGGAAAAATTATATCTCGGTACTAAGTGATGAGTTATTTCTGGTATAATACTTGATAAATAAAGTTTCATAGTAGTGTATGAGTGGAAGAATATTTTGCTAGGGCTTATTAATATTAGATTGAACTTTGTTAATTGATTTTATAATTAAACGTAGAGTTTTTAATGTGTTTGAGTTGAAGTAAATCTGTTTTAATCACCTAGTGAATAACTAAAAAAAAAATTAGCATCTCTAAAATGCACACATGTAATTTTATATGTTCTAGCTATTTCTTAATGGGTATCATATTGAAAGTTATTCGGTTTTTAGCTAGGAATGACTGAAATCTTTGCTGGAAAAGAAATATTACTCACTAAATATTAAATGCTAGAGAATTTATATTAGTTGCATCATTTCAAAAATATAA
>NW_006399770.1:15026696-15042485 GCF_000299155.1 Elephantulus edwardii
AATTGGAAAATTATCTGCAGAAGACTCAAGCAAGATCCACATCTCACTCCATACTCAAAAACCAACTCTAGGTGAATCATGGACCTGGGACTAAAACCAAGGACTATAGGCTTCATTAAAGAAAAGCTTTGAAGAACTCTAGATGTCCTAATCCACAACATAAACAGTCTTCCAAGTATCCTGAAAAAAATCTACAACCATAAGATAAAATAGATGAATGGGACCTTCTAAGAATCAAATCCCTATGCATATCCAAAAACTTCTCCAACAGGGTAAAAAGGGAAACCATAGATTGGGAAAAGTATTTGGCAATGACATGTCAGATAAGGGACTTATATCTAGAGTTTATAAAATACTTGAGCACCACAAGATCAAATTAAACAATTCAATTGAAAAATAGGCACAGGATATGAACAGACACTTCACCAAAGAAGACATTCAGATGGCCAACAAGCACTTGAAGAAATGTTAAAAATCCCTAGCTCTAAGAGAGATGCAAATCAAAACAACTATGAGATATCATCTCAAGCCAGTAAGAATATAAAAATTTAACAGAAAAGCAAATGCTGTCGAGGTTGTTGAGAAACTAGAACCCTTAGTCACTGTTGGTGGAAGTTTAAAATTGTGTAACCACTGTGGAAGGCAGTGTGGCACTTTCTCAAAAAGTTGCAAATAGAGATACCATTTGACCCAACAATTCCACTACTGGGAATTCACCTCAAAGAGACCATAACTGCCACCCAAGCAGATATATGCACACCCATGTTTATCACAGCTTTGTTCAAGATGGCAAGGAGTTGGAAACAACCTAAGTGCCCCTCAACAAATGAATGGGTAGAGAAGCTCTGGTATATTCACACAATGGTATACTATGCTGCATTGAATAACAAGGAACTCATGCAAAAATATTTTTCACAATGGGTGACCCTGGAAGACATTATGCTGAGTGAAATATCTCAGTCACAAAGGGGCAAATACTGCATAATGCAATTGTTGTGAAACAGGACTTGCATTGGGGTTGAGGAAGATTGAGAAAGATGGGATAAATAATATATACTGTATTGAAACAGATGAGGGTGAAAACTTTAAGATGGATATGTGATAAGGTATTATTGTCATGACAGGAGTCCAGAATGAAGGCTGCATAGTGGAGTGGACCTGGGGGGAGTGATTGCAAAACAGTGGGGGGAACTTTTCTTTTGCTTTTCAAAGAGAAGTGTGTACTGGGGGGTGGAGGAGTGGGCAGGGAGAAACGTGCTACACTGAATGATTGGAAATCCAAAGTCTCTGTAAATTTTCAGTAAAATTAATTTTTATATAGAAGACAATGAAAAGTATTATAACAGAATGTGTAAAGAATTGGACCTGGAAGGTAAAAGGAGAACTTGCTAAGTATTTCTCAAGCTGAAAGAATTGAAGAACATATTCAAGTCTCAAGTTGCAGTACTGAGAGTTGCAGTTATCTGGGCAAAATCTTGAATGATCTAGAAAACATAAAAAAAATAGAATGACTACACAGAGTCATCACTTCATCAAAAATAATTGGTCAACATTGAAATTTCAAGAAGTACCATAAGAACAAGAATGAATGACAATAAAGGAAGAAATTCAAGCTATATGAAGACATTATTAAAAAAGAAACTCTAGCTCGGTAAAAAAGGAATCTGTTGACCAGATTCCACTAATGGATTTAGTACTGGATGTGTTACGCCAGGAAATTTGGAGGACAGCTACTTGGCCAACTGATAAGAAGAGATCCTTGTTTATTCTCACTCCCAAGAAAGGGTATCCAACAGAATGTGGAAATTATCTACCAGTATCATCTGAAAGCAAAATATTGCTACAGATCATCTGGAAACAATTAGAGCAGTACATTGAGAAAGAACTTCCAGATGTTTAAGCTAGATTTAGAAGAGGCCATGGGTGGCACCAGAGATAAGCAGAGAATGCCAGATAGAGGTCTACTTGTGTTTTACTGTTTATGCAAAGGCATTTGACTGTGTATATCATAACAAATTATGGCTAACATTGAAAAGAATGGGAATCCAAAACACTTAATGGTGCTCATAGGAAACCTGTATTTAGACCTAGCTGTTGTCCATACAGCAAGGAAGCACTGCATGGTTTAAAATTAGAAAAGATGTACATTAGAGTTATAACCTTTCTCTAATCCTGTTGAATTTCTGTGCTGACCAAATTAAATGGGAAGCTGGAGTTTAAGAAGAATAATGCATAATCAAGACTGTAAGTGAGGAAGACTTGAGGTTTTGAAGATTGAGGAGTACAGGCTTCAGTATGACTTATATCTAAACATCAAGAAGACAGAAATCGTCACCACTGAACCAACATGCAACATCATGATAGAGAGGAGATTGAAATTGTGAGCAATTTAATTTTACTTGCATTCACATCAACATCCTTGGCACCAACAGTGAGGAGATCAGGAAACATACTGCATTGGGCAAGTCTGCAGTCAGGATCATCCACTCCAAATTAATGAGGAGTAATGATGTCAATGTGAAGACTAAGGTGTGCCTGATTCAGGCCATGGTCTTTTCAATCACTTATTTGCTGTGCATTTGGATGCTGAACAATGAATAATGATGACAAAAAATTTTGTCTGAACTATGGCCTTTGCATGGTGGTTTTGGGGAATAATACTGAATATCCCATGGACTTCCAAAGGAGCAGGATGTTTCATGGAGGCAAAGATGCTAAAACTTCATCTTACATACTTTAGGCATCTCCAGCATACTACTTGGAGGCAAAAAATGATAAAGCTTCATCTCACATACTTTGGGCATGTTGCTAGGAGATGCTATTCCTTTGAGAAGGAGAACATGCTTGGAAAGGTGGTGGGATGGAAAAAGAGAGGAAGACTTTCAATCAGGTGGATTGACACAATGATTACAGTAATGGGCTAGAATGTGTGAGAGATGAAGATAGCGCAGGTTAAGACAGAGTTCAGATCTGCTCATAGCATTGCTGTGAGTTGTACTCAAAGGTACCTACAACTACAAACTTAGTATTTAATTAAATGTTAAAAGTTCAGAATGTTTTTAAGGTCATTTTAATGCATTCAGATCCCTGCTTTGTTTTACAATGAGTTTGAATTTGGTATGTAATTTTAGGTAACAAAGCCCTAATACCAGGACTGGTAGTTGTCCACAGGAAATTCTGTATCTAATGGTAATTATTTTAATCACCAGCAGAGGGCTCTATATGTACATATGTTTGTAGTTTTCCACTTACTGTCTACCAATTCAAAAACTTTAGTGCTGGTTGGGGTGTTACTGGTGGGTTTTTTTGGTGTTTTTTTTTTTTTTTAAATGAATTATTAACTCTTTTGTTTCTTTTAACCAGCTAGGCACTTTTAAAAATAAGTTTGTTTCTCTTTTCCTTCACATAGTGTTGTTGCTGTTAAGTGCCTCCCAAAGAATTGAGTACAGCTTATAGTAATACTATGAACAGATCTGAACTCTGTCCTATCCTGTGCTGTCCTTACAATCTCTGACATACTTGAGCCAATTGACTGTGTCAGTCTACCTGATTGAGAGTTTTCCTCTCTTTTACTGTCCCTCCATGTTCCCAAGCATGATGTCCCTCCTAGCAGTGTGCTCCAAGTATGTGAGGTGATGGTTAATCATCTTTGTCTCCAAAGAACACTCTGGCTGCACCTTCTCTAAGGCATATCTGTTCTTTTGGCGGTCAATAGGATATTCAGTACTATTCTCGAACAATATAGTTTAAAACCTTCAGTTCTTTTTTTGTCATCTTTATTCACTGTCCAACTCTCATCAGCATAGAAAGTAAGTGATTGAAAAGATCATGTCCTGAATAAGATGCACCTTTGTCCTCAAACTAATATCGTTGCTCCTCAGTAATTTAGAGAGATCCGGACTTTATCTATAATGTATACAAACATGAAAGCTCATTACAAATCAGATTCCACCGTGGGGTCTTCTCCTTTACCTGTGGGGTGAGTAGGGATTTCTGAGGTCGTTTGTGCTGTCCTGGTTCTCCACTTGTGCAGATTTCTTTCTGCTCCCTCTACACATCCTGCAAACGCTTTCCACGCCGCCTTGGGCCTGTGGCCCTTAGGCCAAGAAAAAGAAACTATCTGCACACCAATTCTACAGGACACTTCACCTTCACTTGGGAAACAATGCCACTAAACTTAAGAGACAGTGGTCATAGCATAAGAAACTGTCATCACCCGACGTGTTTGGAATCACAAAAACCAAAGAAGCTTCAGATATAAGATATCAGATCAAGGGCTGGATAATGGGAGATAGCTGTGAAGGCATTGCGTAGAAGTGGATGGGTATTCTGGTGGATGGTGGAGCAGGGAAATAAGTGGGTCAAGACACTTGTGCAAAGGGCAGAGGCAACACTGAAACTAAAGGTTAATTCCACAATAAGGGATATATCTTTCACTTCTTCTATAAAATGCTTGTCTTTCGGATAGTTCTCTAAATCTGAACATTTAGACTAGGAAGAAGGATTGGCCGTCCACTTCTGAAATAACAGGCCTCTGAAAACCTTATGTACATGCATTGCGATGGGAAAGTCTGGTGTTAGGGACCTCTCCAAAGTACTGAAGAGCAGTGGTGTCTCTCTGGAGACCAAGGTGTGTCTGATACAGGCCATGGTCTTTGCAGTCACTTGTTATGCATCAGAGAGTTGGACAATGACTAGGGAAGATAAAAGGAGAATTGATGCCTTTGAGCTGTGGTGCTGGAGAAGAGTATTGAGTGTACCTTGGACTGCTAAGAAGCAAACAGAGTCATCCAGGAGATGGTTAAACCAGGCTACTCCTTGGAGGCAAGGATCCTGAGGCTTCATATGACATACTTTGGACATGTTGTAAGGAGGGACCAGTCCTTGGAGAGGGACATTATACTTGGGAGGGTAGAGGAACAGCACAGGAGGGTAAGACCCTGTATGAGGTGGATTGATTCAGTGACTGAGGTAATCAGGATGTGTGTGTCAAAGACAGTGCGATTGGCACAGGATAGAGCAGAGTTTAGGGCTGTTGTACATAGGGTCACTATGAGTCGCAAGCGACTCGGTGGCACACAACAACAAAAACAAATCAGATAGTTTAACTTGTAATTTAAAAAGGAAATCTTATATCCGTTAGCTAATTTGAGAAGCATCCTGTTATTTCCATTAATAAAAGTCCTAGTATGTAGTGATTCTACATTCTTGATGAGTTTTCAAGTTAATATTTAATTATACATATATATAAAAGTAAATATTCTAGGATATCTGTTTAAATTGATCAGATGATGCTATTTTGATTCCAATTATGCTTTATTTCTAGGTGTTTTTTTACACATTCTAGCAGATACACTTGGGAGTATTGGTGTAATTGCATCTGCCATCCTGATGCAAAATTTTGGTCTGATGATAGCAGATCCTATCTGCTCAATTCTTATAGCCATGCTTATAGTAATAAGGTAAGTGTCGGGATTCTATTTTCAAGCATTAAAAAGAGAGATAAATGATAAATATACTATTTAAATTACTCTAAAATACAAATTATTATGTTAGGTTTATTCTTTTCTTTAGTTCTTAAAAATTTGTGTCTCTTAATTTCATCATTTTCTTTTCATTCTTATTTTTTTCTTGCTTATTGTGTGATGCATCTTTTGGGTATTTAACAAACTCTTTGGCTTGCGATTTAAATCTGGAATATTCCTCAAAAATACAACTCTGTGGAGTATTAGAAATATGAATCTTGTCTATGGTTTGATTCTTATCCCTGTGATACTTACATTGTGCATTAGAAAAGGAATAATTTAACTTATTTTGGTAGATATCCTCCTGTAAAGATTTTATACCTTGAAAAATCTGATGGATGGTTAGCTATGAATCGTTTCTGACTTGATGACAGTGTATCTGTGAGTGAATTTTACTTTGTAAAGGAATTCTAGTAGCATAGTGTGTTACGTGTTACATTGCTAAATGAAAGCTTAGTGGTTCAAATCCACTAGTTGTTCCATAGGAAGAAGATAGGCAATTCCTTCTTGTAAAGATTTATAGTCTGGTAAACCTTATGGAGGGTCACTATGAATTAGAATTGATTTGGCAATATTGTGTAGAAAATAATCTTACCATTGCAGAAATCTTATGAAGATACTTCTTAAAATATATTTATGTCTGTCTCCTCATATAGTTTATACAATTTTGGGAGAAGGAGCTATCTTTTAGCTTTTTATCTTCTCTATTGCCTACCATAGTGGCATTATGTATGTAAAGGTATATGTGTGTGCTTGCATGTGTATGTTTCATGATTTGTCTGAATTTTTTGAATTATATAGTTATTATCTCAAGTTTATCTCAGTTGATGATGTTTTTGTTATGTGCCATCGAGTTACTTGTGACTTATAGTGACCTTATGTACAGTAGTCCTAAACCCTACTCTATTCTATGCCAGTCTTATTATTGTCTCAGACACACCTATCCCCATTACCCCAGCCCCTGAGTCATTCCATCTCATTGGGGGTTTTCCTCTCCTGTGCTGTCCCTGTACTCTCCCAAACATGGTGTCCTTCTCCAACGACTGATCCCACCTTTCATTATATCCAGTGGATGTTAGCAAAGCTTCGGAATCCTTGCCTCCAAGGATTAACCTAGTCTCACCCTCACTAGGATGAACTTGTTTGTTCTTCTAGCAGTCCATGATATATTCAACACTCTTCTCCAGCACCACAGCTCAAAGGCATCAAATATCCTTCTGTCATCCAGTCATTGTCCAGCTTTTTGATGCATAGCAAGTAATTACAAAGACAATGGCCTGGATCAGGTGTACCTTAGTCTCCAGAGTAACATTGTTGCTCTTTAGTACTTTGGAGAGGTCTCTGATTTTGAGTCAGTTGGTGATATAAAATATATTTTATTAAGCAGTCTAAAATTATTTAAAATATCCTTCTTATTGAACTGGGCCAGTAGACAACATCATGATAGATGGCAAAAGGTTTGAAATTAATAATGACTTCATCTTACTTGAATCCAAAATCGATACCCTTGGTATTAGCAGTTAGGAGATCAGATGATATATAGCATTGAGAAAGTCTTCTGTCAGGACCTCTTTAAAATCTTGAAGAGGCATAAGACTAAAGTGCACCTGATTTAGGTCATGGTTTTTTCAGTCACTTGCTAAACTTTTGAGAGATGGACAATGAATAAAGATGACAGAAGATGAATTGATGTTTTTAAGTTGTTTTGGAGAAGGGTAGTGAGTATCCCATGGACTGCAAAAAAGAGCAAACATACGTCTTTGAGAGGGTATGACCCGAGTGGTCCTTCAAAGCAAGGATGAGGAAGTTCCGTTTCACATTCTGTGAACATGTTGGTAGCAGAGGCTGTTCCTTGGAAAAAGAGCATTCTGGGAAAAGTGTAGGGTCCAGTGAAAGAGAGGAAGACTCCTATGAAGGGGATTGACATAGTGACTGTAAATGGACTCAGTGTATCAGAAATGATGGGCATTAGGACAGGCAGGATTCAGGTCTGTTGTTCACAAGGTCATTATGAGTCATTATTCAACTCCATGGCACCTAACAATAGCAATATTATTTTACTCTTAAGACCTTAAGACCAATTTGCAATAATAACAATGGCCTCCTCGAGGGCAGAATATAATTCTTTTTGTAGCTTGTAGTAGAATAGAATAATGTTTCATAGATTGGGTTGACATTTTAATCTACTAAAATTAGTTGTAAATGCAGCATTTTAAGTTTTTGCCTAAAGAAAGGATGTAGTAAACATACCGACTATTTTAAAACTTTATTTACACTAGGAAGCAGCTCCACCATTTAAGCCTTTCATAAAACTTGGGATGTGTTTGCTCTTTGGACTTCTTTATATTTAGAAAAAGTTCAGCTTATATATCACACATTCTATGAATCGTTACCACTTATAGCTTCCATAATTCTTAGGTCTGATTAGGTCATAATTCTTAGGTATGATTTCACTTGTCCTTTCGTTGTTCATTTTATTTTGTTTTATATTTCAATTCTTTTTTGCTTATAAGACTATACTTAAAACCAGAAAATAGAATCTCCTACCATCAAGTTGGTTCCAACTCATGGCAGTCAACTTTTGAGTTTCAAGGCGAGGTCTAATGGCTGGTGGTAAGGAGCTGCACTGTCAACTCAAAAGCACATGGTTCAGATATAATACTTGTTTCTTAGAAGAAAAATGGGCAGTCTCAGCCTACATGATTTATTGCCTCTCAAAATTCTCTGAGGACCAGCTGTCATTTGGTTCTGACTTCACAGCATATAACAACAACAACAACATGACTGTATCTTTATGAGAGGAAACTGCCCATCTTTCTCCCACATGGGGACTGGTGGATTTAAACTGCCAACTTCTCGATTAGCAGCACAACACATACACTATGCTACAGCATCTTAAACTTCTTACTTAAAACCCACTGCCGATGCATTGGTTCTGACCTATGGTTATAGCAGTAGTCCATTTTCTCTGTTTCCTTTCTTACTAATTCCAGCTACATTTATTTCTTACTTAGAATACTGTAGTAGCCTCCAGGTAAACTTCTTGATCTCTCTTTAAATTCTCCTGTACACTGTGGCCAAAATGATAGTTCTTTATTAGTTATTACATTATATAGAAAGATTATCTGGCTTTAAATTATTCTGTAATTCTTTCTAATCCTCAGGATTGCTTTCCTTCCCTCATTCCCCAGCTACACACACAACACATCCCTACTCATCCTTCACATCAGTTTTCCGTTTTAGTAATACTTTCCTAAAGGTGGGTTTTCTGATTCTCCACTTACCAGTCTTAGTTAAGTATACCTAAAAACCTCTGCTATCCAAGCTACTCCTTGGAGGCAAGGATTCTGGGGCTTCGTCTGACATACTTTGGACATGTTGCCAGAAGGGACGGGTCCTTGGAGAGGGACATCATGCTTGGGAGGGTGGAGGGACGGTGCAGGAGGGGAAGACCCTCTATGAGATGGATTGATTCGGTGACTGGGGTAATTTTGGGATGGGTGTGTCAGAGGCGGTGCGGTTGGCGCAGGATAGAGCAGGGTTTAGGGCTGTTGTGCATAGAGTCGCTATGAGTCGCAAATGACTCGACGGCACATAAAAACAACAACAACAACAACATCTATTTCATGAGAGCTTCGTCTTTTTTCAAAGACAGGCAGTTCGAATCTGTCAGCTGCTCAGCGAGAGAAATTAGAGTTTTGTCTTCCTGTGTGATTTACTTTATCTGAAAATCCACTGGATGGTTATCTATGCGTTGATTTGGGCTCAAGGGCACATAATAACATCTTCTTCATGGTACTTTCTTAATATATTGAACTCATCTGTCTTATTGTTCCTATGTCAAGTTTCATAAGTTTCATGAGAGCAAATCGCTTTTTCTAATTTTAAAGTCAGCACCATTCTAATGATGCCTGGCATAAAGTTAGTATATAGCACATATTATAAAAATTAAATTTCTGTGATTTGGGGTTTTTTTTAAGGAAATTCTTACTTTATTCTGTGTTGTTGTTTTTGTTGTGTGCTGTGTACTGTTGCGTTGGAACTGACCCATAGCTGACCCTCTGGTGGATTTTAAGATTCAGTTAATCGCACAAGAGGAGATTACCCATCTGTCTCCCGACTGATCATCTGGGGGATTCAAACAACATACCGTTGGGATTGCAGCACAGCTTCTAGCCACTAGGCCGCCAGAGTCCCCTTAATACCCTTTCAATTATTCTACAAATATAAATGGAAGAATAATATGTGTATGCATGTGCACTCATGCACAGAGATTCAGATGGAAAATAGGGTAGAGAAAGAATGTCTTTTTCTAAGTAAATTTTAATGTAATTTGAGTCAACGTTTATAGAGAAATTTGAGTTTACCAAAACTTCAGACCTACTCATTCTGGCTTGAAATCAGAGTCTAGATTTTATATGTATCTGTAAGAATCACCTGGGGATTTTGTTAAAATGAAAATTCTAATTCAGTATGTATTTCCAATCAGGAAATTAAAATTCTTGACAAAGAGATGAATGTACTAAAATAGATCCATTTGAAGCCTGATTGTTGCCAGACTGAAGATGTTATTACTAATAACAGGAATTAGATAAGAGTATTGCTTGAAGAATTTTTACTGCTGTTGTATTTGCAATTTTTTAAAATTTTATTTCTTTTTTTTGTTTGTTTGTTTCAAGTGGACTGCAGATTAGAAGTTTCGTCTTGGTTATTATTAAGTTTGATTGTCTCATTGGCGATTTAAATGGAAATTGCAAGTGGTTAGTTGAAATGTTGCTGTTGCTGTTGTTAGGTGCCTTTGAGTCAATTCTGACTTGTAGCTGCCACATATATAACAAAACAAATGTTGCACAGACCTGTGCTGCTTTTGCATTTGTAGGTAAGTTTGAGTCCATTGTTGGGAGGCATTCAATTCATCCTGTTGAGAATTTTCTTTCTTTTTGCTCTTTACTCTGTTAAACATGCTTTCTATCTCCAAGGATAGATTCCTCCTTAGTGGTGAGGAGTTGTGCTACCATACCAAAGTCTCACAGTTCGAATCCACCAGCTGCTCCGTTGGAGAGAGATAGCAGTTTCCTCTCCTGTTTAATTTACTGCCTCAGAAAACCTGGTTGGTGGGTCAACTGTGAGTCAGTTCTGACTCTAGGGTACACAACAACATATTGTTAAGTATTGTTAAGTTGAAACCAATTTATAGCTGGCCTTCCAGTGGGTTATCAAGAGAGAGTAAATTACAAGGGAGGAGATTGCCTATCTTTCTCCCAAGGTGCATGCCTTTGGTTTGACAGTGCACTTCGTTACCTCTGAGCCACCAGAGTTCTCTGTTCCCTCTTGAAATTTTCGTGTGCTGTTGAGTAGATTGACTGATAGAAACCCAATGAGCAGTGGCTCTGAGTCTTGCCCTATGCTGTGCCATCTTTCACATCTTCAACACATTTGAGCCCATCACCACAGTCACTGTGTCAGTCTCTCTCCTTGAGGGTCTTGGTCTCCTTCACCAACCCTATTCCATTCTATGTCTGATATCCTTCTCAAAGGACTGGCCCCTCCTTGCAACATACTCAGAATGTATACATGGAGTTTCACCATCTTGCCTCCATGGAGCACCTTAGCTTCACTCTCTCTAGAGCAGACCTGTTTGTTTTCTTGGCTATACATGGGATATGCAACACTCTTCTCCAACACTCCAACTCAAAAGTCATCTTCTGTAATTCTCAATCATGGTATAACTTCTAGATACATAGCAAGTAATAAAGACTGTAATTTGTATCAGGCACTCCTTAGTCTTTAAGTTTACGCTGTTACTCTTTAGTATTATGGAGAGGTCCCTCAGATTTTCTCTGTGCAACTCAGTTTTTTATTTCAGCTTTTTGTTTTGTTTTGTTTTTTGATTTCTTGACTGCTCTTACCAAGGCTGTTGATTGTGAATCTGAGTAAGAGGAAATCGTTGACAACTTCAGTGAGGATTTTTGTTTTCTTAATGTTGAGATGCAATCCATATCAAAGGCTATAATCTGTGATCTTCTGCAGCCAGTACTTTGAGTTCTCCTCACTTTCAGCGAACAAATATATGTCATCGGTTTAGCAAAGCTTGTTGATGCATCTTCCTCTCATCCTGATGCCACATTCTTTTCATAAAGTCCAGCTTCTCAAATGATCGTTTTAGCATATAAATTAAATAAGTACAGAGAACGGATCATTCCTGACACAAACCTTTCTTGACTTTAAGCCATGCAGTGTTCCAAGAAGCTGTTCAGAGAGCAGCTTCTTGGTCTAGATGTAGGTTTCACATGAGGACATTTAAGTATTCTGGGTCCCTCTCATAGTATGACCCAAGTAAGTGAGGCAAAGTCTCAGTTATCTTCTCTCTAAAGGTCATTCTAGCTGTGCTGCTTCCAAGATTCCTGTTTGGTTTCATGGCAGCCTATGCTTACTTTGTCCATACCAAAACTCAAATTCATCAACTGGTTTTTGGTCTTCCTATATCTTCCTTTGAGGGACCTTGCCAGAGTACTAAAGAGCAACGATGTCAGTCGAGAGACTAAGGTGTGCCTGATCCAGGCCATGGTCTTCTCAGTTTCTTGCTATGCATAAGAAATCTGGCCAGTGACTAGGAATGATAGAAGAATCATCGATATTTTTGAACTGTGGTGTTGGAGAAGAGTATTGAATATACCATGTACTGCTAGGAGAATAAACAAATTCGTCCTAGAGATAGTGAGACCAGGCTGCTCCTTGGAGGCAAGGAATTGAAAGCTCCATCTAACATACTTTGGGCATGTTGCAAGAAGGGAAGAGTCCTTGGAGAGAGACATGCTTGGGAGGCTGGAGGGACAGTGTAAGAGTGGGAGACCCTGTAATGAGAGCAGTTGACTCAGTGACTGGGTTAAAGGGGTGGGTTTGTCAGAAACAAGAAACTTAGCTCAGGATAAAGCAGGGTTCAGAGCTGTTGTACATAGGGTCGCTGTGAGTCAGAGTTGATGTGATGGCACTTAAAAACAACCACCACCACATATCTTTCTGTGTCTTTGTTGTACAAATACATACTTAAGGCATATTGCTAGGGGGCACTATTCGTTGGAGACGGACATGATGGTTGGAAGGGTGGAGAGTTGGCAAAGGAGAGAAAGACCCTGAATGAAGTGGATTGATGATGACTGCCACAATGGGCTCTGATGTGCCAGGAAGTGTAAAGATGGTACAGGACAGGATGGAGCTCAGATCTGTTGTTGATAGGGTTGTTGTGAGTCATACTTGACTCAGTGGAACCTAACAACAACAACAACTGTAACACTCATTCTCCCCCAATAGAACCTCTATTCCATTCACTTCTTTTTAGTTTTCATCACTACTCTTCAGTCTTCATTTCCCGTGACTATAATCCTTACCTTGTCCTTTTCTTACTGTCAGTATTCCCTTAGAGACTCCAAACCTGTTAAATTTAACTGTCTATTCCATACCTTTTACTAAGTAGTTATATAAAAGGGGAGGGAGAGGGGACTCAACCATGTTGCTTGTTTTCAATTTAAATCATGACCACAAACCTCAAAGTGGGCCCTCAGTGCTGCCAAGCAATGTCACTGCTCCCCTGTACAGCACAGGGTCATGAAAGACTTAGCTACACTGCCATCTCCATTTCCTCCCCAGCCCTTTTCTCTAGAGGCTACTCTTTTTCACAAGGCTTCTGAAACAGAACATGCCTGTGTCTTCTTTCTACATTACAGGCCTACTTGATTCTTCTTTAGCAGAGTTGTCCCCTCTTCTTCCTCAGATCCTTCCTCCTCTCTGTCTAAACATTATCTCTTTATGAACTCATCCAGCTTCCCAATTTTAAATACTGTAATAAGTTGATGACATCCATTTTTGTAACTCCTGTCTCAACTTCTCCAAGTTTCATATTAGATTGAGGCCTTCCCCATACTCTAATACTATCTGAATACTATCCCCACACCCTGCTGCATAGCATTTATCATCACCTGAAATGACATTATTTATTGTTTTTTCAGTGCAGACTCACAGACAATAACCACAGTTGCAGCAGTAAAGAAATCAAACTGTATACTAGCAAATTTATTATCAAGGACTTTTTTAAGTGCCAAAGAGCAAAGATGCCACTTTAAAGACTAAGGTGTGCCAGACTCAAGGCAAGGTATCTTTAATTGCCTCTTATAAATGTGAAAACTGGGCAGTGCATAAGGAAGAATGACTAAGAATTGATACCTTTGAATTTTCGTGGTGTTGAGAATGCAGACTATTATAGACTGCCAAAAGAATCAATAAATCTGTCATAGGTGAAGTACAGTCAGGGTGATTCTCAGCAGCAAGGATGGTGAGACTTTGACCCACACACTTTGGGAATGATGTGAGGTGGGGTCAGTCATTGGAAAAGAAGATCATGGTTGGGAAAGTAGAGGGCTAGCCGAGGAGAGGTAGGCCCTCAATGAGATGGGCTGACACAATGATGACAACATTGATTTTATGCGTAGTGGAGATGGATAGCGTAGGATTGAGTTCTAATTAATCACATAGAGTCACTATGCAACTGTTGAACAAATTTGAGATACATTAAAGATTTCTGGTTATCTCCAGAGGTAATATTATAAGAACATTTCTACAGATAAATTATACATTTTAGTTCTGCTTAAATATCATATAACCAGCGACTATTTTGTTCTCAGAAGCAAATAAACAATGAAGAATGGAAATGGTAAGGTTTAATAATAATGAAAAGGAAGCAAATTTTATGCACCATCGATTTATTTAAGTGAAAATAAACCAGTGAAAACCAAAAGGGTCTAATCCTGTTGTGCGTGGGGTCACTGAGTCAGGAGCAGACTCAAAGGGAGTTAACAAGAACAGAAAAAAAAAAATTAAGTAGGTCAGTAGGACCAAGAAAAAACTGACAATCTTGGTGGTTCATTATTTGTGGCTCTTTGAAGCACTATATAGAAAGAACTCTAAAGCTAAACTGGGTTCAAGAAGAAAAGAGTATAACAGACTGTCTTCTAGGAGAATAAAAGCAGCAGGGATGGTGGCATTTATTTACAATAAATGTCATTCTAATCCATATGTAGGCTCTCTGCCAATACTTTCTAATGAGTTGACTACTTTCAAGAGTTTTGTATTTGTATAACAAAGATATAGGAAGACCAAAAATCACTTGATTTTAATTAATTGATGAATCCCTGAGGTTTTCTAACTTGCTGATTCTCTGTTCCATCTCTTCTGTTCTGCTTTTTTGTGCCTCCATCATGTTGAAAAGTTCTGCCATGTCAGTCTTGATATTCTGGATTGTATTTCGATGCTTTTCTGTTGTTTCTAGTACTATGTTGGTTGTATCTTGTCTGTTTTGTGGTGAGTTTTTTTCTTCTTTTCTTGTTGTTAATTACTTGGGGCTTCAACTCTTTCTTCAAACATTTGTAACTTATTCTGTCCATTTCTTTCAACTCCACATCAGTATGTTTCTTCTGCCTTTCTGTCTCTGAGGTATTCATTGGTCCTTTCTGTTTTTTTCATAATGTTTGTCCACACCTGGTGCTTCCTTGACAAATGAAGTAGATAGGGATGGGACTGTTTCCTCTCTGAGCATACACATCTCTCAAGGGAGTAGGAGACTTAACTGGGTATGCAGCCCAGGACCTTTCCCTCTCTGTGTCTTTGCGGTGGTTGCACAAGGTGTACCTGTGTCTTTTCCTAAGGCTGGGTGTTGTATTATGTGCCATCAAGTCGACTCTGACTCATAACTACTGTATATACAACACCACTGAACCTTCATCTATCCTGAACCACTTGCATTGTCTCCGACACACCTACTCACATTACCCCAGTCATGGAGTCAGTCCATCACATTGAGGGCCTTCCTCTCTTGTGCTGTCCCTCCACCATAATAATGTCCCTTTCTAAGGACTGGTCCCTCCTTGCTACATGCCCAAAGTATATCAGATGAAGCTTCAGAATCCTTGCCTCTAAAGAGCAGTCTGGTTTCCGGTCAAACCTGTTTGTTCTCTTAGTAATTAGGGTAGGGTAAAAATGCCCAGCAATGTTTCTAAAAATGCACATTAGTATGAAAGCAAACTACCTCATATTTCTCCTTATGAACAGCTGGTCAGTTTGAACAGCTAACCATCTGGTTTGCAGCCAAATGTTTTACCACCCCACCACAAGATTCCTAAGGCCTGATCATAAAAATGGGTTTATGAGTGGGGGTAAGACTGAGAAAAACTGGATGAAATATGTTTACGGCATTGAAGTCTATGGGGGAGAG
>NW_006399770.1:15042731-15049538 GCF_000299155.1 Elephantulus edwardii
AAATTTAAAAAAAAATAAAATAAAAGGAAAAAAAATGGGTTTATGAATAAAAACACAACGGGTTTATGATATGATATGGCGATAAGATCATTAAGGGTTAAGTTTTGAATGGTTTGTTCAGCTGAATAGTTAAATTAAAATGAAAGGAGTAGAGGTATAATGAAAGGAGTAGAGATATAAACCTGTTATTACACCCTTCTGTGATTTAACACTGGCAGCTAGAAAGGGTAGAGGATAGAATCATCTGATGGCATAGGCCTTAAAGGCACTAATTTGGAACTAGCTAGGAGGAACAGTGATCTGGAGGTACTAATAATAACCAAGGAAGACGTTTATCTACCACAAGTACTTGTTGGTCTATGCTGTCACATTTTTTCCAATTCACAGTAACTTTATTTGATAAAGTATGGCACTGTAGGATTTCCTAAGCTAAAAGAGCACCAGGATTTTTTCCCCCTATAGAGTTGCTAATGGGTTTGAACCCCTGGCCTGTAAGCTAGCATACTTACTCTTAACCAATGAGCCACTAAGATTCGTATTTAGAATATAAACCCACTGTTGTCAGTTGATTTTGACTCATAGCCGATCCTCCATTGGGTTTTCCAGACTTCCAGACAGTAAATTCCATGGGAGGAGATTTCTTTCCATATTTGGAGCAGCTAGTTTTAGACTGCCAGAGAGATACAGCCTTTGATTTAGCAGCATAACTCCTTATAGACTTATAGAGCTTCCTATAGTGACCTGGTGACCAAAAACCCAGCTCCCTCTTCATGGGTCAGAAGAGAAAAAAGCATTACTTAACATCTTATAGGGAAAAGATTCTCCTCATGTGATAGATGGTTTACAGCTAAGCAGGAACTTGGTATATATATTAAGATAAGAGATATGAAAATGCCATTTTGTTGTTTTTGGTAAAACATTCTTCTAGGTCATATAACTCTGGTATGTCCATTTGCTGTACAGAGGTAACTCATGGTTGCTGTGAAGCCGAACACGGTGACACTGATAAGTCGAATGTGAGAATGGTTACCCGTGGTGGACAGTGTTTGGAGGAGCTCCCTGATTCATACAAGCTTGGAAGCAGGAGTGGCATCCACTTCTGTAATAGCTTGCCTCTGGAAACCCTATGAACTTGGAGAAAGGACGAAAGTTATACAGGTGTCCAGGTTCATAGGGTTGCTATGAGTCACCTGCGATTTGACGGCACCTAACAACAACCACAACAACACATACTTTAAGTATTTCTTAGTCATGAAAAGAATTATATAGACAAAGAAACTTGGTAACATGTAGAAACAGTGAGGAAAAATTACCTGTATGTCCATCAACCACGAGAACTTTCATTCTGAGCCTCATTTGTTTGGTCATAGTAATTTTGTTTGTTCTATGGACATAAAACGATATTTTAGCTTACTTTTTCTCCTTATTTCTGCATGTAAATGTACTATAAAATCATTATAAAAAATTTAGGAAAATGCTGAGAAAGATAAAGAAAAATCATCATCACAACACTTAGGTCACATTTACCACTGTTATTAATATTTATTTGCATTAATTTTTCATCTTTTTTATATTGCTTAGTTTCTAGCACATGCATCAAATATTAAATATGGTCAACATAAGGGCAGTTCACAAGTTCTGGATAAAAGAAAATTTTTTTAAGTCAATGAAATTTTGGGATGACTTATTAGGTACAGAAGATTTAAACTCAGTGACAAGAAATGACAAGAAGATATGGAGTGACATAAAAATTAATTATTTTTGTACATATTATTTTTATATATTGAACGGGACATAAAATATTTCTCTTTCCATCTGAATTTTTTTTTCCATCTGAATTTATAAGGTAAATCTATATCTCTGACGTGGACCTTTAAAAGGGAAATAATTTGTGCAGTCCCTGTATGATGTGAATAATTAATCATTCAATTTTTAGCCAAAAAGCTGGTGATTGAGACTATGCAGAAGCATTTTGGAAGGCATATAAATCATGAAGTAAGAGAAATTAATAGAAGGTTTGAGTGGACAGCTCCAGAAGACACACCAAAGTATTATTTAAAAATGTGCAAAACCCCACAGTTAGAAAATCCAAAGAGAGGAGCACAGTCTACATTTCTAAAGTGGAAAGAATTGGTTAATAAAGTCATGTCTTGAGTTGTAATACTGAAGGATTCTGTGGGAAGAATATCGATTCATGAAGAAAGCATTAAAAGAAAATGGACAAAATACAGAATTGCTGCACCAAAAAAAATTGGTCGACTCTGTAACAGTTCAGGAAAAAGCATGTGATTGAAGGACCAGTGATACTGAGGGAAAAAAGTTCAAGCTGCATTAGTAATATTAAAAACCTCAGGAATAGATGAAACACCAATTGAGGTTTTCCAAGAAAAAGATGACAACCATTGACATGCTTACAATTCTATGCCAAGAAATTTGGAAGGTAGTTTATATGGTCAACTGACTAGAAGAGATCGATGTTTGTTCCCATTTTTTAAAAATATGATCCAACTAAAAAAATTTATGATCCAATAAAATTCAGAAATTTTCAAACAATATTATTAATCATATGCAAGTAAAATCTTGCTAAAGATTATTGAAAAATGACAGGAGAAACTGCCAGATTTTAAAAGAGAGTGTGGAAGGAGGGATATCATTGCTGTTGTCATGGATCTTGGCTGGAAGCAAAGAATACCAGGAAGATACTTACTTGTGTTTATTGACTACACACAGGCATTCAACTTTTGGATCATAATGTAGTATGGATAGCATTGAGCAGAATGGGATTCTCAGAACTGTTAGTTGTATTTGTGTGAAGTATATAACAAGGGAATACACATGGTTTAAACTCAGTAAAGATGTGCTTCAAGTTTATATCTTTTTTTCTATTTATTCAGTCTGTATGTTGAACATGTAGTTTGAAAAGCTATATCATAAGAAGAAGCGTGTGACATCAGAATTCGAGGAAGACTCACCAGCAGTCGTGTTACACAGATGACATAAGCTTGCTTGCAGAAAACTTACATAAAACACTTACTGAAGAACATCAGATTTCAGGCTTGAATTTGGATTACTTCACAACAGGAAGATAAAGTCCTTAACTAATAGGCTTATATATCATATTTGATGAAAAAACTGAAGTTGCCAAGGATTTCATATTCCTTGGGTCCACAAACAACTTCCATGATACTAGTGGTCAAGAAGTCAAAAGACTTGTTGTCTTGGAAAAAATAAGCCATCAGAGATCTCTTCCAAGTGCTAAAGAGCAAGGGTGTCAGTTTAAATACCAAAGTCTTCCTGACTCAAACCGTAGTATTCTGGATTGCTTTATATGCACATGTAAGCAGGACATTGTATTAGGAAGATTGAAGAAGTCTTTGAATTGCAGTATTTGTGAAGTGTTGAATATCCCATGTACTACCAAAAAACCAGATTTGTCTTGAAAATGTTCAAACAGGATGCCCCCTTAGAAGCAAGTATCTCACATATTTGAGCATGTTGTCATGAGGCACCAGCACCTTGGAAAAAGGCATCATCCTTGGAAAAGTAGAGAATCAGTGAAAAAGGAAAACTTTCAGTAAGATGGATTGACAAAGTGACAGCAACAATAAGCTTGAGCATGGCAGAGACATCTTGAAGATGGCAGGATAAAGCAAGGTTCCAATCTGGTGTCCATTGAATCCCTATGAGTAAAAGTTGACTATATGACACTCATAATAACATCCTATCCGGACTCTCCAGTGTTCATTCTTACTTCAAGAGAGAAAGTGATTTCTCCCTCCTTAACATTCTCTAATATATTCAAAGGATGGTATTACAAATTTGAGATGAACTTACATTGTACTTTGATGCATTTTGTTTCCCAGTGAAAAGTAGGAAATGGAAATTATAATTACAGTTAGATGATAATTTTGTTACCTATTTCTGAGTGATTATACCCTTCTTCTTTCCTCTTTATTAGTGAGATAAACTGGACTAGAAAGTGAAGTCATAGCTTTGAACATAGAATTCAAAACCAGTAGTTGCACTTTTAAGGGATTCTGGTGGCTTCTTGTTGTTATGTACTGTCAAGTTGGAACTGACCCATAGCTGACCCTCCAGTGAGTTTTCAGAGGCAGTTAATCACAAGAGAGATTTCCACATCTTTATCCTGAGGAGAAGCTAGTAGATTGAAACCATATGCCTTCTAGATTGCAAGGCAGCTTGTTGCCAGTAGGACACGAGAGCTCCCTTAATGGTATGGAATTGTGCTGCCCGTCCAACAGTATGCTGTTCAAATCCACCAGCTACTCCACAGGAGAAAGATGGGAAGTTGTCTCCTATGCCGTTTACTGCCTCTGAAAAATTGTTGGTAGGTCAGCAGTGGGTCACTTCCCACTTAATGGTACTCAACAACGTTTATACTTTTGAATCTCATTACGATTTAAAAGTAATGCCATTTACATTCATCTATCTTTTGATCTTTGATTCTTTTATATAAAATGGATACATGTTGTTGTTGTTAATGTGCCGTTGAGTCTCTTGCGACTCATAGCAACCCTATGTACAACAGCCCTAAGCACTGTTCTGTCCTATGCCAATCACACCATCTCCGACACACCCATCCCAATTACCCCAGTCACTGAATTAATATAACTCATAGAGGGCGTCGTTCATCCACCCTCCCAAGCATGATGCCCCTCTCCAAGGATCTGTCCCATCTTACAGCATGTCCAAAGTATGTCAGACAAAGCCCCAGCATCCTTGCCTCCAAGGAGCAGTCCGGTTTAACCCTCTCCAGGATGAATCTGTTTTCTTAGCAGTCCATGGTACCCTCAACACTCATCTCCAGCACCACAGCTCAAAGGCTTCAATTCTCCTTCTATCCTCCCTAGTCATTATCCAACTCTCTGATGCATAACAAGTGATTGCAAAGACCATGGCCGGTATCAGATGCACCTGAGTCTCCAGAGAGACGCCATTGCTCTTCAGAACTTTGGAAAGGTGTTCACTGTGGAACCAGGCAAACTAAAGCTGTGAACAATCTCAATCTCTTCACCATCCATCCTGATGCTGCCATGGTGAGAATGTTTGTCTTCTTGATATTGAGCCTCAATCCATAATGAAGGCTGCAGTACTTGATGGAAAAATTTTTACAATGTATATAAAGGAGAATGCAGAAATAAATTCTTAGTAACACAATATTTCTGAAGCATTGTTGGAATTTTTAAAAATCATTTTTTTGCAGTTTTCACCAGAAATGATCTTATGTTTTTGATACCCTTTTATTATAATAATTTCTGAGTAAAAAATATAAATATTTTTAAACAAAAGAAAATGCCTTTGTGTTAAATGCAAAGCTTTTAAAAATATTTACTTATTGTCATATTAAGGATAAAAGTACTTTTCCATCTAGAGACAAATAGCAGGAAAACTTAGAAATGGGAAAAAAAATGACCATAGACAGGTAAGAGGTAAGGATTGCAAAGAATATGGACTATTGAAAAGATTATGAACTTGAAATTGTTAATCATAAATTGTCATCATTGTACATGAGTATAGGATTTGAACCAGATACTGATTTTTTATAAAGCTTATTGATTTCATGGCTAAATATATAATTATTAGTTGCCTTTAGTAAGTATATATTAAGCATTTTTAACATGTAGGTTACTAACCAAATCTAACATAAATATATATATGAGAAATTATGGAGCTGGTGGTTTATTTTCTCTTTGAAAGACGGTTTTGGGTGTTGCCTAACGATTTCCTTTGTGGTTTACCTTTCAAATGAAGTTTTCATTTATGAGCTCTATGCTTTGGAGCACTAAGATAAAGTAGTTTCTCAGCAGTTTAATTTGCTGCTTTTATATGTATATTATATATATATATGTGTGTGTGTGTGTGTGTATCTATCTGGTAAAATTGAGCAGAAAGGATCATTACTTCACAAAAATTGTTATATCTTAATACAGAAAATAAGCATTCATAGGGAAAACACTTATAAATACTGATTAGTTGAATAGCCTTTCTCAAGTGGAATTCCTGGAGAGAATTAATCCAATTACATAAGTCATTCAGTGTGTATGCAATTATAATTTTTCTCATTTGTGCATCTACAGAAACACTGGTCATGTACTTAATATTTTTGAGAAAATTGAGAAATATTTGCTCAAATAGTACTGTGTTCTGTGGTTCAGATGAAGTACCTTGAGTGAAAAATATTAGCAGAGAGTCTTAGTAAAAACAGAGCAGTTACACTTATGAAGAAAGGAGATTGCAGTGACAACCTAATAATATAGGAATAGAAATTTAAAAATATTTAGTAATTTTTGTTAAACCACCTGCTTTGTTCATAGCATTTTTATAGATTCTGAGGATCCAGTATCAATTCTCACAACCTCCAATTGACTGTTTATCATTGTTGCTATGTATCGTGGAACTGATTCAAACCTGGCCAGCCATGGGTTTTCAGAGTTACTTAATAACATGGGAGGAGAATGCCCATTGTTTTTCTTCGGAGCATCTGGTGAATTCGAGCCACTTTCCTTTGGGTTGCCAGTACAACCCTGACCACCAATCAAATACATGGGAACATTTCTGACTTGAGCTAAATCTCCTGTTATCCTTCCTTCCCCTCAAATAGTATACATGCACATACACAAGCATGCATTTAAGTACACACACACACAATTCCTAAATGTTCCTAATTGTCAAAGTCTACAAAAATATACAGTCTCTAATTTTAATTGACAGGTTTTATACTAGGGGCTATTTTATGACTAAAAGAGGACAGATTTTTCACTTCTACCCTTCAAAGCAAGTAAAATA
>NW_006399770.1:15049945-15062099 GCF_000299155.1 Elephantulus edwardii
CCGCCACCCAAGCAGATATATGCACACCCATGTTGATTGCGCCTTTGTTCCCAATAGCAAAGAGCTGGAAACAACCCAGCTGCCCATCAACAAATGAATGGATAGAGAAGCTTTGGTATATTCACACAATGGAATACTATGCAGCACTGAAAAACAGGAAATTCATGAAATATTATGCTAAATGGATGACCCTGGAGGATATTATGCTGAGTGAAATATCTCAGTCACAAAAGGACAAATATTGCATAAGACCACTGTTGTAAAACGGGACTGATATCGGGGTTGAGGGAGGACAGAATAGGAGGGGAGGAATGATGTATACTGCATTGAAACAGATGATGAGGGAAAGAACTGTTTTAAAGGGATATATGGTTGGGTATTATTGTCATTATGGAAGTCCAGAGAATGAACAGTGTACAGTGGAGTAGACTTGGGGGGAGGTTTTGCATAACAATGAAAGAGTTTTTCTTTTACCTTTCAAGGAGAAGAGTGAATTGGGGGGGGAGGGGTAGGCAAGGAGAAAAGTGCAACAATGAATGACTGGAAACCTTCAGTCTCTGTAAAATTTTATTAAAATTAATTTAAAAAATTTGCAGCTTAGAAATCTCACAAAGGGTTGAAGTGGCAGTGACTCAGTGGCTGTATGGATTGCAGATCTAGATTAGTTTCCATATTCTTATTTGAAACTCATTGCATTTTTTTTCTTTACTGAATGATACTTGTTCATTTATTCATGTGTATTAGTGTGAATGCAATGGTCAGATTGTAAAGCTTCACCACTTCTTATATTATTTCTTTGGAAAAATTATAGTTTTCAAATTATTGTTAGGTACCATTAAGTTGATTTTGATTTATTGTGACAGACTGGTACTGCCCCATAAGGTTTTCTTTAATCTTTACAGAAGCAGAATTCCAGGATTTTCTCCTATCATACTGTCAGATGAATTGTTTTTAACTATTAAATAACAGTTTCAAATACTTTAAACATAGCAAATTTGTGAATTAGTAACTACTGGTAGCCTTGTGGCAAGAAGCTGCCCTACAATCCCGAAGGCTGTTTGAATCCACCAGCTGCTCTGTGGGAGAAGACTGGGCAGCCTCTTCCTGTGTGATTAACTGCCTCTGAAAATCTGTTGGAAGGTCCGCTGTGGTTTGGTTCTATAGTACACAACAACAATCATAGCCTGGGAGAAGTCTGGTGACAGTCTGTAGCAAACTGTGCTGTTATGCCAGTGGCTGCAGACTTATGGTTCAAATTCACCATTGACTCTAAAATAGAAAGATTATCTTTTGTTGCCATTTGCAGTCACCGAACCCCACAGGAGGGTGCTGTGTTTCAGCAGTGACGCTATGGCCTTTAGTTTGAGTTTCAAGATTATGATCTAAGCCATCTATCCTGACGGTAGTTGATGATTATGGTCGCTGTAAGTGTCCATCAGCTGCTGTGGTGCAGCCCCAGAGGTGGCCATTGGTGCACTCCTAGACCTCCAGATGATTTCAGGTTTTTATGAGTCAATAAAGTTTTAAGAAATTAGTTAACACTTTTGGCAAGCTCTGGTGGCCTACTGACAAGAAGGTCCACTGCAGTCCCAGAGGTACTGGGTTCAAATCCACCAGATGCTCTGCTGAAGAAGGAGGGACCAGTCAGATCCGATTTGATGGTACACATATAAAAAAAAAGTATGAGAAAAAAGAAAAATAAATTAGTTAACACTTTTAAGCATTTTATCTCCAAGCAAAAATAATTTTAGGAACATAGTAAAGTGTTTCCTTTTTCATTAATTGTATTTTAACTAAAAATTATATAAGCTACCTTTAAAAATTACTTAGTAGATGGTATCTCAAGTGATTTATTTGTAACTGAGAGAAACATCGTATCATAGATCGAAATGGTTGTATTGAAGGAAGCTGAAAAAAGCCTTTTTAGATGGTATCTCCCAGTCTGAATTATTCTATACTTCTTGTTGAAGTCATTTAATTCCCTTTTAGACAGCAGTCACATGGTATTTTCCCCCTGCAAGCTAAAGACAAAAAAAAAACACCACCACCAAAAGTCAGTGAGAAAAGCTACTTAATGAATTCTAATAAAGAGCTTAACTGCAGACTTCATATATATTCTTTGGTTCTTAAAGTGAAATTAGTATCTGTATTAAAATAAGAATTAACATTTGATTGTCAGATGAAAAATTGGTGGATGAAAAGCAAAGTATTGAAATTTCTTTTATCCTTGACTCTATGGTATATTTAAATCATTACTTCATCAAGGAAATATTACATTTTATTTTTAGCTTTTTTGAAGTAGAAAAGAAGTAGAAAAATCAAAGGAGAAATTAAAAATCATCATCTTCCTTTACACCTGAAAATTTAAAAACTATTAGTTCCAATAAGGAGCTATTGAATTTTTTTTAAATTTACCATTTTCTTTTCTATTATAAAGAAGAAAAGTATTAATAGTATTATAGCCAGATTTTATTTCCTTTTTATATATATGTGTATATATATATATATAATTTTTAAACAAAAAAAACCCCGAAAACAATAAAACACATTAAACTCATTGCTGTCAAGTTAGAACTGACCATAGCTGACCCTCCAGTGAATTTTCAGAAAACTGTAAATTGGTAGGAGCTTGCCTGTATTTCTCAAGCTGAGAATCTAGTGGATTTGAACTGCCAAAGAGGATTTAGATTTGCAACATAGTTCCCTACTGATTATACCACCAGAACTCACAGATTTATGTTAGTTAGTTGTTAGTACTTTAGGTAGGGAGCTCTGGTGGATTTGTGGCCAAATCAGATGGTGTGCAGTTTGAATCCAATAGGTTCTCCTGAAAAAGGAGAAAGGTGGACAGTCTCCTCATGTGTAGTACATTACCCTGAAAGCTTGCTGAAAGGTCAGCTGAGTGAGTTCTGACTCAGTGGCACTTAACAAGGAGTAATTATAGCACTGTTCTGTCAATTTGCTGTACATAGGTAACTCATGGTTACTGTGATGCTGAACACTGTGACACTGATGTGTCAAATGTGATAATGGTTGCCCATGGTGGACAATGTTTGGTGGAGTTCCCAGATTAAAACAGGCTTAGAAGCAGCTTTTCTTATTTTATTATTTATTTTCTTATTTCCACTTCCAAAATAGCTTGCCTCTGAAAACTCGATGAACTTAGAGAAACAATGTAAGTTATACAGGTGTTCAGGTCTTTGGCTCATAGGGTTGCTGTGAGTTTTCTATGACTTGACAGCATTTAACAACAACTACAATGGTGATACATATGTGGAGTTCTTTGATTAAATATTAAGACATTTCCATTTTCCTTCACCCTTATAGCCTACCAGGAAGGTTTACTTAGCTTTTGTAGAGGTTGTTTCTGAATTAAAATAATTAGGAGTATGTAGTTCATTGTGCCAGAGAAGAATAGAAAAACCTTGTCATCTAGTGTGGGAGATGCACTTGTATACAAATATATACACCACAGAGCTATTACAGAAAAAAGAGCTAAGCAATTGTAATGAAAGCAATAGCTTGGTTTAAGGACTCTGGTTATGCAACTGTTAATATTTCATCATTACTTACAGAAGAAATCTCTTGTGATAATAGTTGTCTTGACTATCTGATGCGGCTATAACAAGCATACCACAAGTGGGTGACTTTAATAAGTAGGAATTTATTCTCTTACGGTTTAGGAGGCTAAACGTCAAAGTTGAGGGTGCCAGCTTTAAGGAAAGACCTGTGCTCTGTCAGTTGTGGAAGAAAATCCTAGTTTCTTTCAGCATCCATAGTCTAAGTGTTCTGTTCCCATGTATTCTGGTCTTCTTCAGTGTCAAAGAGTTTTCACAAAGGGACCTGGATCCATAAAGACATCCTCCATTTCTGGCAATTCTTTGTTGATGGTAGTGAGGTCCCCCAATCTTAGCTTTCTCCCATCCCTTCTCTAGTGAGATAAAAACAAATTCTAGGTCACATTCTAGGAAAACTCCATTACATCTGAGAAGGGCTGTAATGGGACTAAAAAAAAATACTCAGATTGACCCTTAGATGTTTTTCAATTATTTATTTTTATCAGATCAGGAAGGATCAGTACATAACTTCAACATTTCATCATTATGTGTATTTTGAGGGAACACAGTTCAGTCCTTGACAGTTGTTTCCTCCATTACTGTGTATATCGTACCACCCTTTATTTGGAGTCTTGGTATTCATGAAGGTTAGTCTCTGCCTTGCTGTTGCGTGCCTTTGCTTCTAACACTCTTACTTAGAATACCTAGCTTTCTCATCTTTTGCCCATAGCAGTCCTTTATGGCTCAACTCAAATGCTGATTGTGTCATGAAGATTTTTCTTCTTCTGTTTTTAAGGTATTTTTATATGTTACTGAAATTTATCAAGTTCTTTTTTAAACTGATGTCACTGTTTGTATAGTTTATCTCTCTATACCCACTCATCCATACCAGTGCATGAGCATGCTGTTAAGTGCCTCTGAGTTGACTTCAATCCATAGTGACCCTGTGAACAGTGGATCAGAACCCGGCCTTACCCTGTGCCATCTTCATCATCTCTGACACTGTTGAGCCCACCATTATACTATCTTTGTGAGTCCATTTCATTGAGGGTCTTCCCTTCCACCTTCTCAAGCATGAGGCCCCAACAATGTGCCCAAAATATGTGAGAAGTCTCGTTCTCCTTGCCTTCAATGACCAGTGTGGCTCTGTCTTTTCAAGCCATATTTGTTTGACTTTTTGGCTGTCCTTTGGATATTTATCACTATTCTCCAACACCACAACTCAAAGGCATCAGTTCTTTTGTCATCCTTATTATTCTCCTGTTCAAGATGCCTTGCAAATTATGGAAAAGACCATGGCTTAAGTCAGGTGCATCTTAGTCTTTAAAGTGGCATCCTAGCTCTTCAGCACTTTGAGGAAGTCTCTGATAGCAGACTCTCCCAGTGTAATACTTCTTTTGATTTCCTGGCTGCTGCTGCTCACAAGATGTTGACTGTGTATCCAAGCAAGATGAAGTCATTCACAATTTCGGTCTCTTCCTGTCAAGATGTTGCCTATTGACCCAGTGGTGAGGACAACTAATTCATCTTTGTATCGTCTTGCCTTTTATACCGTGTTCAATTTTAGAGACCTATGCATCAGAGAGTTGGACAATGACCCGGGAGGATAGAAGGAGAATTGATGCCTTTGAGCTGTGGTGCTGGAGAAGAGTATTGAGAATACCATGGACTGCCAGGAAAACAAACAGATTTGTCCTGGAAAGGGTTAAACTGGGTGGCTCCTTGGAGGCAAGGATTCTGAGGCTCCGTCTAACATACTTTGGACATGTTGTGAGGAGAGACCGGTCCTTGGAGAGGGATGTCATGTTTGGGAGGGTGGAGGGACAGCGCAGGAGAGGAAGGCCCTCTATGAGGTGGATTGATTCAGTGACTGGGATAATTGGGATGGGAGTGTCAGAGACGGTGCAATTGGCACAGGACAGAGCGGAGTTTACGGCTGTTGTACATAGGGTCGCTATCAGTCACAGGCAACTCGACGGCACATAACAACAACAACAACATTGTCAATCAGGAGGCTTGGATTATAGTTCTGACTCTGTGGCATTCCATTCTGTTGGCCTATGTTTCCTCAGTTGTGGGGTTTTGAGGTCCCTTTTGACTTTCATGTTTATATAGTTACCTCTGGAGTGTTTACACATGATTCCCCCAGGGTACTAAAAACCACAACTAATCATAGGAAAGAGGAGTTCACAGAGTACAGACTACTTTAAGCATGTCTATTAGTGAGCTATCAGAATCTGAAAGCAAAACGTACTAGAAAGTAGAAACTAGTGAGATATTACAGATTTTAATAGAGAAGCAAGATTCACCTAGTAGAGGTGCATATAATAGATGAGTATAAAGATACTCATGTAGCACTTCATTTGGTTTAACATTTTACATGTTGTATTTACTGCTTGGTATTTCTAGGGAAAAGAAATCAATGTTAAGTAAAACAACAACAACAAAAAACCCCTACAAAACATAATATGGTAAGAAGTCACTAGATTTCAAGTTTATGCCGTAATTCAGAACATCCAGTGCTATGATTCTCTATGGTTCATATTGGAAACTTTAAAATCACTTGTGTTTAATATGTTTTAACCAAAATCTCCAAACTACAACTATGGCTTATTTTATTTACAGGAATTTTTTCTCTCTAATCTAATTGGAAGGAATATTTGTGGCACACTGGTTAACACACCCGCTGCTAAATGAAAGATCAGCAGTTAAAACCCACAGGTTGCTCTTCTCTTTGTAAAGAATTATGGTCTTAGAAACCCTAAAAGGGTAGTTCTGCTTTGTTCTGGGGTCACTGTGACTCAGAATTGTCTCCATAGCAGTGGGTTTGGGTTTGGGTTTGGGTTTGATCATCAGTCCAATCAGCCATATCATCCCTCTGTCTTGCTTTTCCTCCCCTTGTCAGAAAAAGTCGTCTTACAGTTTTCAATTAAATAAATGTACTTAACCCTAGTGTGGGAACTCTGGTGGTATAATCCACATTCAAATCTAGAGGCAAGTTTTGCTTCAAACCCAAAGGCTAAGTGTCTGTCAGTTTGAATCTCCCAGCTGCTCTAAGGGAGAAAATTGGACAGTTTGCTTCTGTTGAAATTTACAGCCTTGAAAATTGAACAACAGTTGTCTGACAAAACAAACTGACAATAATGAGTTTGAATTTTATTTACCCCAGTGAAAGCCATCTTGCCTTTGACTTTATCCAAATCTAGCTTCCTCACATGGTGTTAATTTTTTTTAAATTTAATTTATTAGAGTGTGTGTGTGTGTGTGTGTGTGTGTGTGTGTGGTCAAATCTGATTTGACTGGCACAGGAGGAGATTTCCGCTCCTTCTCCAACAGAACATCTGGTGGATTTGAACCTCATACCTCTGGGATTGCAGCACAGCTTCTTGCCACTAGGCCACCAGAGCTCCTTACATTATGTTATTTTTAGGTGCCATTGAGTTAACTTCGACTTGTAGCAACTCTGCAAACACCAAATCTAAACCTTTCTCTATCCCACACCACCTTCATGGTCTGATATTTTGCTCAAGCCTATTGTTAATAATCGCTGTGTCAGTCCATTTTGTTGAGGGTCTTCCTCTTTCCCTGACTTTTCTGAGCATGGCATCTTTTTCCTGGATGCCTCTGACAACATGCCCAAAGTATGTGAAACAAAGTTTCACCATCCTTGCCTCTAAAGAGCACCTTGGTGGCACTTTCTCTAAGATAGACTTGTTTTGATTTTCTGTCAGTCCGTGGATTGTTCAGTACTCTGCACCAACACAGCCATTATTTTTCCTTTGGTCTTCCCTTATTCATTGTCTAACTTTCACATGCATAAGAAGCAACTGGCTTGGATCAGACACACTTTAGTCTTTTGTTTTGTAGTACTTTGGAGAGATCTTTGACAGCAGATTTTCGCGGTGTGACACATCTTTTGATTTCTTGACCACTGCTACTATGGGTATTGATTGTAGTTCCAAGTATAATGAAATTGTTGATGACTTTAGTCTTTTCTCCATCTATCATGATGTCTGTTGGGCCAGGGGTGAAGATTTTTATTTTCTTAATGTTGAGTCTATTGTTTCTGATCTTCTTCAGTAAGTGCTTCAAGTCTTCTTTACTTTCTGCAAACAAGGCTGTATCATCTACATTGATATATTTACATTGATTGTTCATCAGTCTTGCTCCAATCCTAGTGCCACATTCTTTTTCCTATAGTCCATCTTATCAAATGTTTTGTTTGCTCAATATACAGATTGAATATGTAGGGAGGAAGAATAAATCTTGGCACATAGTACGTTAAACAAACATATGTCTTCATTCCTTTTTGTTTTGTTGGGTTTTTTGGTTGTGGTTTTTGGTTCTTTTTAGTGGTGACATCTAGTGCTTGCAAGAAAGCAATAAACTTTTTGTGTCAGAAGCTACTTTTTTCCCCATGTAAGAAAATAAAATTGTATCCCTACATTAAAATAGTGCTTAAAGCATGGATATGAATAGTAAAGCCATATAATTGCATATTCACAGTATAATTCTCAGTTCAGAAAGAAAAGTATACAATGTTTTGAAAACCTCTTCACACTTGTACATACTCTGTTTATACCTATGATATCTATTTTGCTGGATTGTTTTATAGCTGTAGTATTGTTTTATGTGCCATAGAGTTGGTTCCAATTCATAGCAGACTCTCCAGTGAGGCTGTAAATCTTCCAGGAGGAGATTGCCCATCTTCCTCCCATGGAGCAGCCGGTGGATTCGAATGTCAGTACGACTCATTACCACTACTAGAAATGGTTCGAAATACCTCTGAATTCTTCAATATGTAATTACTATATATTTTAAATAGTGATTTTTGCTACAGTGTGCTAAACTGTTTTCTTGGCCATCCATATATTTTATCAATTAGAGCGCTATCTAAATAGGGAATTGAATCAATTGCAATGACTTGGCATCTAGCATGGTTTTGTTTGGGGTTTTTTAAAATTGTTTTTACTATGACTTATACACTGTAAAAAAAGTATCCCTGGTGACATAATTTTGTATTACAACAAAAAAGTCCATTCTTAGAATGTCATCCATTTTTCAGGAGAAAGATAATGCACTCTTCTCATGAGTATTATAATCTTTTATTCTTAGCAGGAGGGCTACCCCTGCTGAGGCTCCACTTACAGGTGGCTCAGGTTCTGGTGGCTCCAGTCTCCACACAGCTGTAGGTGGTGATGGGAGCAGCCAGGACTGCCTCTGCCTGCTGTAGGCTCGGCATCTGCCTGGTCTCCACAGCCACCTCTCTTTTTGTTGTGCCCAGACTTGTGCATAGTCCCGTCAGGCTACGGGAGTGGCCCATACCCCACCAAGCCACATGGCTACAGCCCTCAGGCTTTATCTGGGGCCCCCATAACATTTTAATATAGTGAGCTTTCTTAGGATTTAAGTACATTTGACTCTTACAGAGACCGCCTGTATATATAATACGGTGTTACCACAATGTCCAAATTACATAGCATACTTTTTCACAAAATAGAGCCTAGACATTTAGTGATTCATACCTGTGTTTCTGTTATATCACCTGTCATATGTCATTACATTTGCTTATTTAAATGTTTCCCTTCTACTAAAGTGGAAGAAAATCACCATATGCATTTCTTTTCTATTATTGTGTAACAAAATACCCCACACATACCAGCTAAAACCAATAGCCATTACCTAATGGTTTCAGTGACTCAAAAGTCAGCCTGTGGCTTAGCTAGGTCCTCTGCTCAGGGTCTCATTAGTCTGCAGTCAAGGTGTCAGCTGGGGCTGTGGTGTCATCTGAGGCTCGGGGCCCTCTTCCAAGCTTATGTGGCTGTTGGCAGAATTTATCTTTTTGCAGCTGAATGCGTAGCAGCTTATTTCTTCAAGGTCAACAGGAGAGAGTTTGCTCTCTGAAGAGGCTCTTTAGATCATCTGATGGCACAGTGTTTAAAGTGTTTGACTGCTAATCAAAAGGTCAATAGTTCTAATGTACCAACTCCATTAGAGAAAGATGTTGCAATCTGCTTCCGTAATAGCCTTGGAAACTCTGTAAGGTAGTTCTTCTCACTCCTATGGTGTCACCATGAGTCTGAATCAGTTCAGTGGCTGTGAGTTTTGATTTTTCAATCTGATTAAATGACGTGTAGGTTGCATAACTTAAGCACCCAACTGCTAACCTAAAAGCTGATGGTTTGAACCAACTCAGTGTATCCATGGTAGAAAGATCTGACACAAAGATTATAGCCTCATAACCACCCACCCATCCCCTCCCTACTCCCATGGGGAAGCTCTTCTGTCACACTAGGTTGCTTTGAGACAAATTGACTGCAAGCCACACAGCAGGTCAAGGTGCAGGGGCGGGGAGGTGAGGGAATTGAAGGTGAGGTCAAAGTCCCTTCTTGTTTAAGCTCTCTGTCTGCCTGAAACCAAAAATGGCAATCTAGAATAATGTCTTTTGATTAATTCAGTATCAGTTGTTCTGAGCTTTTAATTACATGTACTATTCTCTTCATCTTTGCTATATTTTGTTGCCTAGAAATAAGTTCCAAGACCCTCATAGTTAAAGTGGAAGGAGTTACATGAAAGTGTGACTCATTACATGTACCTTAGGGTATGTTTTCCAAACCTTGTTTCCTCTTGTATATGCCAGTTTGGAATGGAATGGTAGAGAAGTGAGTGGGAGGGGAAACCTGAAGCACAGGCTGCTTTTACTTTTTCAAGGTCTCATGATTATGGACTCTCTCGTCAATTTCACTGCATTCTTGTATTTCTGTTTTCATTATAACCTCAAGATACACTTTAGAGAGGGGAGACAGAATTAAAAATGAGACTTATAATACATATATATTGTGTTGTTGTGTGCCATTGAGTTGGATCTGACTCATAGCTGACTCTCTAGCTAGTTTTCACAGACACTGAATCGCATGGGAGGAGATTGCCCATCCTTCTCCCATAGAGCAGCTAGTGGATTTGAACCACATGCCTTTGGGATTGCAGTACAGTTTCTTACAACTAAGCTGCCAGAGCACTATGTCTGTATATAGGTAGAAAGTTGATGTTGCTAACCCAAAAGTGTTTCCTCTCTAGTATTTCAAATCCACCAGCTGTTCCTCGGGGGGGGGAAATGAGCATTCTCCTTCTGTGTGATTTCTAGTCTTTGAAAAGCCACGGTGAACTCTGAGTAATTTCCAACTAAATGGCAATGGTTAGTGTGATATGTATGTATACTTTTATAGTTTGATTTTGGAATCACTGAAATGTCTTATCTCTAAAAATAAACTTTGTTGTTGTTATATGGTGTTAGGTTTCTTGTGACTTATAGGAACCGTATGTACAATAGCTCTGAATCTTGTTCTATCCTGAGCCAACCTTATTGTCTGACACACCAACCCTGATTACCCCAGCCATCTCATCAGGTTCTTACTCTCTTGCTCTGTCCTTCTACCCTCCTAACTATGATGTCCCTCTCCAAGGACTGGTCCGTCCTTGAAACATGCCCAATGTATATCAGACAGAACTTCAGAATCCTTACCTCCAAGGAACAGCCTGGTTTTACCCTCTCCAAGATGAACTTGTTTGTTCCCTAACAGTCTGTGGTATATTGAATACTTTTCTCCAGCACCACAGCTCAAAGACATCAATTCTTCTACTATCATCCTTAGACATTGTCTAGCTTTCTGATGCATAGCACATAATTGTGAAGACCATAGCCTGGATCATGCACACCTTAGTCTCCAGACTAACATCATTGCTCCTCAGTACCTTGGAGAGGTCCCTGATAGCCGACTTTCCTAATGCAATTCGTCTTTTGATTTCCTGGCTGCTGGTATCAAGAATATTGATTTGTGGAGCCAAGCAAAATGAAGCTGGCAACTGTATCAATCTCTTCACTGTCTATTATGATGTTGCCAGTCAACCCATTGGTTCGAATCTCTGTCTTCTTGATGTTGAACTTGAATCCATATGAAGGATGCCGTCCTTGACCCTCTGCAGCAAGCGCGTCAGGTCCTCCACAGTTTCAGCAAGCAGGGTTGTTGTGTCATCTTCATAATGCAAACTTGTTGATTAGTCTTCCTCCAATCCTGATGCCACATTCCTCTTCATAGAGCCCAGCCTCCTTAATGATCATATAGATTGAAAAGGTATGGAAATAGAACACATCCCTGGGGTATACCCTTCCTGATTTTGAACATGCAGTGTTTACTTGCTCTGTTCTGAGGACTGCCTCCTGGTCCTATTAAAGGTTTTATTCGTATAAGCACAATCAAGTGTTCTGGAATTCCTATTATTCTCAGAGTTAGCATTGTGATCTGCAAAGTTAAATGCCTTCACATAGTCAATGAATATTTTTCTGGTGCTCTCTGCTTTGTTCTTATTATGTGTCATGGAGTCGCCTGCGACTCCTGTACAACTTCTCTGAAGTCTGCTCCATCCTGAGCTAGTTTCATTGACTCAGACACACCTTCCCAAATTGCCATAATTACTGTATCAATACATATCATCAGGAATCTTCCTCTCCTGTTCTGTCCTTTCACCCTTCTGAGCATAATATCCTTCTCCAAGGATGGGTCCCTCCTGGCCACATGCCCAAAGTATGTGAGCTTCAA
>NW_006399770.1:15062314-15064026 GCF_000299155.1 Elephantulus edwardii
CCCATGGCCTGGATCAGACTCAACTTAGTCTCTAGAAATCACATTATATTTTTAGCTCATAGTTTACTTGCTTTAAAATGAAAACATCAAAAAAAAAAGAGAAAAAAAAAATGAAAACATCAACCTTTTTATTTCTTCAGTTTAAATACTGTCAACTAATGTGTAATTAATTTGTAGCATTCTACAGTTAAAAGTGTGCATTATTTTGCCTTTTTAAAAAAAAAATTCATGGTCTTTTTACTCCTATAACAGCAATTAAATATATTTAACATCAACTATAATATAGTTATTAGTAACTTACTTAGAGATATTCAATGAAAGTATATTCTCACATTGATATTTTTTAAAATTTCTCTTTGGCAAGCAAATAAGGATTTTTTTTTCTGTGCTTTTTATTTCCTATGTTTAGTTTGCTCCTAGGAACCGTACAACTTCTCGAAGTCCGTATTAAGTGTGGGTCATAAATGAAGATGAGGTGGTGGAGATTTGTTTGGTCATGTTTGACCAAGGCAGTCAGTTCTCTTGGAGAATAGAAACTTGCTTTATTAGCTATGACTATCTCTTGCCAACATCTTCTTAGGTCATTTCTCTGATTCAGTTATTCTGGAGTTTTTTCACCTCTTCATGACGCAGGGGTCCTACACAGTTTTAAGGCCAAAATCTCCTAAAATTAGGACTCTTTTAGGCAGAAGTATTTTGGGATTCAGCAAAGCCACTCTCTTGGCTTTATTGGTAGCAATGTAGCTCAACAATCATGGTTTCATCCTTTAACCATTTTGTCTGGGGCAAATTATTTGGTGTCTCCATGCCTCAGTTTTTCACCTTTAAAGTGCAGGCATGTGGCAAGAGAGGGGATGCTGTGGAGGCAGAGAGTCTGACCTCTTCTAACTTCACAGGGTAGAAGGAGAGTCCCTATCAGTGCCAGTAGCCCTAGCCTACTTCTTAATGAGGTCACCTGTGCTGCACTTCCTGCCTTTTTACCAGTTCTGATACCAGCCATTCCTCCCCCTCTGCTTCTCTCCTGAGTTACTTGTTTCACAGACAATACTCATGAGTTTTATTATTATGAGTTTTATCAGGGAGCTGTGGTAGCCTAGAAAGTGTAGGTCTCCGAAAGCACAGGTCTCATGGAGCCCTGGACATGCTCACCAGGTTGTGCCAAGAAATTTAGAGGACAGCTACCTGGGCAGCTGACTAGGAAGAGATCCATATTTATTCCCATTTCCCAAAAAAGGTGATCGGACAAGTGTGGAAATTGTCAAACAATATCATGACTATCAAGTACAAGCAATATCCTGCTAAAGAGTATTCAAAACCAACTGGAACAGTGCATCAACAGATAATTCCAGAAATACAAGCTGGTTTTAGAAGTGGCTTTGTCATTAGGGGCATCATTATCAGTGTCAGATGATCTTGACTAAAAGCAAAGAGTACCAGAAGAATGCCTATTTGTGTTTTATTGACTGCACAACCATTTAACTGTGTGAACCACATCAAATTGCGGCTACCCTTGAGAAGAATGGGAATCCCAGAATACTTGATTATGCTCATGCAAAAATATACTAGGAAGCAGTCATCAAAACAGAGCAAGGAAATACTGGTTCAAAATCAGAAAGGAGTGTATCAGGGATGTGCCCTTTCTCCATACATTTAAAGTCTATATGCAGAACAGATTATTTAGAAGCCTGGAATTTATGAGGAAGAACGTGCCA
>NW_006399770.1:15064496-15065050 GCF_000299155.1 Elephantulus edwardii
GAGCTGCACTGTTAACTCAAAGGTATGTAGTTTGAATCCATCAGCTGCTCCATAGGAGAAGGATGGACAGTCTCTTGTGTGATGTACTGCTTCTGAAAACCCACTGGAGGGCCAACTGTAGATTGGTTACAACTTGATTGCACACAACATGATACAATTCAGGATCAGGAATATCTCTAGTTCTAGTTTTTCAAATCTAGTCCCTTTCTCTTCAGCCCCATCCAAAGACAGACCTCTTCCTGGCAGTTGACCTTGTGGTCTTGGCTTTTTTACCCTACTGGCTAAGTGCCCAGTGTTACCCTGCCCTTCCTATAAGCATTCTGGCCAAAGGCACTCAGCTCTAGCTCTCCAACGAATGCCTGGAATTGCCCACACTGCTAAAAGCTACCTACCTGAAGACACTAGGCTTTTCCATCTGTGGACTAAGAAACCCACCACTATGTCTCATGCCATTCTCTTGTTTATGATTCTTCTGCCTCTGCTGTCGCTGTTTCTCTTTTCACTTTCTCATCAGTGTTGACTCTTTTGGTTCTGGGATAAACTTTGTGATACCT
>NW_006399770.1:15066251-15075225 GCF_000299155.1 Elephantulus edwardii
GTTCAAAGGGCTTCAGCCTTGGAATTATGTGCTTTTACCAGTGTTCAACAAAGAACAAGCTATCTTGACCTTTCTAAGCATATTTCCTCATTTATATCTTGAGGGGATTGTCCTAAAGGATTTCTTGGTGAGCTCTGGTGGCCTAGTGCCAGGAAACTATACTGCAATCCCAGAGGTACGCGGTTCAAATCCACCAGATGCTCTGCTGAAGAAGGAGGAACAATCACCTCCTGTACCAGTCAGATCCAATTTGACGGTACACACATAAAAAATAAAAATTTTTAAAAAAAGGATTTCTTAAGATCTTGCCTACATCTGACCCTTTTTATTCCAGAATTTTCTTACGGCTAATTAAAATTGTTGTAAGGAACAAATTAGAAAAATTTATGAAATCATTTTAAAAATTATTAAGTGTTATATAAACAAAGATGATGCTGATTACTTACTTATTTCATATTATTAATGTTTTCAGTCCAAAGAACCAGATGCATTAAGTGTTAAAACTAAGTTCCAGAAGCTTAAAGAAAAGTGTAACCTTTTCATGATTTAGCTCTGATTTTTAGGGTGCTTCAGAATATCTTTTTATTATGTAAAATCTCATTATTAAGTAAAGTATGTACTCTATAAATGTGCATTGATTGATCATAGTTGCTGGGAAGTCAGTATAGTTCTAAAGATTAACACCTGGTGTTATACTTTGGGCTATCCTATACTGTTCTCCAAAATACTTAAGAGCTCTGAGGTCAGTTTGAAGACTATGGTGCACCTGCACAAAGAGCTGGATGGTGAATATGGATGACAGAAAATAATTGATGCCTTTGAGTTAATGGTATTGGAGAAGAGTACTGAATATCCCATGGACTATCAAAAGAACAAACAGATACATCAAGGGGCAATTATGGCTCCTTGTAGACAAAGACGGTGCTCGTTCGTCTCTCATATGCTGCACATGTAACTGGTCAAGGCTATTTCTTGGAAATGGACAACATGCTTGGAAAAAGAAAAGGCCACTAAAGGAGAGGAAGACTTCCAGTGAGATAGATTGACAGAGTGACTGCAGAAATGGGCTCAAGTGTGTCAGAAATGTTGAGGATGCCACAGGAGAGGGCAGAGTTCAGGTCTGCTGTTCATAAGGTCACTATGAATCGCACTCGATTCAGTGGTACTTACTGACAACAATAAAAACAACATACTGTTGTTAGGTGCTATCAAATATGTTCCAAGTCATAGTAATTCCATTTACAAGAAAACCAAACACTAATCATGACAATTATTGAGCCATTACAGCTACTGTATCAATTCATCTTGTTGAGAGTCTTCCTGCTTTTCCTTTATTTTATTAAACATGATGTTCTTCTCCAGGGACCAGTCCTTCTTGATAATAGGTCTAAAGTTTATAAGAGAACATAATATCTTTGCCTCTAGGTAGCATTCTGATGTCTTCCAAAATGGATATATTTGTTCTTAACTTAGTTTATATTTTATCTTGTATTCTCTACTATCATCCTAATTCTAATTCATCTCTGTTCTATATTAGGCTTGTGTGAACCTGAAAATGTCACAAATGTGACTGCAGATTTACAACTTACCATGGGATTACTATGTCTAAATATACAATAAATTACAATATTTGGTGGTTTTTATTCCATTTTTTAATTAAAAAAATTTTAAGTACGTGACACGACACAGGTTAAATTTACATTTTCTTTTTTTCTGAAAATACGCTTTTCCTCTTTTAAATTGTTGTTGTTATGTGCTCTTGAGTAGCCTGAAACCCTGTGTTCGGGAACTCTGAAGCCTGCCTTGTCCTGAGGTAGTCTTACTGATTCCAACACACCTACCCTTACTGCACCATTTAATCTCATTTGGGGTCTTCTTGCCTGCACTTCGTGAGTCCCTCCACCCTTCAGAGCATGATATTTTTTCTTCAAGGACTGGTCTCTCTTGGCCACATGCCCAAAGTATGTGAGATGGAGCTTCAAAAATCCTAGCCTCTAAGAAGAAACTTGGTTTCACCCTCTCCAAGACAGACCTGTTTGTTCTCTTGGTGATCCATGGTATGTTCAAGACTCTTCTCAAGCACCACAACTCAAAGGCATCAATTCTTCTTCTGTCATCCTTAGTCATTGTCCAGCTTTCTAATACAGGAAGTAATTGCGAAGACCATGCCCTGGGCTAGGCACACCTTAGTCTCCAGATCAACATCGTTGTTTTTCAGCACTCTGGAGAGGTCCTTGACAGCAAATTTTCCTAGTGCAATTCGTCTCTTGATTTCCTGACTGCTGGTGCTCAGATTGTTGATTGTGGAGCTAAGCAAGCTATAATTGTTAACAACCTCAATCTCTTCTCCATCTACCATGGTGCTGTCAATTGGTCCAATAGTGAAAACCTTTGTCTTCTTAATGTTGAGCTTTAGTTCATATTGAAGACTACAGTCCTTGACCTCCTGCAGCAAGTGCTTCAGGTCCTCTTCAGTTTCGGCAAGCAAGGTTGCATAATCTGCATAACATAGGTTGTTGATGAGTCTTCCTCCAATCCTGATGCCACATTCCTCCTCAGAAAGCCCTGCTTCCGGATGATCTGTTCTGCATATCGTTTGTAAACTGGTTTCTCTGCCAGTTTGAATCCACTGACTAAAAAGATGGGCAGGCTCCTCCCTTGTGTGATTGATAGCCTTGGAAACCAGATGGTGGGTCAGCATTGAGTAGAAACTGACTCTCAGTGAATTTGAGAGAATTTTATTTAATGTTGGAATAGTGAGAGTCTTTAATGAAAAATTGCTTCTGAAATAAGATTTGAACATAATTTCATTTGCAAAATTCCTGGCAATAAAGAGCAATAAGTAAATGCCATTGATTTAAATTTGTTGACATTTATGGTGAAAATTTCAAAGTAGTTTTATCTTTATGTTTGGATAATTATAAAATTGATTTATTTTCAGCTTTTGAAGAATAAAATCATTTTACTGTGATACAAATAAACATATACCTAATGACTCATCCCTTTTTATATATGCTAGGAAAATGGTGTTTCATTGTTAAAGCTAGAATTGGGTTAGTCAACCAGAAATGAACCTCTAATTGTTTCCAAATGCTTACTTTTTGGTTTGGATGGAGCTCTAAGTCTTAGCTCAGTTAGGAATTTGCTAAGCTTTCCTTTTTCTGCATATCCTTTCATTATGGCTAGATAGATCCATGCTACAATCTGTTTTTATGATTCCTCATTATGATAGTTAATCAGAAAAATATGGCCACAAACTCCTGAGCTAAACACAATTTTAAAAAGCAAAAGTAGAGAATTTACTGTTTTCTTTTATATTTTCAGGACCTTTGAAGTTATTATAGAGATTTGGCCTTGGTTCTAAATTGCATTTCACTGTGATAGCAAGTACCCTTGTTACCCCAGCACTGTTTCATGACTTAATTAAACCTCCTACTGCGGGAATTCTTATGTTATTTGAAAATTGCCAATGGAGAAAATTAGTTTGACACATCCTTGAGCTTTAGAGAAATGCTTGCTACTGATGAATGAAGAGTGCTCTATTAAAATTCTACCTATGCAGGCAACCACCAGCTCTTGAAGGGCAAGGTCAGAAAAATTCTTTAAACCTAAGCATTCTAAAACCACACACATACTCTCTCTCTGATACTCTCTGTTAAAATTTGAGTAAAAACATGCAGAGAGAAAATTGCTTAGCCATTCAACAATTCATTCATATCAGGGTTTATGAGACCGATTACCATCTTTCTATTGTAATAGACCTCTTCTCACTCCATTCCAATGTTTTACTTTTATGTTTTTCTTTCATATACCTTTCAGTCTTTTTCACTTTAACCTTGGGTAGATGCTTCCTTTTCATTATTTTATGGTTAATTGTTCTAAGGAGTGTGATCCTTCTCTGATGTTACTGATCACTTTTTAGTCTAGAACTTGAGCTATGGGATTCTTGAGGTGTAACTTAGGACCATAGCCTTGGAAGGATAACTAGTAAAACATGTATGCGGACCCAAGAGGGGAAGAGGTGGGAGCAGAGGGGTAAGGATGGGTAGAGGCGAAATCACAAGCTTGCACAATTTGGAGGGTTGAGGGAGGAGGTAAAGGAAATTAGAAAGATCCATTGTGGACCTATAAAGATGGGATAATGATGGGCATAAGCCAATGAGAATTAATTTTATAAAACATAATACATTGGAATGATCGTATAAAATACAATGTGAATGAAGAATAGTTTTAAACAATATATATCAAACCAATATAAAATAATTTAAAAAATATATAGGCACATTCATTAAATTTGTGGATTCTATATTTTCTAAATAATTATGTAATCTTGATGCAGTATCGCATTGGGACGTATTCAGTGAGTAGACTGAAATAGTAAGGGGTTTTTTCCTTTAATCTCGTTAATATTGCTATTCAAGTAAATGCTTTCAAATATTTAGTAAACATTAAAGATAAATTGACAATGAGAGACTTTAGAAATTACCTGGAACATTCTAGCCTTTGAAAGCATATTTTAAATAATGATTGAACAGCTACTATGCTGAGACTTTTTTAAGGTGATTCAATGTGACTTGATATTGTAACTTTAGCCTTTTATATACTAACATTATGTTTTCTCTAGTTCCTTTTACTTTAGATATTGACTAAGTTACTCTTCACATTAAAAATTTGGAACAATGACTGGGTTCTTTTCAGTTTATCATTCTGATAAATTTTATTATATTCTGTTATGTTGTGTCTTGATGATCAGTCTGCTTCTGTACCATGAACAGCCACAGAAACCTAGTAGAGGGTCAGCTATCAGTTAGTTCCAACTAGCTGGCAACGATAGAGTTCAGGAAAGAGAGAAAGATTGATTAGTTTCTCACAGGATGGGATTGCAAGAATGTGGTTTTAACAAATACTATTTTCTTCCTTTTTTTAGTGTTATTCCTCTTTTAAGAGAGTCTGTTGGAATATTGATGCAAAGAACACCTCCTCTGCTGGAAAGTACTCTGCCTCAGTGTTATCAGAGGGTAAGATTCAAAGCTTCCCAATGTTTGGTTTTGATTTTGTTATTAAAACTCTTAGATTTTTCTTTTTTAAACTATGACTATACAAAGGCATTTGACTATGTGGATCATAACAAATTGTGGCTGACTCTGAGAAGAATGGGAATCTCAGAACACTTGATCGTGCTAATGCAAAACCTATACTTGGACCAAGAGGCAATCATCAGAGTGGAGCAAGGAAACACTGCATGGTTCAAACATGGGAAGGGCCTATGCCAGGGATGTGTCCTGTCTCCATAACTTTTCAACCTGTATGCAGAACAGATTATCCGGGAGGCTGGGCTCTATGAGGAGAAATGTGGGGTCAAGATTGGTGGAATATCTATCAACAATCTGCGTTATGCAGATGACACAACCCTGCTTACTGAAACTGAGGAGGACCTGAAGTGCTTGCTGCAGAGTGTCAAGGACTGCAGCCTCCAATATGGATTGAGGCTCAATGTCAGGAATACAAAGATTCTCACCACTGGACCAATTGGCAGCATCAGGATGGATGGTGAAGAGATTGAGATTGTTCACAGGTTTAGTTTACTTGGCTCCACAGTCAACACTCTTGGCACCAGCAGCCAGGAAATTAAAAGGTGAATTGTGATGGGAAAGTCTGCTGTTAGGGACCTTTCCAAAGTTCTGAGGAACAATCATGTGTCTCTGGAGACTAAGGTCTGTCTGATACAGGCCATGGTCTTCGCAGTCACTTGTTATGCATTAGAGTTGGACAATGACTAGGGAGGATAGAAGGAGAATTGATGCCTCTGAGTTGTGGTGCTGGAGAAGTGTTTTGAGAATACCATGGACTGCTAGGAAAACAAACAGATTCATCCTGAAAAGGGTTAAACCGAGTGACTCCTTGGAGGCAAGGATTCTGAGGGTTCGTCTAAAATACTTTGGACATGTGTGAGAAGGGACCAGTCCTTGGAGAGGGACATCATGCTTGGGAGGTGGAGGGACACAGCGCAGGAGGGGAAGGCCCTCTATGAGGTGGATTGATTCAGTGACTGGGATAATTGGATGGGTGTATCGAAGACAGTGCAATTAGCACAGGACAGAGCAGAGTTTAGGGCAGTTGTACCTAGGGTCGCTGTGAGTTGCAAGTTACTCGACGGCACATAACAATAACAACATGGCAAATATGAGTACCACGTGTATAATTCAGTATTTCTTCCTATATTAAATGTTGGCCTTCAGCTTAACTTTTGTAAATCCAAATAAAACAATCTTGAGAAATAGTGAACTTTACTAAAGAAAATGTGGTAAAAATTGTCCTGATCTAGAAACTGAAGATTTCTTTTGAAATGTAGAATATGAGTAGCAAGTAACGTATTTTTTTTTTAGGTCTTGTGTTTTGTCAGATGCTTCTAAGGTATAAGTAATATGATAAATAAGGCTGTTTTCTCAAGGAGCTTACAGTGGAATAATGAAACTGTAGATACATAAATATTACTGATAATGACAATAATAAGTATAAAACAGAGAGATACAGACCTGGGTAGCTACACTAGATTCACTGAGAAAATTATTTTTAAATTAAAAAACTTTAATGATAAGAAGCACCCAATCATATTAAAATCTTGATAGTGTTCCAAGCAAAAGAAAATTATGATTTTATGATGAGAACCAATTGAGTGTGCTTGGGAGGAAACAAAAAAATTATTCCCTCCCTTTATTTATAAGTTTGGAGAGAATGTCAAAGGTGAGATCATAAGGGGTTTGGTCATACAAAGAGATTAAGATTTAATTCTAATTCAGTCATGAACCAACAGGTTAGCCTGTGCTCAATAACTTCATAAAGGAGAAAGATTGTAATCAGTAGCACAAAACTGATGTCTATGAGGTCAAGCATGTCCCCACACTATGTAACTTCTAACATCAACAACCCCTCCTACTGTGTTCAGTACTTCTCCACTAGGCTTGCAAGTTCATTGCAGCGGCTACATAGAACATAGACAGTACTCAGTGATCATAGAAAAGTGACAGGCTATAATTTATGTACAGGAACACTCAGGATATGACTTCAGTCATGATAGTCTCTTTTTCAGTCTTGCTTACAGGCAAGCCTCTGCCTGAGCAAATTTTACAAAAGTTCTTTCACTCTGTGAATTACGTTCCAGCCCCACTCTGCCAATAAGCCTAGGCTCAAAGGTGTTTGACTTGAATCAGCAAATCTAGCTTCCTTGGCAAGTGCCCAAATATGCCCACTTCCCTAGCAAATACTCTCTCATCGCTTGGACTGGGAGCCCTCAATGCTGTCTCATACTAGTTCTGGTTCTCTGCCACTTTTGCTACCACCTCTGCTATATTCTCTTACTTCATCTCTCCAGTGCCAGAGCTCTCCTCTGGTCTGTTTTCTACCTCTGGGGTAGCTCTATTTATATCTGGTAGAATGGCAAAGCTGAGCAGTCCCACATTAGTATTTTAAACATCTTATTTGCATAGTCTCATATAATGAGTCATTTTCTTATTTCCCTTATTAGCAAACTCTCTCGTCCTCTTGCTGTTGTTAGGTGCTGTCAAGTCGAGCACGATTCATAATGACCCTTTGAACGGAAGTTCTGAACCCTGTTCTGACCTGCACTATCCTCACACTTCCTAACACGACAGCCCCTTGCAGCAGTCAACGAAGTCAGTCCACCTGGTTGAAAGTCTTCCTTTCCTTCGCTGACCCTCTCCCTTCCCAGCATCATGTCCTTCTAGAGGAAGACCACCTCTAGTCCCCTTAGTAGGCATCAAACACCTAATTTTTGGCCTACCCAGCCATGAGAGAATAATAATAAAGAAATGGCTACAAAAGCTATCCTAAGTAGTTTACTGAAGCACAAATGGGAAACAGAAAGCTTTTAAGACAGAGACATACCATAATTTTAGGTTTATAAAATGTTATTCTGCCTTCTGTGTAGAAAACAAATTGTAGGGAGAGAGAAAGCAAAAAAAATAACCAAGCAAACAAAAAAAACACACAAATAAAAAACACCCCAGCTTTTTAAATAATTTTAAGTCCATTCTTTTCTAAATTGATTTCTGTCCTTTATTAGCTTATTTCTCTATTTCTTTGGGCTTATTCTGTTCATCTTTTTCTGTATTTTTAACCCACTTACTTTGTTCTCTCATGAAAGACTTTGAAACTGTAAATTTCCCAAGGTTCTCTCTCAGCTCTGCTCTACACATTTTTATTACGAGTTTGCAATATATATTTGTTAATTAATTCACTACTACCTCCTATTTTTAACTAGAGGGTACAATCTGTTTACTGACATGTTGACATAACTTCGGTGGAGAGGAAATATGCACTGATTCTAGTTAATATCGGCATTTATATTTTAGGTGCAGCAGTTGCAAGGTGTTTACAATTTGCAAGAGCAGCACTTCTGGACTCTGTGTTCTGATGTTTATGTTGGAACCTTGAAATTAGTGGTAGCCCCTGATGCAGATGCAAGGTGGATTCTAAGCCAGACACACAATATTTTTACTCAGGTATGTCTGTTTTACTAACTTCTTGTGAGAATCTTGAAATCTATTTTATGCACCAAATTTTAGAAATATTTACTGTGTATTGAATATATATGCTTCTACATTATGAGGTAATCATAAAGCATTTCTTTATTTGCAACCACAGCAGGAAATTTTATGGTGTTGTATTTTATTAAACCCTCTTAAAGATGATTATTCCTATTATATTAATTTTCTTTGGAAGAAAGTAGATTATCTTTTGCTTTATAATCTATATAATGTTATATGCTATTGGAAACCAAGAATTTTAAAGCACATTTGTAAAAAGAATAATAAATTTTAATAGCTTTATCCTGTTTATTTTTCCTTTTGTGTGATTTTTTTTTCTATAATTATATTTTATTAATTTTCATAAACATTTACAGAGATTTTGGGCTTCCACTCATTCATTGTTGCACTATTCTCTCTACCCTCCT
>NW_006399770.1:15075981-15085396 GCF_000299155.1 Elephantulus edwardii
TATTGTGAACAAAGCTGCAATAAACATGGGTGTGCATCCTTTTGTGTGATTTAAAGTTTCGTGTTTTACTGACACAATTATGAAGTGACACAGTTGTGTGAATAGTAGATAATGAAGAGGTTGAGATTGTTAACAGGTTAAGTTTGCTTGGCTCCACAATCAACACTCTCAGTACCAGTAGCCAGGATGTCGAAAGACGAATTGTATTGGAAAAGTCTGCTGTCAGGGACTTCTCTAGAGTACTGAAGAGTAACAATGTCAGTCTAGAGACTAACGTGTTCATGATTCATGCTGTAGTCTGCAGTTGCTTACTATGCATCTAAGAGTTAGACAATGACTAAAGGTGATAGAGAATTGATTCCTTTCACCTGTGATGCCGGAGAAAAGTGTTGAATATACCATTGACTGCGAGGAGAATAAACAGGCTGCTCCTTGGAGACAAGGATTCTGAGGCTTTGTCTGGCATAATTTGGGCATGTTGCAAGGAGGGACCTCTCTGGAGAGAGAGAGACATCATGCTTGGAAGATTGGAGAGACAGATAAAGAGAGGAATACCATCAGTGAGATGGATTGATTCAATAACAGGGATAATGACGGTAGGTGTGTAAAGTTGGCAAAGAATAGAGAAGAGTTCGAGTCTTTTGTACGTAGGAGTCGCTGTGAGTTGCAAGCAACGCTAAGGTACATAACAACGACAACAATATATATGTGATGAAGCTCTGGTGACTATATAAGGAGTAACACTGTCCACAAAAAGAAACAGAGTTCAAATCCAGCAGCTGCTTTGTGGAAAAAAGATGTGCATTTTCCTCTCATGTGATTAACTGCTTCTGAAAGCCCACTGAAAGGTCAGCTATGAGTCAGTTCCAGCGTAGTGGTACAAAACAACAACAAATACATATGGGAGCTCTTATGATGTAGTCCATAGAGAGTTGCACTACTAATGCCCTTAGAGCATCTTCTCCTTCATTTTTCATATATATGTGTGTGTAATAAGTGCTTATACTTATACTTACACACACATACACATAGATATTATAGGCAAAAAGATGAGTAGTCTCCTCCCATTAATATTTACAGTCTCAGAAACCTGATGAAGAGTCGCTCTGAGTGGAGACTGACTGGACAGCAGTGAATTTGAGTTTTATATATATGTACGTGTATGTGTATATATGTATATTTAAACATACATACATACGTTATGCATTATTGCATTGTAACCATCTCATAGCTGACCCTCCAGCACGTTTTCAGAGGCAGTGAATTGCAGTGGAGGAGATTTGCCTACCTTTCTCCCATAGAGCAGCTGGTAGATTTGAACCACCTCTCTTTGGGTTGACAGCCCAAGTCCTTACCACAGTATATATCTTTATACATATATAGGAACTAACAAAATCATATCTAAAGAGAGAGAGAGAGAGATTTTTTAGTTGCCTTGCTTTGCTAGAAACATTTGGCTAACCATCTAGCCATCCACACTGCTGCCAAAATTGTCTAGTACATACATTGAATGAGAAATCTGGTTACGTGCCTTAAAAGTCTGTGATTGAAAACTGGTGGGAGTATACCTCCTAATGGGAAGTAGTAGAAAGAACACAGCATGGTGTGTGGAATACTCTAGCCCAAAATACTCACTTTAAATCTAATCACGAGCAAATAAGAACAAATTAGCTTGTGAGACATTGTATAAAATAGTCTAGATTTTAAAGTAATGTCAATGTTCTGGATAAGAAGAAATAAAAGAATTTTTTCTGTTTCAAGGGAGACTTCAAATTAAATAAACAATGTGATCTTTTGGGGAAAATAATAACTATAGTAGATTTGGTAATAAAAGAAATTAGCATATGGACTATATAATAGTTTATATCATTGGATAGGTGTTAAATTTCCTAGGTGTGATAATAGTATTTTGACTTCACATGAATGTTCTTATTCTTTGGAGATGCACACTCAAGAATTCAGTTGTAAAATAAGGTTGTTGAACTAATTTTCAAATGTTGCAATGAGTTAAATGGTTTATAAATAAATATATAATAGAATATAGAAGTATCTGAAGTGCAGAGGGTGAGGGTCAAGGAACTGCAGCCTTCAATATGGATTGAAGCCCAGCATCAAAAAATCAAAGATTCTCACCACTGGGCTGATTGGCAGCTTCGTGATGTATTGTGAAGAGACTGTAATTGTTAACAGCTTTAGCTTACTTGGCTCCACAACCCACACTTTTGGCACCAGCAAGCCAGGAAATTAAAAGACAAATTGCATTGGGAAAATCTGCTGTCAGAGACCTCTCCAAAGTACTGAAGAGCAATGATGTCAGTCTCGAGACTAAGGTGTGCCTGATATAGGCCATGGTCTTTTCAGTCACTTGCTATGCATCAGAGAGCTGGACAATGTCTAGGGATGACAGAAGGAGAACTGATGCCTTTGAGCTGTGGTGGTGGCCAAGAGTGTTAAATATACCATGGACTGCTAAGAGAACGAACAGATTCATCCTGGAGAGGGTGAAATATCCTGCTCCTTGGAAGCAAGGATTTTGAAGCTTCATCTCATATACTTTGGACATGGTGCAAGGAGAGACCAATCCTTGGAGAGGGAGGTCAAGCTTGAGAGAGTGGAGAGACAGCACAGGAGAGGAAAACCCTTGATGAGATGGATTTATTCTGTGACTGGGGTAATTGGGGTAGGTAGATGTGTCAGACTGTAAGATTGGCATAGGATAGAGCAGGGTTTAGGACTTTTGTGCATAGGGTTGTTGTCAATCGCAGACAACTTGACGGCACATAACAACAACAACAACAATAGAAACATAATGGGTTGTGGCAAATCTTAATATGTTAATCTAGGACATAAATATGGCAAAATGTCAATAATTTGTGAATACTGGGTGTAGACATAGCAATGTAATATGTAACATTAGTAGGCAACTAACCAAAAAGTTGGCTCGTCACATCTACCAGCCACTCAGAAAAGATGGGCAATTTTCTCTGATGAGTATTTCTCCAAACCAATGGAGGATTGCTGTGAGTCAAAACTGGCTTGATAACAGTGGATGTGCTGTTCTTTTTATTAAAAAATGTTGCATTATTGAAAACTAAAAACATTTACTGTAGTTGTCATGATGAAGCCTGACTGTCTAGCATGGCACAATTAGCTTTTCTCCCATTTTTCCTTACTGTGCATGTATTTAATATTTCAACTTTACTAGACCGTTAACTCTTTTTTTTTTTTTTTAAATTTAGGTTGTTTATTTTTCATTTCAATGAACATCTACAGAGATTTTGGGATTCCATTCATTCATTGTTGCACCCTTCTCCCCGCACAAACCCCTCCCCCCTCCCCCCCCATTTGCTCCTCTCCTTGAAAAGCAAAAGAAAAACTCCCTCATTGGTACACAATCCCCCCCCCGCACCTCCCCAAACCCCACCCCCTAGCCCCAAATATAATCCACTCTACAACCCTCATTGCATACTCCTACGATAAAAATAATGCCCTAAACTATAATACTTTTAGACTATTCTCTCCCCCATAGACTTCAATGCCGTAAACATATTTCATCCGTTAACTCTTAAAATAGGATAAAACCTTACTTCTTGAAATCAATTCAATGGTAATGAGTTTGGTTTGATTAACATATTGTATGTATTTATCATAAGTTTCTATCAATTCTTAAGAAACTGTATATGTGTGTGCAGTCAGGCTGTACTTTAGAAGAACTTGATGACCACATCAGTTATTTTTAACTGCCTAGAGAAACAAAGATCGCCCACCTCTGTTAGAGTGTGCCATACAGCAAATCCTATTACACATTCAGCTGTGTTATGTGGAAATCTTAATTTCCCTCCCTGTTCAGTTTAGACATCAGCTGCACATGCAGGCCTCTTTTCTGTCATCCAGCCACTTGGTGCTAGGCCAGCAAGTACTGGCCACAAACTTGGAAGAGTCTACATCTACATCAGATTCCAGTCACACTGAAATCAATACCATATCATAGTGACCCTATAGGGCAGAGTGGAATTGCCCTGTACAGTTTTCAAATCTGCAGACTTTATGGAAACAGACTGCCACATCCTTTTCCCATGGAGTGGCTGGTGGCCTCAAATCACTTACCATTAGAAACTGAAGACTTCAACCACAGGCCACCAGGGGTCTTCTTCAGACTTGACAGGCCCCAGTATGAGGATTTCCTCTACACTGTCAGAGTACTGACCACACACTAGGGAGTCTACATGTCTCCCTCTAGTTCAGATAAACCAACTCCCCCTCCTCTTTTGGGTTCAATAATTTGATGGAATGGATGATGAAGCTTGTAGGAGAGAGTATACATGTGATAACAACTAAGGTCATCTTTACATGTTGTTGCTGAGTACCATTGAGTTGGAACCCACCTATAGCTGACTCTCCAGTGAGTTTTCAGAGGCAGTTAACCGCATGGTAGGAGACTTCCTATCTTCCCATGGAGCAGTTGTGGATTTGAACCACGTGCCTTTGGGATTGCATCACAGCTTACCAGTAGACCACCAGAGCTTCCTATCGTATATGTGTGTTGGGGAGATGTTGGCTTCTCATTGGTCTCAATTTTTTTAACCATAAAGCACAAATACTATCAATCTGAATAGGGGAGCTCTAACCCAAAGGTGCTGCTGCTCTGGCAATTTAAATATATCTACAGCTCCTTAGGGGAAAGATAGGCAGTGAACTCCATGCAATATACACTTTCAGAAAACTGCTGGATCATCAGCTGTGATGCCAGTTACAACTCAGAAGCAATAAGTTGGGAGATTTTGGTCATCTCTTAATAGACTATAATGCATTTTGGTTAAATTTAGGATCTTATCATAAATTAAGCAAACTCTTCTTTCATATAAAAAGAAATGTATTATATTGAAACAGATAAGGGAGAGAACTGTTTAGGAGGAATATATAACTAGGTATTACTGTCATGACAGGAGTGCAGAGTGAAAGCTGCATAGTGGACTGGACTGGGGGAGAGGGTAGACAAGGAGGAAAGTGTGCAACAATGAATGAGTGGAAATCCAAAGTCTTTGTAAACTTTGATTAAGAGAAATGTATTGTAAGTTGCTTTGGTAATAAATTCATAAAATAATCATATGTGTAACTAGGAGACAGAACTCAATAGAACATGCAGCTAAGGTGCATTAATAATAATAATGTGTGACTGGAATGCAAAAGTTGGGAACCAGGAAGAAGGATCAGCAATTGGAAAATATGGACTTGGTGACAAAAATGAGGGTGGGGATAGAATGATGGAAATCTGCACAAAGGATGATTTATTCATAGCAAATACCTTTTTTAAGAAACATTAATTCAGATTATACACATAGATTTCACCTGATGGTATACATAGGAATCAAATTGATTACACCTGTGGAAGAAACCGTTGGAGATGTTCAATATCAGCAGTGAAAACTAGGCCAGGTGGTGATTGCAGAAGATACACTAACTGTTCATAGGCAAGTTAAAATTAAAATTAAAGAAGGTCAAATCAAACCCACAGGATTCAAAATTTGACTTTTAGGCTATCTCACTTGAATTTAAAAACCAACTCAGGAACAGGTTTGAGGCCTTGAACACTAATGAACAAATACCAGATGAGCATTGAGGGATATGAAGAGTATCATCAGCCAAGAATGCAAAAAATCATTACAACATGGAAGGCAAAGAAAAGACCGAAATCGATGTCAGAAGAGACTCAGAATATCATACTAGAATGCTGAGAAATCAAAACAAAGGGAAGAAATCAACAAGTTAAGGAACTGAGTAGAAATTTTCAAAGGGCAGCATGGGAAGACAAATCCAAGTATAATGAAATGTACAAAGAACTGGAGTCCGAAAATCATAAAGGCCATACTCACTCAGCACTTTTTTAAGCTGAAGGAACTAAAGAATAAATATATGCATACAGTCATATTACTTAAGAATGCTCTGGGTAGAATATGAATGATCCAGAAAGTGGATCATTCAAAAGAAGATGGAAGGTTCTGTGTAGCATCACTTCTTCACCACGTTCTTTCTGTGCTGCATCTCTTATCTAGTCAGTCAGCTAGGTATTTACCTTAAAAATGTCTTAATGTGTTCTGGACTGGTCTCTTGCTTAGAGCACTGCACTTTGGCACTGCTGCCTGGTGGGTCGCTATGACCCTGAACTTACTACCTGAAGGAACTTACCCAGCTTCCTAGACTCTCTGGAAGCCTGGCATTGGCCCTTTGCCTGTAAGTCCCAGTCCAACTGCCTGGACGCACCACTTGCTGCCTGGAAGTTCAGCCCCGACTGCCTAAAAGTCCCACCCTAGCACCCTGGAAGTTCCACCTCCACCCTCTGGAAGTCCTGCCTCTGCCACCTGGAGGACCTGCCCCCACCATTTGGACCCACAATCCAGATGCCCCAGTCCCAAAGCCTGGAGGATGACCTGCTGCTGCTCTTCTGAAATGCACCAGAGATATCAGTACCACAGGTGAACCCATTTCATTTCTGCGCCTCTCACAAAGCGTGAGCTGGCTTTAGCCCAGAGCTGCAGAATTTGCCTGGCAGAGGAGGCTGCTAATTAACAGGCCTTATCGCTCCCTATCTGAAGCAGTCTTCCCTTGAGTCAAAAGTTCATTATGCTTAGTGAAATATCTCAGTCACAAAAGGACAAACACTGCATAGTGCCACTGTTGTAGAATGTGGCTGACATCAGGGTTGGGGTAAGACTGAGAAAAACTGGGTAAATAATGTATACTGCATTGAAATGGACGAGGGAGAGAACAGTTCAAAAGCATATATTATAGGGTATTATGATTACCATAAGAGTCTAGAATGAAGGTTCCATAGTGGAGTGTACCCGGGGTGGGGAGGTGTGGGGTGGTGGTGAGAGGGGGTTGTATACCAATGAAGGAATTTCTCTTTTACTTTTCAAAGAGAAGGGGGGTGAGGGTTGGGGAGAAAAGTGCAATAATGAATGAATGGAAATCCAAAATCTCTGTAAATGTTCATTAAAATTAATTTTACAAAAAATTCAGAGAGAAACTTGGGCAGGATAGCTGCCCCACTCTCCTCTGGAGCAGTGACTTCAGACCAAGAGCCGGCTATCATCTAAGATGTGGAAAACTCTACCACAGCAATGTCACATAGGAAGCAGGCTACTTCATACCTTACACAAACCTAAAAACAAGATGTCACCCCCCCAAATAAAGTGACAACAGTATCAATGAATTTCCTGAAGCCAGAAAATATTTTGACACAGATTTAAAAGAACAATGATTGAATATTTTCACTGAATGAAAGACAGACTTGAAGAATTACAGGACACTACAAGAAAAAACCAAGAGAAACTTAAAAAAAAAAAATCCAAAACAATTCAGATAAAACAAATGAGACATTAGAGGCTCTGGCAAAACAAGAAACCACAATCCAAAATATAAGTACCAGTGTTTCAGATGCTGTCAGCATGTTGGGGAGATGAATGAACGGAGTTGAAGAGATGGAACACAGAATCAGTGAAATAGAAGGTAGAATTGTCACCACTAACTGATCTGTTAAAAAGCAGACTCAATAAGGAAAAAGAAGAAAACCTAAGAATAATGTGGGACACCAGATTATTGTTACTTAACAAGAGAAAGAATATGTACATAAAAGGAATCCCAGAACAGGAAGAAGCAAGTAAAGGCACTGAAAAAGTTGAGGAGGAATTAATAGAAGAAAACTTCCCAGGCATAATGAAGAATGAGAGAATATATATTCAAGAAGCTGATTGAACACCATATAGAATAGTCATCATGAGAGAAACACCAAGGCGTATCATAGTCAGATTTGCCAGAACCAAAGATAAGGAGAGAATTCTGAAAGCAGTGAGGGAGAAACGAAGAGTAACCTTAAGGGAGAGCAAATAAGATTAAGTGCCAGTTTCTCTGCAGAAACCAAGCAAGAAGACAGTGGAATGGCATATATTGAACACTCAAAGAACACAGCTGTCAACCAAGAATATTGTACCCACCAAAATTGTCCATCAACTATGAAGGAGAGATCAAGATATTCTCAGAAAAACAGAACCTAAGGGAATTTGTAAAAACAAGACCAGCATTGCAGGAAGCAATGAGAGATATCCTTCTTACAGAGATGCCACAAAAACCAGGATAGACCAAAGTAACTAGCAACAACACCAAAAAGAACTCAACAAAATGATAGACACAAACCATTTTCCCTCAGTAAGCATACTGAATATGAATGGTTTAAGTGCACAACTAAAGAGATAAAGAGTAGCAAAGTGGTTATAAAACAAAATCCATCAATATGCTGTCTACAAGAGACATAGCTGAAAAGTGAAGAAAAAGACTGAAAGGGTTGAAGAAATATACCAAGCAAATGATGACCAGTGAAAAAGCAGGAGTAACGATATTAATCTCTGGTAAAATAGATTTCAATGAAAAAACTGTTATAAAAGATAAGGAAGGCCACTACATATTGCTTAAAGGATCAATAGAACAAAAGGACATAACAATATCTATGCATCAAATGATACAGGAGCAAGATATACAAAACAAGCATTAACAAAACTATAAAAGAAAATAGACATCGTTATAGTAGTTGGAGACTTCAGTACAAAACTCTCAAGAAAAGATAGAACTTCTAGAAGGAAACTCAGCAAAGATGTTAAGAAATTAAACCACACAATAAACCAGCTTGGACACACACACACATGCACGCACGCGCTAATGCATCCCTAAAAAGCAGAGTATACCTTCTCCGGTGTGCATTGAATGTTCTCCTGAATAGATTGCATTTTAGGTCGCAAGGCAAGCATCGATAAATTCAAAACCATAGAACTAAAACAAAGCATCTTCTTAGACCACCATGCTACAGAATTAGAAATTAATAACAAGGACATAGAAGGGAAAAAAGAACAAAAACCCCATACGTTTGAAAGCTGAACAACACCTAGCTTGAATGTGAGTGTGTAATAGAAGAAATAAAAAAAGTGAAATAAAAAAGTTTTTGAAACAAATGACAATGAAAACACAACTCAAAAAAACCTGGGAAACTGCCCAAAGCAGTAATCAGAGGTCAGTATATAGGAATAAGCAGCAAACATATAAAGGCAAGAAAAAACAATAATTGATTCTTGACATCTGCAACATACTGGGGGGAAAAAAAAACCAAACACCAAACCAAAACACAACAAACCAGCAAGAAAACCTGACAACATCTAAAAAACCTGAATTATAAAAATTAGGGCATAAATAAATGAAATAGAAAACAAAAACCATTCCAATTAAACCATCAAGAAAACCAGGAGTTGGTTCTTTAAAAAGGTCAGTAAACCAAAAGCAATTTACACATTTAATGCAATCCCAATACAAATACCAACCCCATTCTTCAACGAGATGGAAAAGGCAATCTCCAATTTCGTATGGAATG
>NW_006399770.1:15087301-15087842 GCF_000299155.1 Elephantulus edwardii
AAAATTTATAAACCACTTTCAAAACTAATAAAGGAAAGAAAGACACAAATGATCCAAGTAAGAGATGAAAGGGGCAATGTCACAACAGAACCAACTAATATTAAAAGGTTCATTATGGAATATTAAGAAAAACTATACTGAAATATAAAAACTTAAAGGAAATGGACGAATACTTAGAAACTCACAACCTACCTAAACCTGACAGAAACTGAAATTGAACACCTTAACAGACCCATTACAAAAGAAGAAACTGAAAAGGTATAAAACAATTTCCAGCCAAAAAAAAGCTGTGGAGCAGATGGTTTTATGAATTTTATCCAACATTGAGAGAAGAACCATCACCAGTTCTACATAAAGTACTTCAGAAAATAGAAAAAGATGGAATTCTCCCAGACTTATTTTATGAAGCAAACATATCCCTGATACCAAAGTTAAGAAAAGACACCACCAAAAAGAGAAAACTATAGGCCAGTATCTCTCATAAACATATATGCAAAAGTCCTGAATAAAATTCTGACCAATAGAATCCATCGATACATTT
>NW_006399770.1:15095443-15099178 GCF_000299155.1 Elephantulus edwardii
TTTGCACTCTTCCTGGATGATACCAACAACTCAGTACAACTTTCCTAATGTATTACATAAGACATCACATTATGTCTAAATCCATAATCCATGAACAGGAGAAACAGGCTAGTTAATAGCCTCACCTTTCCCTGCTGTTTCCAGAAAATTTTTCTTTCCTTTACTTTCTCCTAGTTATACAGCATTCTCTCACTGTATTGCGTGAGTAATCAGCTTCTGTTGGCCCAGAAGACTTTGGCCTTTAATAAATGTTTCCCTCTGAGAAGGATTGCCATTTCTAGGTTTAGAAATGTGTAAACAGTTGTGTCTGTGCTGGTAGATGCTAAAATTGTAATTGAAAAAAGTGGAGAGAGCATTCTGGTAGGCAACTTTAGACATCTTAGCTTTTTAAGTTGCTGAAGTAAAAAGTTTATTAAGCTACTTTGGTTTTGGAAACTGGGTTTGAGCAATTAGAACTTCGAGTTGTAAAAAAAACAAACCAACCCATATCATGCCTATTTATCAGTGAAGATATGACCAGTTTTATTTGATTTTTTGCAGAAACCAAGACTCTGAGACTTGGAGGAAAGTGTTCAATCCGTATTTCCCTGGGGTGAGGGGACAGTTGCCCTACCAATGTTTTTCATTTCATACATTTAATAATTTAAAAGTTACCTGTGGTCCTTGTTTCATTTCTGATTTATGGAAAATGGAATTTTTTTCAACTTTTTCCCCCCTCTTCTACTCTCTTGATGCCTGTTCTTGTATTATCTTTATATCCCAGGGCTTACAGTAGCATTTTCATGTCTTAAGCCTTTATTTTATTAATGAGACAACTTGCTTGGCTCCACAATCAACATTCTTAACACCAGCAGTCATGAAATGAAAAGATGAATTGTGTTGGAAAAATTGCTGTCAGGGTCCTTTCCAGAATGCTGAAAAGCCACAGTGTCAATCTAGACACTGAGGTGTTGCTAATTCAGGCCATCGTCTTCACAATTACTTGTTAGGCTTCAGAGAGCTGGATAATTACTAAGGATGACAGAAGAAGAATCGATGCCTTCAAGTTGTGGTGCTGGAAAAGAGTCTTGAACATACCATGGACTGCCAAGAAAACAAATTGGTCTATCTTGGAGAGGGTGAAACCAAGTCTCTTCTTGGAGGCTAGGATTTTGAAGCTCCATCTCACATATTTTGGGCATGTGACCAGGAGAGAGACTGGTCCTTGGAGAAGGACATCATACTTGGAACGGTGAACAGAGAGCCCAGGAGAGGAATACCTCAGATGAGATGAATTGATACAGTATCTGGGACAGTGGAGGTTGGTGTGTTGGAATTAGTGAGACTGGCTCAGGATAGGGAAGAGTTCAGAGCTGCCGTACTTAAGGCTGCTATACATTTGAGGTGGCTCAACTGCACATAGCAAAACCATACTAAATTGGTTGTTTTTATTTAAGCTTCTCCTTTAGAATCAAGAAGACCTTAGGGAGGGCCTTTGCATTTAAAATTTGGTTGTTACTATATTTTGGAGGAATATTCATTTAAGTGGTACAGTGCTTTCCTGTTAGTATACTGTACTGAGGTAACCTGGAATTGCTGTGATGCTGAACCTTATGCCATTGAAGTGTCAAATGCCTTATCAGTTACCCATGGACATAGTTTGGTGAAGCTCCCAGTTTAGGACAGGTTTGGAAGCAGAAGTGGCATTTACTTCCTAAACAACATACCTCTGGAAACTCTATGAACTTTGATAAATGATGTTTGTTATAAAAAGGCTTCAGGCCTTTTGTCCATAGGATCACTATAAGTTGTGCTATACTTGATGGCAATGAACAACAACAAAAGATTATTCTATTTTTCAGGAAAATCAGAGTGCCTTCAAGGTCTGTTTCTTGGGGAAAGACTAGAAATAGTGGTAGCTTATTTCTAGCAGTCCAAAAAGAAGACTGGGTTTTTCTTTTTGCCATATTTTTATTTCTTATGCTATTCTTTTTAAAACTGATCAAAAACTTTAAATTTAAAAGACATCAGTAGAAGCTTGGGAATTGTGACTTATTTGTAATTTTGTTTATAAAAGTATAGTCTTGTGATAGTTTTGTTGTTGCTGCTGTTTACTGTTGGTCAGGAGCAACCCATAGCTGACATTTTGGCGGATTTTTGGTGGCATGTGAGGTGATTCCCCTTTCTCCTGCAGAGGAGCTGGTGGGCTTGAACCACGTGCCTTTGGGATTGCAGCACAGCTTCTTGCCAGTAGGCCACCAGAGCTGTGTATTAGGCAAATCCTACTTATTCTCATTTTCTGGAATCATCATTATTTAACTGAAAAGAAGAACAGCTTGATTTGTATTAATATAGAGTAATACAAGAGAATTTGTGACAGTCCCTCTGATATTTAGAGGCCTTTGAAATTACTAATCATATGATAATACAGGTTTTAAACTATAGGTTTTTGTTGTTATGTGCTGTTGAGTCACCTGTGACTCATAGCGACCCTGTGTACAACAGCCCTAAACACTGCTCTATCCTGTGCCAAACTTACTGTGTCTGATACACTTACTCCCATTTCCCCAGTTGCTGAACCAGTCCATCTCATTGAGGGTCTTTCATCTCCTGTGCAGTCCTTCCACCCTCCCACGCATGACGTCCCTCTCCAAGGACTGGTCCTACTTTTCGACATGTCCAAAGTTTGTCAGAGAAAGCTTCAGAATCCTTGCCTCCAAGGAGTAGTCTGGCTTCACCCTCTCCAGGATGAACTTGTTCTCCTAGCAATCCATGGTATATTCAGTACTCTACCCCAGCACCACAGCTCAAAGGCATCAATTCTCCTTCTATCATCCCTAGTCATCGTCCAGCTTTCTTTTGCATAGCACGTGATTGCAAAGACCATGGCCTGTATCAGGCTCACCTTAGTCTCCGGAATGACATCATTGCTCTTCAGCAGTTTGGAGAGGTCTCAGACAGCATACTTTCCCAATGCAATTAATCTTTTAATTTCCTGGCTGCTGGTACTAAGAGTGTTGATTGTAGAGCCAAGCAAACTGAAGCTGTTATCAATCTAAATCTCTTCACCATCTATCAAGATGTTTCCAGTTGGCCCAGTGGTGAGAATCTTTGTTTTCTTGATGTTGAACTTCAATCCATATTGAAGGTTGCAGTCCTTGACCTTCTGCAGCAAGCGCTTCAGGTCCTCTTCAGTTCCCAAAAGCATTGTTATGTCATCTGTATGACACATTTTGTTGATGAGTCTTCCTCCAATCCTGATGCCACATTTCTCCTCATACAGCCCAGCCTCCCAGATAATCTGTTCCACAAATAGATTGAAAAGATATGGAGATAGGACACATCCTTGATGCACACGCTTCCCACATTGGAACTATGCAGTGTTCCCTTGCTCTGTTCTGATGACTGCTTCCTGGTCCAATTATAGTTTCGCATTAGCACAAGATTTATGGTAGACAGAAAACATTCTTTGTCCCTGACACAAGCATTTTAAAATTGAATTATCATTTGGGAATTGATGAACTAGAAAGCTTGTGTCTTATATTTATTATTTGAACAGAAGAGCAAGAATACAGGATGAGGAAGACAATAAACATTTTCTGTTTTCTTGTTTTCATCTGGCCATTATCATCTGTTTTGTTGGGGTGTATGTATATACATGTTGTTGTTATTGTTGTTATGTGCCGTCGAGTCGCCTGCGACTCATAGCGACCCTATGTACAACAGCCCTAAACTCCGCTCTGTCCTGTGCCAATC
>NW_006399770.1:15100168-15166024 GCF_000299155.1 Elephantulus edwardii
TAAGAATTACTTATACAAAGGTAAAAATGCCAGCAGTCTTTAATCTATTTCTTCATTTAAGTGTTCCATTTTATATACATATGTACACTTAAATGAAGAAATAGATTAAAGACTGCTGGCATTTTTACCTTTGTATAAGTAATTCTTATAGCAACTCTCTGAAAAGAGAGCTACAACTACATTACTATCAGAAATTACTATATTACTAGTAGAAATAGAACTACATTACTTTTATTAAAAAACACATTTTTGTATAAATAACATTTGTAGTTCAAGAATAATCTAGAAACACGTAAGAGTTCTATTTGTGATTCTTAAATCACAAACAGCAGGTCATAATATATATTTGTTCTTTGGGAGACCTTCTACCTTGAGCCTTACTGTCTCTTCTACCTGCTCCCTCTTCTTTTTGTACTTACTGAATTCTAAGTCATTAGTGCTCTTGTTTCAGTTTTTTCTTCTCATTTCTGTGGCCTCAAAATGGAATTTTACTGTGATACCCAGCAAGGAAGAAGCTCTGATGGCATAGTGGAAAGAAGCTGTGCTGCAATCCCAAAGACACATAGTTTGAATCCATCAGTTGCTCCACAGGAGAAGAATGGACACTCTCCTTCCATGTTATTAACTGCCTTGGAAAATCCACTGCAGGGACAGCTATAGGTTGATTTTGACTCAGTGGCACACCACCACAACAACAACCCAGAAAGGAGCTATAAAGCCTCCTCACAAGCCCAAATAGGAGCTCCTCAGGTATCAAAAATGGTCTACGTTCATCACTATTTTCTCCCCCTCCATCAATCTTGAGAAGGTAAGGGGTAGGCAGTCTCCTCCCCTGTGATTTATTGCCTTTGAAAATCCGCTAGAGGGGCCAGCTGTGTGGATCAGTAAACAATAACAGTAAACAATAATCTCTTAACAGTAAACAGTAATCACTCCTAAGGGTCCATAACCCCTTCCCATGGTAGTTTGGCTTGATGAGAGATGGAAGGAGCCTTTTTTTCTATCCTTGCCAGTTTTTTACCCCTATTTTCAGAGAATTATTAATAAGCATTACTTTTATAAAAGGTGGTGCCAGTTTTCCTTAATCTGTTTCTTCACTATAGGTCTTTGATATCTCCCAGAACTAGCCTGTAAGATATATGGCCAACAAATCCTTTGGTTTGTTATTTTTAATCCACATGGTTTAAGTGCTCCCTAGCTGAGAAATAATGGCAGGAAAAAAAATATTACAGCAGCAGCTACCCTTTACTGACCGCCTACCACATGCCAAGTTCTGGGATAGATGACTTATATATTAACCATTCCTGACAGGAAGGTGCCTTTCCCTCCAATTTGAAGATAAAAATAATTGAAATGCAAATTACTGTACTTGAGCTCTGATTTAATATCATTTAAATGCATGCACTCACAAATTAAAAAAATATTTCAGTTTCTTATTGGAAGAAATTCATTTTACTTATGGGTATAAAGACGCATTTAGTCATAAAACTTATTCTAAACAAATTATATATTCTATTTTATTATTTTGTTGTATATACTATCAAATCAGATCTGATTGGTACAGGAGGAAATTGTCCTTCCTTCTCCAGCAGAGCATCTGGTGGATTCAAACGTCACACCTCTGGGATTGCAGTACAGCTCCTTGCCACTAGGCCACCAGGGCTCACCCCAAATGATGTATTCTATATACATATTAGGGAGGCTATTTAGATTCTTTAAATGACTGGACTAGGCTAGTTAAAATTAGATTTAAAAAGGAGAGAAGGAGAGAAGATCGGCCACTGGGTGATCTTAATATGATTGTCGTTAAGCTACTAATCTTTTCTCCATACCTACTCAATGTGTATATACTGTGCAAATCATTCGAAAAGTTGGACTTTACAAAGAAGAAAGAAGATAAAAACCTACAGCCTTCAATATGAATTACATCTCAACATCAAGAAAACCAAAGTCCTTATCATTGGGCCAATAGACTACATCATGATAGATTAATAAAAGATCAAGTTATCAAGGATTTCATCTTAGTTGCATCCACAGTCAACACTCTTGGTACCAAAAGTCAAGTACTTAAAAGATGTGTTGCATGGGAAAAAAAATCTACTGTCAAAGACCTCTCCAAAGTGGAAAAGAAAGTATGACATTTAAACTATGATGCACCTGAACCAAGTCATAGTCTTTTCAGTTACTTGCTATGTGTCTTTATGTTGGACAGTGAATAAGGATGACAGAAGAATCGTCGATGCCTTTGAGTTGTAGTTTTAGAAAAGAGTAATGAATATTCCATGAACTGTCAAAAGAATAAACAAGTAAGCCTCGGTGAAAGTGCAACCAGAATGCTTTTAAGGCAAGAATGGTAAAACGTCATTTCACATACTTTGGGCATATTAGAAGGCACTGGTTCTTGGTAAAAGATATGCTTGGAAAGGTCAGCAAAAGTGAAGACCCTCGATAAGATGGCCTGACACAGTGACTGTATCACTGGGCTCAAGTAGAGATGAGGGAGATGTCACAGGATAGGGCAAGGTTCGTATCAGTACTCAACAGGGGTGACTGTGAGCTGTCATCAGCTGCATGGCACCTAACAACAGCAACCGGCAAGAAAGAGACTAGCAGTTTTGAATTGAGGGGAAAAGCCACTTGTGGGAGTAATCTTGGTTGCAAGTCAGGAATAGTGTTTGTTTGTTTGTTTTTTAAAACAATTAATTGGTTGTATGGGTTTGGAGGGGGAAGAACCCTTAAAAATATGATATTAATGTGAGTTTTTCTCTTTGACTCTCCCCCCGCCTTTTCTACAAAATAAATGTTTTGTGAGTTAAATTCATTTAGGGAGTTGCATCTATTTTCTTAGGAGTATATTCAAACTCATTGCCATGGAAGCAGAACCATCCCATGGCTGACCCTCCACTGGGTTCTTGCAGTTGCAAAGTGCATGAGAGGCACAAAAATGTGAAAGGAGAGAGCTTGTGGCTTAGAATTAGTGAGCATAAATGGAGGAGGGTAGAGATCAAGTCTTTGTGGTATGAACAAACTATATGGAAAATCTCATTTACATTCAGAGGGTAGGTTACATGCCAAAGACTCTTTGGAAATGCTGCTTTTGTTTGTACTTTAAAGGAAAATGGAAAAACTTGAAGCTGCCCCACAGGAACAAATAGATGAAGGATTTTTTTTTTTTTTCAGGCCAAGCTTTTGTGGAAAGCTGCTGTCCCTCAGGGAGTAGTTTCAGCTTGAGTAATTAACTCATGATTATGCAAAGATCAATTTACCTAGTCTCTTTGTTTTCCCTATCTATCTTCCTTGCCTTGGGCTACTTCATTTCTTATTATCATCCTCACTGTGTTAGAACTGATCACAAAGAAAGATGGCAGAAACCAGACAAGCTCCAGTGCCATTCAACTTGTGTTGCTCATTTTGCTTGGAAAAAAAAGAAACTAAATGTGATATTTTGGGTCAGTAATTATTTTTTTTGTTAAGGTTAAATATGCAACACTTTTGTCAAAGAGTTCTGAATAAAGCACCTCGTAAAATAATCACTATCAATCATAATTGTTTAGAAGAGCCTTTCAGAGCATATGAATCCTTTGTCATCCAACAGTGTCTGGTAGCAAGGACTTTTTAAATATTTGTAAAATATTGGATGAACATATATAAATTTTTGTGAGATGTGTAAGGTTGGTGTTTATGAACATTGTTAAATTGAGAAAAAACAAGATTTAGTTTTGTGAAAAACCTCAGTGTGTAAAGAAACACTAAAAATTAATGTACCAGTATATTTATTAGGTGTTGTTAATATGTACTGTCGAGTAAGAACTGACTCATACCTGACCTTCTAGCCAGTTTTCAGAGGCAGTAAAATCACATAGAAAATTGCCACTTATATCTCCCTAGCAGCTGGTGGATTCAAATTGCCTGCCTTTGGGTTGGCAGAGCAGCTTTTTACCATTAGGTAACTAGAGCTCCTTCGTGTGCTTCTGTTGTTGTTAGATGCTGTCAAGTCCACTACAGCTCAAAGAGACCCTATGAACAGCAGATCTGAACCCAGCCCTATCCTGTGCCATTCTCATCATCTTTGATATACTTGAGTCCATTGCTACAGTCCATCTTGTTAAAAGAGTCTTCCTCTGTTTTGCTGACCTCCACCTTTCCAAGCATGTTGTCTTTTTCCAAGGACCCCTCACAGCATGCTCAAAGTATGTGAGATTAAATTTTACTATCCTTGCCTCTTGGGAACATTCTGGTTGTATTTTCTCTAAGTTTATCTGACAGTCCATGGGATATTCCGTACTCTTCTCCAGCACCAGAGTTCAAAGGCATTGATGATTCTTTTGTCATCCTTATTCACTGAGCAACTTTCAAAAACAGCAAATAATTGAAAAAAAAGTGTCTTGGATGAAATGTATCTTGGTCTTTAAACTGGCATCATTGCTCTTTAGCACTTTGGAGAGGTTCTTAACAGTAGATTTTCCCAATGCAACATATCTCTAGATCTCCTTACTTCTGGTACGAAGGATGCTGCTTGTGGATTCCAGTGAGATGAAATTATTGACAACTCAAGTCTTTTCTCTTTCTGTCATGATGCTGATGTTGCCTATTGGTGCAGTGTGAGGATTTTTGTTTTCTTTTTTAAAAAAATTTCTACTAGTTTATTTCTAAAACTTGAATACATTGTTCTTAAGAACAAATTCTTTCCGTGTCCCCCTAGCACCCCATCAAATTGTACAACCCCATTATTAATCCCCCAACCCCCACCTTCCCACACATCCTCATCCCTCTTCCACCCTCTCCCACCCCTCTTGGATCCTTATGCTCTCCAGGTCCCTCCCAAATTAATAATTTACAAAATCATTGCTCCTGCGTGCTGCATAGTATTCCATCATGTGAATGTACCACAATTTCTCAATCCATTCTTTTGTGATTGGAAATTTTGGCTGTTTCCATGTTATTGTGATGATAAATAATGTGGCTGTGAACATTAGTGTACAATGTCAGTTTCTGCCTCAGTTCTCATTTTTTCAGGGTATATTCTAAGTAGTGGAATAGCTGACTCATATGGAATTCCTATGTTCAGCTTTTTGAGGAAGCGCCAGACTGCCTTCCAAAATGGTTGTACCATTTTACAATCCCACCAACAATGTGTAACAGTTCCTTTCTCACCACATTCTCTCCAGTATTTATTACTTGTTGCCCTGTTAAACTTTATTCAACAAGGAAAAAAAGCAAAGCTATCAAATGGGGAAATGATAACGTCTTCAACAAATGGTGCTGGCCAAACTGGACTTCCACCTGCAGAAAGGTGAAAAAGGTCCACATCTCACACCATACACAAAAATCAACTCAAGGTGGATCAAGACCTGGGAGTAAAGCCCAAAACCATAACTTTCATATGAGACAAACTGGGATCAAGCTTAGAAGCAGTAGTCTAAGGTATAAAGAGACTGCCAAATACAACCAGAAATGCACAGTCTGAAGAGGGTAAAATGCATGGACCTCCTAAAGATTGTGGGCGTCAAAACTTTTTTCCAATAAGTAAAAAGAAAACCTACAGACTGGGAACAACATTTGGCAATACCATCTCAGACAAGAGTCTTATAACAAAAGTTTACAGAATACTCCTGGGCCTCCACAAGAAAAAGACTGATAACCCAATTACAAAATGGGCAAAAGACATTGAAAGAATTTTCACAGAGGAAGATGGCAAACAGACACATGAAAAAAATGCTCCAAATCACTAGCAATAAAAGAGATGCAAATCAAAACCACAAAACCACCATCTCACTCCAGTAACAGTGGCAAAGTTTAACAGTGCAGCAAGTAATAAATGTTAATTTTTGTTTTTTTGAAGTTGAGGTGTAATCCATATTATACTCTAAGACTGTAGTCTTAGATCTTCTGCAGCTAGTGTTATAAGTCCTCCCCACCTGACTCAACATCTTGTAACAACAGCACTTTCAGCAAGCAAGGTTGTGTGTTGATGAGTCCTCCTCCAACTCTGATGCCATAGTCCTCTTCATAAACCCCAGCTTCTTGAGTTATGTGCTCAGCATACAGATTTAATAGGCATGGAGAAAGGATACAGCCCTGATGCACACCTTTCTTGATTTTAAACCATGTAGTGTTCCCTTCCTCTGTTGGGACAACAGCTTCTTGGTCTAGGTGTAGCCTTTGCATGATCACAGTTTAGTGTTCTGGGATTCTTCTCATTCTTAGCCACCAGAGCTCCCTCATTTGTTGTTAGGTGCCATCACAGATCTGAACTCTGTCCTATCCTGTGCCAACCTCACAGTCTCTGACACATGCAAACCCATTGCTGCAGTTACTGTGTCGGCCTCATTGGGACCCTCCGTCAGCTTCGTGGGGCTATAAATCTTTGCAGGAAGAGCCAGTCTTTCTCCTGTGGAGCACCTGGTGGTTTTGAACCACTCAACCTTTCAGTTAGCAACCTGACACACAATGTATTGGATAGAGGGTGTGAGAAGGGGGAAACTCAGTCTTTAATTTGAACAACATTAAAGCTGAAAATTAACTTTAGAAGATGACAGGATCACCAGGTTTAAAGAAGTGGGTACAGAGTTCAGTTTGGGTGTTTTGGAACTACCAGATCGATGGTTGGTTTACTTGAGTTGAGGTAATTAGTGTCAGACTGAAAGTATAAATTTGGGAGGTTTGAGCAGTGGATGGTACTTAAGTGTGGGTACTAGATGAGATCCAGATGGATAAGAGAGCTGGTGGCTTAATGGCTGGGTAGTTGTTCTGCCAACCCAAAGGCAGGCATGTTTGAATCCACCAGCTGCTCCTTGGGAGAAACTTGGGCTCTCTCCTCCTGTGTGAGGTACAGTCTCTGAAAACCAGCTAGAAGGTCGGCTGTGGGTTGGTTCTGACTCCACAGCAGTGAGTTTATATGGATAACACAGATTTATTTCCAGGAAGCAAAAGACAAAAACATTCTATTATAATATTCTAATGTATTGAAAACATTAGATTTATATTTTTCTGCAATGTGTGGTCTCTTAGTAGCGTATTTGTTTTTCTAACTTGTTTGTTTGTTTGTTTTTTCACTTTTCAGGCTGGAGTGAGACAGCTTTATGTACAGATTGACTTTGCAGCCATGTAGTAGTGAATGAAAAGAAATGATGCTTTTTTTCCCCCCACCAAATTTTTCTGGTACTGTACAATCCAAAACATTTTACTCTTCTTTTTAAAATGGTTCATCACTACAAAACCCCCATCCCATCAGCACCAGTAGGCCAGAGAGTCAGCTGTCCGTGCTCTGCTGTGAGGTCACAGCCAGGGAGTCACAATTAAATGGATATCTCCTGGACTTCTGGTCTTGTCTTTTCTGCTCCTCCCTCCAGATCATTCTGATATCTGAGGTTTCTGATTGTGTTCCAGGATGTTGGGTTTCTGTGTCTATTTTTTTTCTCTCCCACGCCCTCCTGCCCCCAGCTCTCCTCTCCCAGCCAGTAGGAAATTCAGACTGTGGCCTCCCTCCACTCATCTGGAATGTCTTCATTGAAACTGCTCAAAAACCACTGCTTTCATTCCCATAAAACCAGTGTTATTTAGAAGGAAAAAAAAATGGAAATCTGTTTTTTATGTAAAGTCAAAACTGTTGATGTTTTTTCAGTATAATCATATGTTTGTAAAATTGTTTGTACTTTGCAAACTTATGAACCAAACCATATTGGGTTTTCAAAGTGCCTTTGTATCAGGAAATGTATTTGCCAGCATAGACATATACCATCCAAGGTCATGTATGTATCTTTTTAAAAAATGGATATTCTGTTAACTGTACAAAGTGAGATTCATCTTAGTAATGTATACATTTGTGTGTGTGTGTGTGTGTGTGTGTGTGTGTGTGTGTGTACTTCAGCATAAGTTTATATGTATAAAAATTTTTGTTGTTTTATCTTGTAAAAAAATAAAAAGTTATTTTACCCTTTAGAAAATCAGTTATCACATTAAGTTTTACTTTTTAGAATCTTGCTAATGCATCTGTTGTACAAAAAAGTTGTTTTGTTTTCTTAAATTTGAAAAATACAAATTTCTATAAAAGTGTCTATATTGATGTTTCAAAAATCTCTCCTTACTGTTTTTATGGATTTTATTTTTTTATTTGGATTTTATGAATGAAAGGGATAGGCCAGGTAGACTGAGGGCCAGGTAAACTTGTCCAAACAGAAATAAACCTGAACTAATTTTGTTTTCTAAGCCTAAATTATGTTAATAAAGATGAAGGGCTTAACATATACACAACTTCTTTTTTTGCTATCTTCAAAGAGCATCTTTGTGAAGAACTGTTCAGGTAGGCCCCTTCATATTTTTGAGAAACTGGATATACAATGTGTTTTCTTGTCTATCTTATCAGTCATATATATAAAGTACAATATTGTAGCACGTAATTTTCTGTTGTTACCATTCTTATCCACTTAAAATGATCAAAGATTAATTTTTTAAGATACTGATATTAAAAAGCAATAGTAAAGAAAAGTTACAAAAGTAGTAAGTGAGGTGTCCAACTTAGATGAGAACCAGCCAATGCATTTATCAGAATGGGACCATGTCAAAAGTCAGGGACTGCCTGTATCTAGTTTATCTGTGACTCTTGCCCCTCATGCTGTTATCCTTACATTTTCTTCAGAAGCACAAATGTGTGAAGTGGTAACAGGTGGTATTAACATTGTGATTTCTCTTATAACTGCAACATTTCAATATTCTTCAAAGCTTATGCATAGATACATATACCAGTAGCCGAAATACTGTGATATGGTGTGTGTGGGTGGGGGTGTGGGTGTGGGTGTGTGTGTGTACGTACACTTGCAGGAAACCATCTCTGCAAAGCAACCAAATCATTTACTCAAAATGCTGTTGATCAGAGTTCTAATTCCTGGTTTTTATAGCGATTCCTAATATGGCCATCCTATTCTATAACTCTGAGATTTATAAATGACAGTATTACAATTTTACACCTGTCGGGGCAGTCCTGAAAAGCAGTCTAGTTCTTTGTTTTAGAGATTAGAAAACTGAAATCCCAAAAAGTCATTTGCTCAAGCCATTAGTGGCCAAGGCAAGTCTATAGATTTCGCGCCTTCTGACTCCAAGTCTAGAGTTCTTTCTACTTTATTGTGCTATCTCCACAACATAATATTTCTCTTCCTGTAAATGTGATTAAATTCATTTATAACAAAAGGATATCTGACCTCCAGTTTTGATACATTAAGGCACTTTCTAATGCAGTTTTGTTTCACTTTTGACAGCTAATTATTTGGTTTACAATATTATTTCCATAGTAATCTTAATAGAAAATATTTTCTTTTTACAGTTAGAAAACCAGTTACTGATTTTCTTTTTAAAAAAAAGACATTTATACATTGGATCCTTACAGCTTATGAGTGAATTTGTTTTATAAATGTTTTAAGGATTACTTTGCTTATAATCTGAAAACTAGTGCCTCTAATTAATAGATTATGTCCTTTTCAGTCTTGTAATTTTAGATTAGTCAGTAAAAAGCTTTTGCATTTTAAAGTTTCTTCTCAGAGCCAAGAAAAGTTGGGCAATACATTTATATAGAACAAAAGAAATAATTTAATACAATGGAGTAAAATTTTGAATCCCAAATGGCAAATTTCTTGTCACTCTTCATGTAAGAAAATATAACCTTGGGAAGGTTGACTTTTCTTTTGTTACTATCTTTAAAATAGAAATTGTTTTCCAACTCTGGAACTTTGGGAAAAAGAAATTTTTTTTTTCCTTTGAAAACATTCCCTAAATGTTTTACTAATCAGTGCAGGAAGATTATTTCAAGTCATGATTTGTCCAAAGCTTTAACGATCCAGAACTTTGCCACATAATCAAGACACATTCAACTATACAATGAAATATTAGGAATTAGAAAAGTATTCACAGAAAAGAAGCTCAAGTATATTCTAAAGTCTAAATGGATGTGAGTCTTTTGATGAGACCATCTTTGATGTATGTTTAATTATTCCCTGATTACAGAAAAGGTGGGGAATAAGCCTTAAAAAGCATTTTATGTGACCAGCACTTTGTGTAGCCTATTTTATATGACCATATTTAACACTGTATCTATAAAATGAATTTTTACTAGTTAACATTTGCTTTTTTATGATCAACTGATGAGTTTATATTATCCCATTTAATTCTTTCAGTATCCCTGTGAGGAAGAAATCTTCATCTCCATTTTATAAATGGGGAATCTGCTGCAAGAGAATTTATGGCTTGCCTGGGGGACACCAGTGGTAGGGCATTCATTGATTCTGATTCCAGTACTTCTTCAACCAAATTAGTTTTGTGGTGGTCAGCTTTTTAAAGACTTGAACAGATGCCTATGAAGTCAGTGAACAGACACTATTGATAAAATTGATATAAACAGTTCTACGTTTAATCCCTTCCCTCTCCTTCTTACACTTATGATCTGTCCTATTTTTATCAATCTTAAACTGTAAGTACAAAAATAGAGCAAGCAGAGTTCCTTTAAGCACCTTTAAAAATTTTCTAAAAAGAATGTTTTATTGACACAGTAACAGTGGTAGCACAATGTTTAAATGCTCAGCTAACCCAAAGGATGATGGTTTGACCCTACCCAGTGACTCTGTGGGCAGCCGATCTGGCATTCCGCTTCTGCAAAGGCTACAGCAGGAAAACCTTGTGGGGCAGTTAGCTGTCACATGAGGCTGCTAACTAGACTGCGCTCATCAACAAGCTCTTATAGGCCCTGGCCCTCAAAAGATAGAGCTCTCTGTGACAGTAGTAGAGAAGTTGAACTCCTGACCAACTAAATGTAATGTTCTTGGTTAGAGAATTGTCTGCTGCCGGAGAGTGATAAATCATATCTGATGTACAACAACAGTGTTTTATGCATATTTTAAAAGGAAATATTTCATTAGTAATAATGAATGTTTACATGTAAATATATTAAACTTTGAACTGTTCCCATTGCTTTGAAAATTTAGCATTTATAAATTTGAGCATGCTGGAAAGCCTTTAAAAATGCCTTTTCTTATATAATTTGATCCCCCAAAAGGCAAAATTTATACTCCTATACATAAACATTCAGTGAACTAAAAAGTATATATAGTATATGGTAGTGGGTCAAAAGTGGAGGTTTGGGGTAGGTGAAACCAATGATTTACTGTTTATTACATAAAACATCTTCGCATTTCTTTGACTTTTTATTTTTTGCACAAAAGTGATCATATTCTCTTTGGCCTTCCCTGTACCCCACTCCTCATATGCATGAGAAATGTAAAAAGCTTTTGCATTTTAAAACTTTTGCATTTTTTTACATTAATAGTTGTATATAGAAAGTTTGATCCATTTTGCATATTGGTGGACAGTAATTTAGCAGAATTGGAACTGAAAAACCTGGATCACTTGAATTTTCTGAATTTTGTATAACCTAACCCATTGTCTCCTTTATTTCTATTGAAAATTGCCACATTCATAGTCTTTTTTTTAGGATGTGTGTATACCATGTTCCCTGTTTCATTTTCTCCAGATGTAGTATCCCAGACTCGTGCTGAAGTATTTCTTGAAGGTGCTGCTATCAAACAACACTACATATATTTACTAAGTGATTTACATTTTTCCTAAAATGGCTACTACCTTTTTCTTTTTCACCCCTAAATACTGAATTTTAATAGAACCTGGATTGATTTCTTCCTTTATTTTTCTCCCCATTTCACTGCTGCGTTGTCTATAGGCCTTCTGTTTTACTCCAGTGGAGGGGAAAGAGCTTTATTCTAAATTTTAATATCTGGATTTTGTTTACAAATCATGTATCTATCATACATAACCTTTAGCCTCAAGGAAGATTGTATTTTGGATGAAACTTAGTTTTTGGTTTTTCAGATAACTTTCCCCTCCCAATCTTTCCTTTAATAGCAGCAAACTTAGTGACATTTTTTCACAAATGATATTTTGCCCTGGTCTTTTACATCAGAATACTGTGAGTTAAAAATTGCCAAAACTCTTCTCAACAAGTGTACCTGTGTGACACTCCTTGCCTTTGTTTCTAAGCAGATAGTAAATTGTGGACGTAAGCTTGATTGCTTAGGTGAAGATTGTGGCTTTGAAGCCTTTGTAAACAATGCAAGGAGAAATTGTCAAAATTTTAAATTAGGCTGGGTTTTAAAGAGGAGCAAAATCCATGAAGCAGGCAGGCAGCAGACTGGAGACTTATCCTGTCTTACATGGTTGCAGGAGCTGGTCAGGTCCTGGTCAGCTGGCTCATATCCCATGAACATTGCTGGTTGGAAGGCAGATGCAGGATGGAAAGCAAGCTTTGCAGAGCATTCACTCATGTTTAGATATTGGATGTAGGCCACACCTCCAAAGAAATGAATTTCAGCTGATTGGCTGCCATTTATCAGGTTACAAAATGGAAGATCAGTGTATAATATGTGCCAAACCATGAGAATCAGGGCCACATCAAGTTGAAACATAGCCATCACAAAATTTAAAGACTGCATTGTAGTTCTGGTTTGATTATGCTAAAGTGACCAGTTAGAATTCAGTTAAGTGCAATATAACAAATTCATTATGTGTTTCACTTTCTCTTTTCTGTTTGAAGACATTCATGTGTATATTTTGTTTAACCTCAGATGTATTTAAATCATGAACTATCAAAATTCTTCCAATAAAATTTGTTTAAAAATATTTACCTGAATTGTGTTTATCAATTTGATTATTAAAAGAACCCAAGTGTTTCCACAGGACACCAAGGCTGTTTATTTATCAGCTTACCCCAGAAACACTTCACAATTTTTTATCCCAGATACTTCCATTACTCCTAAATTTTTGTTCTCTCACCTGCATCTTTATGGATCATCTCAAGTGAAAATAAAGACTATATAAAATAAAAACTAAAAGCATCTGGTCCTCATCATCCTTCCAATATTTTCCTTCTAAGCAGAAGTAAATATTTTTTTTAATTGTCTTAAAATTTGAGGTGCCATCGAGTAGTCAAGTACAACTCCGAGAAGCTCTGTGAACAGACCTGACTCTTGTGGTCTGAACACTGTGCCATCATCACATCTGTTTCATGATCTAGCTCATCAAGGTCACTGTGTCAACCCATCTGTTGTTTTCCTTTCTTAAAATGTGCCTTTTAAAAAATGATTTCTCTACATAACGCCCATACTTCATTCATCTTTTCCTCAAAAGGTTTTATTAGCAAAGCAGCATCTTGTTACATTACAATCTGTCTTGTCTCCATTGCAATCTTAAGTGTTTTGTTCCAAGTGTCTCTGCAGTTAAAGTATGTGTTGTCTACACGTGCTTTATCTTCTACTTCCTATTTCTATTACTCCTTCATATTTTATAGGCGTTATTAAAAGGGCATCAGTGATTTCTTTCTCTTCTTATCCGGCAGAAACTGTCAGCATCAAACTCAGAAGAATTGAGTCCTCTTTCCCAACTCAGACCTTCTCGCAGCTCACCATTTCTTTCAGAATTCCTTACAGAAGACTCAGAAGTGTAAACATTACCTTTAGTACCTCATTTCCTCAATCTGTCCTTCCTCACTTAAAATCTTTGAAGTAGAACTTTTTTCCCCCCACCATTTTCATTCCAAGACTTCATTGATGTCTGCAAAAAGAGTCACTTGGAAACTTTCCTGCTCTAGTATAATTTTATACCTCTCTACTCCCTCATACCTAAAAAAGGGGGGTGGGGGGTGGAGAAAACAATCCTAGACTTTAGCAGGAATTACAATTTCTGCTTAACCAAGCTTTTGTTTGTTGTTACGTGCCGTCGAGTCGCTTGCGACTCATAGCGACCCTATGTTCAACAGCCCTAAACTCCGCTCTGTCCTGTGCCAATCGCACTGTCTCTGACACTCCCATCCCAATTATCCCAGTCACTGAATCAATCCACCTCATAGAGGGCCTTCCTCTCCTGCGCTGTCCCTCCACCCTCCTAAGCATGATGTCCCTCTCTAAGGACCGGTCTCTCCTCACAACATGTCCAAAGTACTTGAAAACTCAACCTCCTTTGTCATTTCTGTTCTCTAAATGTGTTCTGTTGTACATAGGGTTTTCAGAGGCCTGCTATTTCAGAAGTGGATGGCCAATCCTTCTTCCTAGTCTGTCTTAATGTTCAGATTTAGAGAAGTATCAGACAGACCAGCAAGCTTTTGTTTAGGACTTTGAAAAATATTTCCCCTACCCTGCCTTCCTGATAACCTTTTGTGTACTGCTTTATCAACAAGTACATCTGTAGAACCTGCCTGCAATCTCTGGCCTTTCCTGTGTTCTCTAGAATGAGCACTAGGTGGCCTATCAGTGGTCTCTTGAAGAAGCTTTTTCTGTTTACACACAGAATCAAGTTATTTACTACTTCACTAATCTCTTTCTGTAGTCTTTGATTCCTTCCCTCAAAAGCCACCCTGAGATATACAAACAGACTAAGTATATTCCCTTGCGTTTCCAGTCTCTTGTTACATGCTGTTGAGTTGGAACTCAAAGCTGACCCTCTAGGAGGGTTTTTTTTTTTTGGGGGGGGGGGAAGTGCCCACACAGCAGCAGGTAAATTCACACTGCCTGCACTTGAGTTTGCAGTGCAACCCCTTACCACTAGGCCACCAGAGTGCCCTTTCATCTCTTAGCTCACAAAATTCAGTGGCTCTTGTCTTGTTAGATAGATTCCAATTCATAGTTACTCCATTTGGCAGAGAGAAACTCTCCACGGAGTTTCCCAGATTGAACTATTTATGGGAGCAGACTTTCCAGGTCTTTGTTTCACCTGGAGCTGCTGATGAGTGCAAACCTCCAAACTTTGTATTAGCGTCAAATGTTTTACCATTGACCCTCCAGAGCTACTTTCAATGCTTAGCATTTGCAAACTCTTTCCAATAATTGTGAATACTTATGTTTTCCTCCTTTTCTTACCCTGTCTCGTTAATCATGATGTTAAAATAAGCAAACGTTGATTAGTCTACACCAAAGAAAGCTAAGACGGATGAGCAAGGCCAGTAGAGGTAGACAGAGTGACAGCAACTTAATATGTTCTTTCTATACAAAAAAGAAAACACAGCACCTTATGGTACTCCAGTTTGCATCCCAGGTTGAGTTTGACTTCATCCAGTTCTACCAAGATGTTGGAGTTTTTTAAAGAAAATAAATTTAAAATCTGCTAGGTTCAGGTTTCGCACAGTCTAACAACCCAAACCACTGCTATTAAGTCCAATTCACAGGACCTGCCATCAGGTTTCAGAGGCTATAAATCCTTACAGGAAGAGACTGTTCATCTTTCTCCTATGGAGTGGCTGGTGGATTCAAACCAAAGACCTTTCAGTTAGCAGCCAGCTCTCCACATTATGTTTATAAACAACCAGGGTTTCTTAGTAGATGCTACGCATATTTAAATGTACGACTCAACCCTGTTCATGAAGTAATGAATACACTCTAGAACATCTCTAGAAGAACTGCTGTTTGCCATTGAGTGGGATATGGCACATAGCTGACCATCCATCAGGTTTTCAGAGACAGTAAATCGTACAGGAGGAGACAGAAGAATTGTGAGGTACCAGTAAGTCCAACTGAATAATGACCCCACCTAAGAGAATGAACCATTGCTCAGCCCTGTGCCATCCTCACAATCATTGTTCTATTTTTTACCCATTTTTGCAGCCACTGTTTCAATCTTGAAGGTCTTTCTCTTTTTTAGTACACTTTACTTGATTAAGCACCATTTCTTCTTCTCTAGGGACAGCTTCTGGCTGCCTGATAAAATGTCCAAAGTGCATGAGAATCTCGCCATCCTCTATCCTAAAGTGCATTCTACAGAGTAGCCATTCAAGGAGGGACAATCTCCTCCTCTACCAGTCAGATCTGATTGGATGGTACACACACACACACAAATAATAATTTTTTTTAAGTGGGAAACATAAAATGAAACACAAACTCTGAAAATGGTTCTGTATGATTAAAGTTAATTGTTAAAAAAAAGCTGCAACATTGCTAAAACTTTATAAACAATTCCAAGTGTTTCCGAATATAGGCACAAAATAGTACTTTAAAAGGACAATACCATGTAAATAAACAAGAAATGCGGGTTTATATATATCTAAGCAAACAGGGTTTCACTGCAGTTAGAACGCTGCCATCTGGCTTATAGTTGTGAAAGTATCACAATCACTTCTGTCCTCAGCATTAAGTTCGATCTAAATGCTGTTCAACTTCACAGGCGTGATCTGTTTCGCATGTGACTCGTCACTTCCCCCTGGTTAATTTGTACACAGATCATATTGACTTCTAGAGAACGTCAAAGTAATATAAAGTTACTGTATTTGTAGTTTATTAGTTGGAGCAAATACTTCTCACTCACTGGCTTTTTCACGGAATTATTTTGTAACAGAAGGTTTTATTTTCCATTTTTACTCATTTATTCATTGTGATTGATCTTTGTACAGTAGAGTTGAAGCCAACCCATAGCTGACCCTCTGGTGGGTTTCCAGAAGCAGTTAAATATCACGGGAGGAGACTGCCCATCTTTCTCCCGCAATATACCATTAATGACATGATACCTTTTAAAACTGGCGGATTACTACTAAATAATCTGTATGATTGTCTAGAAAGGGGAGTTGTACCTTAACATTCATATTGCATTCCCTGTCTCCTATCCAGGGAAATAAAAGTTCTTTAGAGTTTTACAAGAGGAATACTACTTTGATACATTAATAGCAAATTGAGATTAACCAAGATTTGGAAGCAATAAATCTAGAAAAGGAGAAAGGAAAAAAAATCTTGTTATTAGAGGAGACTATCATTTTAAAAAAAGAAGATTCTACTTCTAGGTGAGATGGACTAAGCACACTAAATTCTGAAGCTACAAAACCTGGACACAATGTAAGCAGCAGCTATCTGAAGACTGGAGAGTAAACAGCAGCAAGAGAATCAGGGAAGAACACCAGAATGGAAAGTACCTGTGCCCTGGAAGCTTACTGTAACCCTTTGCCTGGAAGTGAACTCTACTGTGCAGATGAGACAGATCTACAGAAGTGTAAGGCAGGAAGGGGAATACTTAACGCTCTCAAGTCACTGTGGTGCCAACCCAAAGACCACAACCCATCGCTGCCTGTTCAAATCTACCAGTTGTTCTACTAGTGGCTCCAAAGGCAAAAAATGGGCAGATCCTTCCATTACGATTTAGCTTTGGAAACCTGATGGAGGGTCACTGAAGTTAGATCCAACTGGAAGACAGTGAATGAGAAAACATTCAGGAGTATGGGAATCTCACCCTCCTCCTTTTATCCACTCTCTTAAGCTCCAAACCCCTGGAACTCTTGCAGGGATGGCCAGCGTCTATTGGAACCCACAAGAGTCAAATCAAGGGAGTGATATTTTTCTTTGGTGAAGTGATGATTTCAAAAGGTAGAGCAAACTCTCATTGCTCCCCTCCCCTTTATGTTCTCTCCTCACAAGGGTCAGGATGCAGGCCCAATTACAGAAGTACAAGACGGAACAACAGAATTCAGTAACTACAATCCCATGTTTCTGGTCAAAAGTAAACTGATAGCGAACCATAGCCAACTAAGATTAGAAACTGCATCCTAACCTAAGAGGATGATAGTCTGGGAAGACAAATCCGACCACCTTGAGAAAATGTCATCATGATCCAGAATACCATATTCTCCAAGTATCCACATTACAGTACATAATCAATGTACAATGGACACAAAAATTTAAACTTGCAGAAGAAAATCAATAGCTATCAGACACTCTCAATGTGCGAGGGAGCTACTTCTCGGTGACCCTACAGGACAAAGAACTGCTGCCAGCGTTTCCTAGTGTGTAGTTTGACACGAGCAGATCACCATGCCTTTTCTCCCGCAGAACAGCTGCTGGGTTGGAATCAACCACTTTTGCAGTTAGCAGGTGAGCGGCCTAACCAGTCCCTAACATTTTTAAAAACGAACCGCATACTGAGAATTTAAAAAAAAAAAAAGTTAAAACTTATAATATGATTTTTAAATAATTTTTACATTTTATTTCAGTATACTAATTACAATTTATTAATGTAACTAGTAACAATATCTGATCAACTCCTTATATATTGCTTTTCCTCTACTGGCTTAGTAGTAAGGAGTTGTGCTTTCAACCCAAAGGCAAGCAGTTTGAACCCACCAGCTGCTCCACAGGAGAAAGATGGGCGATCTCCTCCTGTGCCGTTTACAGCCTATGAAAACCCCCTGGAAAGTCCACTAGAGGTTCGTTCTAACTTGACAGTACACAACTTCACCCAACTGATCTCTTTTTACTCCTCTCCCTTGCTTCCATCCCTGGCAACCACACAGTTTTTAACATTTTAAGCCAGTTAAGACCTCAATTTTCTCTTGAGTTCCGGTTGCTCCCACCAGGCAGAAAGGAGGAATCCTTCTAAAAAGGAAGAGCCATATATGCATGGTTCTTAGCATGCTTTTGGTTATTCTCCCAAGAAACCAAATCTATTGCCTTTCATAAGTAGATTCCAACTCAAAACTATTCTTTAAACAGAATAGAACTGCCCCATAGCATCTCTGATCTTTATGGGTACAGACTGCCTCATCTTTCCCCCACTTAGAGCCTTACTGAAACACAGGTGTTTGTTAGGAATCACTAGGATTCATCTCTTGTGTCTTTAAATATTTATTATCCAGAAGAACTGGCAGGTTTTGCCCGTTAGAAACTGGTTTTTGTTACTAGATGCCATTGAGTTGAATACAACTCACAGCAACCCTATAAACTACAGACCTGCGCTCTGTCCTATCCTGTGCCGCCCTCACCATCACTGATAGACATGAGCGCATTGCTACAGTCACTGTGTCAATGCATCCTGTTGGGGAGTCTTCCTCTCTTTCACTAACCCAAGGATAATGTCCTTTTTCAAGGAATAATCTCTCCTTGCAAAATGCCCAAAGTATGAGAGAAAAAGCCTTGCCATCTTTGCCTGCAAGGATCACTCTCGCTGCACTTTCTCCAAGACATCTATTTTAGCAGACAATAGGATCATCAGTACTCTTCTCCAACACAACTCAAAGGTATCAATTCTTTATTGGCCACGTTTATTCATTTTCTAGCTCTCTGGTGCATAGCAAGTAATGAACAGACCATGGCCTAAGGCACAGCTTAGTCTTCAAACTGACATTATTGTTCTTCAGCATTTTGGACGGGTCCCTGACTGCAAACTTGTCCAATGCAATTCATTTCCTGACTGCTGATACCAAGGATGTTGATTTTTGATATACCAAGGATGTTGATTTTTGATCCAAGCAAGACGAAATAATTGACAATTTCAGTCCTTTTCCCATGATTATAAATATTTCCATTATTCAAACCAGAATTTTATAATTTTTTTAATGTTTGCTTTCAATACCATGTTGTTGATTGCCGTCAAGTTGAGCACAACTCATAGTGACCCTATGAACAAAAGGCCTGAAACTTTTCTATAACTATTGTCATTTATCAAAGCTCAGAGTTCCCAGAGGCATGTTGTTTAGGAAGTAGATGCCAGTCCTGCTTCCAACTTAATACCACAGAAGATAGTAATATAAATAGCATAGAAAACAGTATTATAGAACTAGTCCTTAACTGTTTTTGGCTCTGCCTCTTTTTATGCCCCAAAGATTGCAAACAGAATGTTTCTATAATGTATCTAGAAGATATCTTCTATCTTAAATAAGTAAAATTATCAAGAGTGGATTTGATGCATTAAACACTAACAGCCCAAGATCAAATGAATTGTGGGATGACATCAAGATCATAAAGAAAAAGGGGCGGAGGGGGAAGACTGGTATAGTGACTTCAACAATGAGCCTGAGTGTGGTACAGATTTTCAGGTATGGCACAGATTGTTTAATCCAGGAATTAACTTGATTCCTGATGGCCCAAGGATGTCTCTACCTAAATTCCAAAGAACTTACTAAACAAAAAGATAAGCTGATCATGTCATGGAAATACTCAGCTAGACTCACTGAACTAGCATGTAAAGTAAACCCGCTTTTGTGGATATTAACCCACAAAGCAGCTTTATAGGACAGAGCAGAACAGTTTCTGTAAAGATTACGGACTTTATGCTTTCCATAATGTCCATAATCTTTACTGACACAGAATGCGACATCTTTTCCCTGCAGAGCAGGCTGGTAAATTTGAACCAATGACATTTTAGATAGCAGCCAAGTACTTACCCACTACGTCACCAGTGCTCCTTGAACTAGCCTACAGCTAAGCTCATTCTGTGTCAAACTGACAAAATGTATAAAACTCTATAGTTATAGAAGATAATAAATGATTGTGCTAGTTAAAATGCAAATGAAGAAGGCAATGAGCTGCATATATTAATGGAGTATTATCTGAGATAAGTAACAGGATGAGTCTTGAAAAATCAACTGTTCTCGTCAAACTTAATTTTGTACTTTGTAGCTGGCAAGTTTCCATTTGTCAGGTTGGATGCAGAAAAGGCTATTTAAATCCAAACAACTGTACATGGTTGGTTGAACATTTATAATTCAACAGTTACATAACTTCCCAAATACAGCAGAATATGAGCCACATAATTTGGATGTCAGCTAAATAAGACAAGCAATTCAGAAAAGGGTCACGTACTCAGCTGCACTTTAAGAGAGCAGGGCTGCCGAGTCAAGATGTACTTTTCCCACCGAGCTTCTTTGCATTAATAATCTCCTTAGTCAGAAGAACTGATTTCTTCTTTTTCAAAAAAGAAAATTATAAAACCAATATAAGAATGGTTACCAATGTTTTATTTTTTAAAGCTTGGATTTTTGGCTAAATCAAAGTGATGCACATTTCCATTACCTTTCAAAGTTGTGGTCTATGACTGTAAGTAACAAACCACTTAGTATAAACTGCTTTTTAAGTAAAAATTCCATCTATGGGTATATATATCTACAAGATTTCCGGTTTGGTCTGCTCCATGTGTCCATGTCCTGAAAAACTGCCAAATAGCAGCAAAAGCTGATGAAATCATAGGGGAAAACTCACTGCCACAGGAAACCAAGTATTGTTGAGTCAACTTCTTTCTTCCTGGTTATGTGTTTTATACTTATTAGGCAAAACAAAAGACCTGTACAATTGTTACACAAATATGAGTATATTATATAAGAAAAATAACGACAACAGAAAATGTTTATGTTCAAAGGTCATTAATGCTTAGAGATTCTGCAGTATCTTCTGATATGGAAAATAGACTTAACATCTCAGTCTCCAGAGGATGCATACTGCCTGCTGTGATAATCAAGGAATGTAAAGGTCCTCCCAAATCCACAGTACACATCTGCTGTAGAGTGCCTGCTGCAATCTTCTGGTCCTCAGCTCCAACTCTGGCAAGGCCAACACAGAGTGTCTTCTCAGTAATCGCTGTTTAATTAAAAAAGAGGGAAAAAAAATTACATGTCATTCTCTATATTGTTCCAACATCATTCTGTAAACCATTCCAATATAATGTGAATAGAGGAATGTGTGAAACACATTCATATATAAACTAAACACATTAATACATAAACTAAACACAATGTATGTAAATTTTGTATGCAAACTATTTTTTAAATAAAGTACATTTGAAGATGCTTTATCTTACATTTCGTTAACTGCTAATTATTATCAATTAACCATTTATTCAAAGCTTTATTTAAAAAAAGAAAGAAAAAAGTACTGGTGTTGTTTATTTTCCAAAATATTCATGGCTCTAATATTTTGAAGAGATAATGTTGTTAGGTGCTGTCACCATTGACTGTGATTCATAGCAACTCTATGAACGGTGACTCTGAACTTTGCCCTATCCTGAGCCCAAGCTCACTGTCTCTGACACACCACTGCCACTATCACTGTATCAATCCATCTCATCCGGGGTTTTTCTCTTCTGCACTGACCCTCTAACCTTCTAAGCATGATGTCCTTTTCCATGGACGGTTCTCTCCTGGCAACATGCTCAAAGTATGTGAGATGGAGTTTTAAAATTCTTGCCTCCAAGGAGTAAATTAGTTTTGCCCTCTCTAGGACAGGTTTGTTCTCTTGGCAGTCCATGGAGTGTTTAATACTCCGCTCCTGCATCACAACTCAAAGGCATCAGTTCTTCTTCTGTCATCCTTATTTATTCACTGTCCAGCTCTCAGATGGAACTGAGAAGATGACAGCCTGGACCAGGCACAACTTAGTTTCCAAATGATATTGTTGCTTTTTAGCACTCTAGAATGGTCCTTGACCAGATTTTCCCCGATGTAACTTGTCTTTTGATTTCCTGACTGCTGGTGCCAAGGGTGTTGATTGTGGATGTGGGCAAGATGAAACTGTTAACAACTTCAATCTTTATCTGTCTTGATACTGTCTATTGATTGGCCTATTGGTAAGAATCTTTGTTTTCTTAATGTTTAAATGCAATTCATATTAAAGGCTATAGTCCTTGACTTTCTGCAATAAATGCTTGCACAGTTTCAGTGAGCATGTTTGTGTCAGCTGCATAATGCATGTTGTTGATAAGTCTTCCTCTAATCTTGATACCATTCCTCTTCATAAAAATGATCTATTCAGCATACTGACTGGAAAAGTATGGAGAAATGACATATCCCTGACACATTCCTTTAGTAAACAAAGATAAAGCTTTCAAAGAATAAAAAACACAATGTTGCTATGTAGGGAACATAAACCATAATGTGTATGGTATGCATAAATTATTGAATGGAAAACTAATTTGCCCTGTATACTTTAACTAAAATCACAGTAAAGAATTAAAACCAAAACCAACCCCCAAAAGCACTATCTCTGTAGTGGTGGTGCCGATGATATGTCTGTGTATATGCGTAACATCGATTCTATTATTACACATCTACAACAGCAGAAGAATATTCGAGCCCTTGCAAGTTCTTAAGTACCTGGTTCTTCTCCTCGAAGTCTTTCATTTTGAACAATCTCCAGAAGCTGCTGAGCTGCTTGGTTTACGCTCATATACTGAGGAGGTTCATAGATCTTCCTTCCCCTGTAAGTATAAAACTAGATGCCACTGTTCTTAGCCATAAAATTATATAGTAAGCTGTTAATACGATTACACTCCTAGGTAAACTCAAGTTCCAGAATTTAAACTCTGTTTGATGCTTTCAGACGATAACTTCTTTCAATTAATCCATGGAAAGAATGTTTAATCTTAAAGTTTCTTAGGATTTTTCATGATTCTACTTCAGTTGTCCTCTCATTTTAAAGGTATCTTTGCAGGATCTCTAAGACAAAGTTACTTTAATTTAAAGTCATGCCTTAGCAAAAAAATGCAATGGAAATGGCAATTTCGTCTATGCACTAGCTTAATCGGGTCTATACTGTGCACTTTTATTACTACATTGAAAGCACAGGTTCCTCTTTCCACTTCTTTCTCTAGGGTAAGTAAACTAAAGAGCTTAAGAAGTGAAAATTTTAGATGGTGAGATAGGTATTTTACTCTGTCTGCCTCAAAAGTCTACTAGGTGTTCCTCACAATAAAGTAAAAATAGAGTTTACATAAGTTTATTTATAAATACAACCATAAAAATTATTTTACTGACTCTCAAAATTTTGTTAAGAATTCTGTTAAAGAAACAGAGCATGAGACACAAACATAATTTGCTATTTTCTAGAAGTAACAGGGAAAAAAGTAAAATAAAGGCAAAATTTTAATATTTAAGCTCAATATGTTTAAAAAGTTTCAAAATTGGGTCATATAAAATTACTGAAATTTGTATCTATATTTGATTAAAAGTCTTTGAAATCAGAATGTATTTTATACCTAGAGAAAATCGTAATTTGGAAGCTAAATTTTTATTGGAATTAATCTTTATTTAAGTTTCATAAAACAGTTTTGTAAACTGGTTCACAACTCAAATTTGTTTCAAACCTATTTAAAAACGTTTCAATAACTAAATTGTTAGCTTTAAATGAATTAGAACAAAAGTCATTTCCACAGCAGCATTAGACACATTTCAGGTACTTATTCATCACATGAAGGGAGTAACACTCATATTAAACAATGTTGTTCCAAGCAAAAATGGATTACTCTTATGATACAAATGAGGAGAAAAGGGCTCTGAGGTGGAATTGATGTGCTCTGAGACACACATTAGTTATAGATTTGGGACTTGATCCCAGATCTTCTAACTTCTAATTCATTAATTCAGTTCACAGGTATTTATTGAGTAATTAATAGGTCTAACTAATGCTATTTTCACTCTATTACATTGTATTGCTGAGTTGGAACCAACTCAGAATTGACCTGCTACCAGTTTTCAGAGGCAAGAAATCACGTGGGAGGAGAATGCCCATCTTTCTCCTGAGAGAACTGAGAGAAACTGGTGGATCTGAATCACGCGTCTTCTGAGTTGTCAGCTTAACTCCTTACCACTCAGCCACCAGAGCTCCTTCTTTCATAGCGGTTACCATTGCGTCAAAGTAAAAATACTTCATTTTTAATTGTTGATTAAAGCTGACTATCAGCAATCTTTAGAACGGAAGTCATTTAACTGAAATTTAATAGAATTATTCAAGGAATTTAGATGTAAGCATTCTCATAATAACTTACTTGATAAGATTTTCCAAAGACTGTTCCTTTACTTTGATGTCTGCAGGAAGTGAAAAATACATCTTTAGATTTAATGAAATATTTATCTAAAATCTTCTATGTACACTGCAGCTAAGAGTCACTTTTTGAAGGACGCACTCTTCCCAAACTGCAAAATGGTCATCTGAGAATCTGTGGCATTGCTCCCTAACATTTCTACTGCGATAGAACCATTTTATGGGAACAGAAGAATCAAAGTTCATAGTTGTGTAAAGGCCACGAATAAGAAAACATGAAAGCTGGACCCTGAGAGCTAAAAAACCTCTTTTTCCCTTTGGAAAGGAAGACATATGAATAAAAATTGGGATATATTATGCTTACATCTGAAACAAACATTTTTTAAAAAATGTTTTACTAGGTAGTAAATAAATAAAAAAAAAAAATCAAAACAAAGTATCTTACAACGCTTCTAATCTTACCTGTGTTGCTGATATTAGACTATAAGTGTCCATTAGGTATAAAACAAACAGGGAAAAAGTTTTACTACATTATGAAAGACACTTTCCTTTTCTTAAGACATGCATGTTATGCACGAACATTTTAATGTCAAACATACATTTAAAAGGTATTCATGAAGCATCATCTGCATGTCAGATCCTATGCCTGGTATGCAGCACACAACAGGGACAAGAAGGAACATGAGGCTCTCACAAAACTGAGTCTAAGTGTCAGTCACATTTGATCCTTTACAATTATAATCACTGACAGTTAATTGAACTATTTGGTAAACGGTGAAAAAGCAGAGTCAGTGTGCCCTTACAGGAACTCAATATACAACTGCAAAAGCAACAGCTGCTTCCTGTTTTACATAATGAAAACAAATGGTTCAGCCAAAGTTTGTTCTTAAAAAATAAATACAGTGCAGTGGAGGGATCTCTCTGACAATCTTCTGCAGCTTTGCTAAGCAATTAAAAGTTTTCCTTATGAAAGATATAAAGAAAGCATTATCTTAGGAAGAGTAGGAGAAATTAATCTCACATGCATCTATTTCTAAACATGGTCTAAAGTGGAATCAGTTGTGGAAGTATTGTTCAAGTTCAAGATGATCATTCATTTACTAATTCAGTCACCTTGAGATTCTGAAATGTTATTTGTGGGAGTAAGATTCTTAATTTAAAACTGCCAAACCTTATTTTATTTTACAAACCTTTATTTTATTTTATCTACAAAATCTGACTACTAATTGAACATGTGACTGCATCAGCCCATTAATCAAGTTTTCAACCAGATCAGTCTTTGTACTCCCTCTTCTTTGTACTTCCCTCTTCATGTAAACCGTCTTGGAGTAGATTCTGACTCACAGTCGCCTTCTACTGGGCTCCCAAGGCTGTAAATCTATAACAGAGAAGATGGCTCATTCTTCTTCTGCAGAGTGGCTGGCTAATTGTGGATTGTCCACCTTCAATTCACAGGCCAACACTTAATACACTATACCTCCAGGCTCCTTTTCCTTACATAGGCTATAATTATTCCCCGCTCTCTCCACATCCTCTTGAAGCTTTTGGAAAAGAACAGCTACATCCTATTTCTCTCAGCATGCCCAGGACCTAGCACAATGCAAGGTATGGAGTAAATAGTTCAAAGCTGTGTACTGAAAAAAACTAGTTCATGTGGCTCTTCTACTACCCATAATATCCTACACATTCTCTTAAACAACTCATTTCCCAGTTCCTTCATGAGGCCTTTACTGATCTCCTCTCAAATGCTCTCAGTTGTTTAAAATAGCTAAGCAACTAATTTTACTGCTTATTAATCTCTATTTCATACATATACGTTATTTATATATAGTGTTTTTTGGCTCATTTGCCGTAATTCTTACAGTACTAATCCCATACCAAGCATTCAACAAATACATACGAATTTAAATCATGAACATTTTTAAATGATGAAATCTTTGACAGACAATGTGGGATCAAGATATCCTATAATTTACAACTTGTTCCTGCTTTTGTTAACGGAGCAAGAAAGATTGTTTAACCTTGTTTTTCTCTTCCCAGCAAAGCCAGGAAGAGAGGCAGCAATTTGAGAGCTCAAAAGCCAAAGTTCTGGTCTGTCCTTCCTGCCTCGCCATACAATAGAACTTCACTGTCTGTTAGACTTTCATGTGTGTAACACATTAGTTCCAAATTGGATTTTAACTTAATACTCTTAGCAAATGCTCATAAACACAAACCTGTTAATTGATTTTGTACTACTCTATCTAAAAGTTTCCCTAAAGATAAATAATGCTTGAGCCTCCTTGCTGCATTTAGAAAAATTAACAAGTAGTCTTCTTATTTTTTTTTCCTCCATATTGTGTTTTAAAAGCTTACACTCTTCTATCCTTTCTCAGTTCTATTGTAATACACATGGGTCTCAGCTGCAATGAGTTCCTATTTTTAATCCCTCTGCTACGTGAGTTTTTATCTCTGCCCGGAACAAGTCTTTTAAACAGTGATCATTCCACAATGACCATCTATCTACCTCTGCTTTTAACTGACACATCACGCAACTGACACGTGCTTTACAGAACATTTGTTTGAAGGGTGATAAAACTGTGAGACTATCCACAAGGACACTGCTGGTGTAATCCCTCGGGAGTTGCACTGCCAACCCAAGGGCCATGACTCTGGCAGTTCAAATCCACCAGGGGCTCTGTTGGAGAAAGATGGAAAACTTCCTCCCTCAGAAAACTGCTGGAGGGTCAGGTAGAGGCTGGTTCCCACTTCACAGCAATGAGAGATAGAGTCTCTTTCACATGGAAAATTCAAGAGCAAAGTTATAAAGCTAAATAAACAGCAGGCAGATTTATCAAATACAAAATCGCAGTGCAACAAATAAACCAAGAAAAGAGGGGATAAATAATGAACACTGCATTGAAATAGATGAGTAAAGAACTGTCTAAAGTAAATATACAAATTAGGTATTATTTACATGACAACAGTCCAGAATGAGAGGTGTATAGCAAAGTGGACTGGGGGGAAGAGGAAAGATAGGAAATTGTGCAACAGTGAAAAAATATTTTTAAAAAGAAAAGTGAACTAGGGGGGTAGGGAGATTTTTTTTTTAAAAAATAACAGCCGTCCCTCTCCATCTCTCCGTATTACAGTAGCTAATGATGAAATGTAGGCATAAGCAAAAAAAAAAAAAAAAAATGTTGTCAGGCCTAGAAAAAGCAAGATCTAGAGTTAGGTAGGTAGCAATGTGAAAGGAATAAAAGGAATGTATTCTAGCTGGAACTGACTGAACTGTTGTTGTTTTGTTGTTGTTATGTGCCGTCGCCTGCGACTCATAGCGACCCTATGTACAACAGCCCTAAACTCCGCTCTGTCCTGTGCCAATCGCACTGTCTCTGACACTCCCATCCCAGTCACTGAATCAATCCACCTCATAGAGGGCCTTCCTCTCCTGCGCCGTCCCTCCACCCTCCCAAGCATGATGTCCCTCTCCAAGGACCGGTCTCTCCTCACTACATGTCCGAAGTAAGTTAGACGGAGCCTCAGAATCCTTGCCTCCAAGGAGCCACCCGGTTTAACCCTCTCCAGGACAAATCTATTTGTTTTCCTAGCAGTCCATGGTATTCTCAGTACTCTTCTCCAGCACCACAGCTCAAAGGCATCAGTTCTCCTTCTATCCTCCTTGGTCACTGTCCAACTCTCTGATGCATAACAGGTGATTGCGAAGACTATGGCCTGTATCAGACGCACCTTAGTCTCCAGAGAGACACCACTGCTCTTCAGCACTTTGGAGAGGTCCCTAACAGCAGACTTTCCCATGGCAATGCGCCTTTTAATTTCCTGGCTGCTGGTGCCAAGACTGTTGACTATGGAGCCAAGCAAACTAAAGCTGTGTACAATCTCAATCTCTTCACCATCCATCCTGATGCTGCCGATTGGTCCAGTGGTGAGAATCTTTGTCTTCTTGACATTGAGCCTCAATCCATATTGCAGGCTGCAGTCCTTGACACTCTGCAGCAGGTGCTTCAGGTCCTCCTCAGTTTCAGCAAGCAGAGTTGTGTCATCCACATAACGCAGATTGTTGATAAATCGTCCACCAATCCTGACCCCACATTTCTCCTCATAGAGCCCAGCCTCCCAGATAATCTGTTCTGCATATAGGTTGAAGAGGTATGGAGATAGGATGCATCCCTGGCGTACGCCCTTCCCAATTTTGAACCATGCAGTGTTCCCTTGCTCTGTTCTGACGACTGCCTCCTGGTCCAAGTATAAGTTTCGCATTAGAACGATCAAGTGTTCTGGGATTCCCATTCTTCTCAGAGTCAGCCACAGTTTGTTATGATCTACACAGTCAAATGCCTTTGCATAATCAATGAAACACAGATAGACATTTCTCTGGTATTCCCTGCTTTCAGCCAAGATCCATCTAACATCAGCTACAATATCTCTAGTACCACGACCCCTTCTGAAACCAGCCTGGACTTCTGGTAGTTCTCTGTTGGTGTGCTGTTCCAGTCATTTTTGGATAATCCTCAGTAAAATCTTGCTTGCATGTGAAATCAGTGAAATTGTTCTGTAGTTTCCACATTCGGTTGGGTCGCCTTTCTTTGGGATAGGAACAAATATCGATCTCTTCCAGTCAGTTGGCCAAGTGGTCGTTCTCCAGATTTCTTGGCACAACTTGGTGAGCACGTCCAGGGCAGCATCTGTTAACAGATGCTGCTGACTGAACTAGGATAAGGTAAAGATTTTCTTGCCAAAGGGTAGTAAGGTCAAGTTAAAGAAAATTTTTTAAACTATTTTTGTCCACCAATTAACTTCCACATGTATTTACTGAACAGGTACAGACTTGTAGACATCAGGAAGAGAATAATGAGCAGAACAAAATCTGTGTTGTTATAAAGCAGAGAAAAAACCAAGTTAGCAAAATAATTCAAAGGTACTGAGAATAGAAAATAATAATTCAAAGTAACAGGAAAAATTTTACTTAAGGGTTGCACAATGTTCCAAATTGGGTTAAATTTTATTCTATCCGAAGTTGGTCAACTTTTTTCTGTAAAGGATAAGAGAGTGAATGCTTTAAGTTTTATGATCCCAATGGTGTCAGAACTTCTCATCCCAGCCACTCTAGGTCAAAAGGAGCCCCAAAAACCAACATTTAGTGATTTGAAATTAAATTACTGAGTGGAAACTTAAGAACTTCATGCAAAAACATTAAAAAGGGGTCTTTCACTACTACTTGCCAACTTCATGATACATATTCATCCTATGTGATAAGTATAAAAGGCAAATATTAAGGAATGTTCAAAGTAAGTCTCCAGTTAATAAGTGGCATCTCTGGCATTTGATATTCTGACTAAATACATAGTATATTTTCAAAGTTATCAAGATGTCAGCTCTGTTTTGCTCTTCAGCTACTGATGAAGACTTTAATACCAGTACTACAACATAACTGTGTAAGTAGGAACTAACACCACTATCAGTAAGTCAATATATATCTACTCGTAGAAAATGATTAGCAGATATTAATTAGTACAATTTCAGTGCTTCTGAAAGTCAAGCCCATGCCAGTGTGAAATGCCATCAGTGCCATCATCTTAGTACTCAGACAGCTGTCCCAGATATTTCCATACTAGGTAGGAAACATGATTGAGATAAGCATGGTGCAGTGAATAAAAGCTGTGGATAACAGACTAACTGGATTCTATCAGCTCTGCTACCACTTGGCTGGTGGTCTTGGAAGAGGATTCAGTGGCTTAAGTTTTGACTTTCTCTGTCAAACAAACTTGAGTAAGGTAATTTCTCCAGTTTCTTTCAGTCTATCACCACATCATTCTAATAGCATCAAAACTGCAATATTCAAAGAACAATCCCAGGATGATGTAGCATACTGCTGAATTTCAGAAAACTGACAGGAAAAGAATCTTGATGGACAAACAAGTAAGACTTGGAGTACTAGAGACAATCTACTAAGGTGTTAGAAGGCGCATTCTGAGCTGTGGTGGGTGCCAGAAATAATGAAGTGATAGAGCAGAAAATGAACGTCTAAAAGTATAGAAGAGCATGCAGAAAACAGCTAGACTATCCTTTCTTTCCTCTACCTAGTTACCAATCCAAGTATTTCTTTTACCTTAACACAAAATCAAAATGAGAACAGTATGACAGTATGACTCCATAGTGTGACTTGGGGAACTCTAGAATCCTTACCTAGTAAACATAAAGTGTGCATGTCGTTTTGTCTGTTCTTCTTCACTTTGTCAAAAAAGCTTTCTGGTCTCCAAGTGTCTGTCCAAAACACAATAGAAACTGTTTCTCCAAACCTATACAACTAAGGGAAAATGAAGATATTAATCAGTGATCTAACAATTCACTATTTCATAAACATGTTGTCACTGTTGAATGCTGTCGAGTCGAGCACGGCTCAATGAACAAAAAACTTGAAGCCTTTATATAACTATAGTCATTTCTCAAAGTTACATAGTTTCCAGAGGCATGTTTTTTAGGAAGTAGATGCCACTGAATTGAATACCTTTTCAGATAAAATAAAAGAGTATTAGATTTAAAAAGGGTTGAAGATTAAATCTGATACGACAAAGGTGATAAAAGTTCTGCTTCACTGCAGATTGTGTTCTGATGGTCCTTTCAATTATAAACTTCTAATATTTCAGTATAAATCAGAGAATAAATGCAGCTAATATTTAGCCATGCACCCAATAAAATTACTGAATCACAAGACTCTGGACTGTCAGGTGTTCGCTCCTGCAAACAATGGAGCAAATGATGGATTCAAACTTCAAGGTGCTGGCCTTTAAGTCAGCAGCTGAGTATTTAACCACTGCACCACCAGGAATCCTTGGTCATACAGCTCGTTGGTAACACAAAAAAAGCAATTCAGAGCTACCTCTAAGGAAGTGCTCCTTTAAAACATGTCATCTCAGTAAAGTTTAAACACTGTCAAGTTACTACAACTATTCATCAAAATGTATACCCATTAATTTAACAAGAGTCTCTGTGTTCCCTCCCAGAAATTCTGTTCAATGATGAGGACCTATTCCCAGATCTCCTTTCCCTCAACAAAGCGAGTTCAATTCATATAATCACAAATTCCTGCCTAAGAAATGACAGCTTTCTCAATTCTTCCAAAATTTCTCTACTATTAGTTGTGTGACACTGTGCAAACTTCTTTACCTCTGGGTGCCTCAATTTCTGCATCATAAACTGGATATAATAAAAGTGGGTTTAGGTTGTTAAAGGGATTGCATAAGTTAATACATGTAAATGCTTAAAATAGAATATAGCCTATAGTGAGCTCTATACAAATGTTTGCTGTGATTGTTACTGTTCTGTGGGAGACATATTCATCCAACAATCACTTATTTTATTTTTATCAGAAAAGATATATATTATTGAAACCGAAGGAAGTACAGATGTCACTATTCATGACAAAGAAGAGGTCTGAAGAAGCCAAGGTTGCCGTCATATTGATGAAAAAGGTCTCGTTTCACTTGCAATCATAAACACAATTTCATGAAAACAGGTTCTCTCTTTTGTCTTCCTCCATGCAAGGCCACTGCCTTAAGTTAAAACTTTTAAGTAGCTCTTACATAATTAGAGGCAAACAGACAGTAAATCCAAGTGCCACAGCCCACACCCTTCTGTCCTGCCGTGCATCCCCCTCCCCAAACATGCTCCCTGCCAGGGGGCTGGGTTAGGAGAGACTCGTGGGGTGCAGGCAGCAGAAATGAGAATGGAGGGCAGAAATGTCCTTTCTATTTTGATCACTACATGGGGCTGATAACCCACCCCGGACCTTAGCCTTGGATTTGCAAACTTGTTGATCAAACTGCTATTTGCTTTCACAGAATGAGCTCTCTGATCCTTCTCTAGAATGATGTTCTCATTCAATTTTTTCTTATTAGGAGAAAAAGAAATGTTCCACCTCTGGAGTTCCCGTGGATGGAGCTGGGCTCATTTTCCAAGCTGGTTTACCTTCCTTTTCAATCAAGCTCTGTTTGGCCTGGTTGAAGCAGTGCCTGTACTAGGTGGCCAGCACCGTGCAGCTGAGGGTCTGGTGGGTGTTCTGATGGTAACACTGGAGGATACTGGCGTGCAGGTCAGCACAGACTGGATGATAATCATACCACTTGAACTTTGCTTCCATCTCAACAGCTTTCTGATACTGCTCAGTCGTGACTCTAGAACTCTGAGCTCCTCTCCTCCCGTCCAGCCAGCTGCTCCGTGTAGAACTAATCCTGTTTTCGTGGTCAGCTGGTCTTTCTCTTCCAGCTGCTCAGCCTCTCGGGGGTACTTGTAGCTGCCGTCCTCACCTCCCCACTGAGGTGACTTGGATGATATGACTTGATTCATTCTGCTGACACTTTTGCCTTCAACTCTTACCGTATCAGAGTTTTCCTTCATGTGGATGACAATTTGCCATAAAACAAGCACAAACATACCGAAAACACCAGCTTCTGAGGCCCTTCTGAGGTCTGTCTGCTAGAGAAGACAGACGGCAGCGCTGCTGCTGCGATGGGAGCAGCCATCTGCTGTCTCGTTTCCCCCTCCACCATCCCACCACCCCATGGAGGGTGTCATTCAGGGAGCAGCGAGCAATTATTTATTATTGATCATCCATTATATGGCAGGCACTAGGCTAGGCACAGGTATAAAGTAACAAGCGAAGCACTGAGTTGACCATCATGGAAATGCATTCTTGTGTAAACTTCAGTGAAGGCAATTACTTACTAAGTGGGTGATCATGGACAAGCCAAGTAACCTTCACCTCTCAAAAGAAAATCCCTACAAAATGGAACAAATAACTATAAACCTAAAACTATGGGTTTAAAGGATTTGGCCACATAAAATGTCAGAAGTGCCTAGAAGTACCCTACGTAAAGATTGAATAAATGTCAAGAGATTTGATGATGTAGTAATAATGATGTTTATAGTAATGCTATCAAAATATTCTAAAATGACGTGTCCTGCTACAATCCATCTGTTTTCCTTTTTGGGAATAAACTAAAAAACATTACCAAATATTTGAAACTATTTGAACTTCACTTATGATTTCATTCTGACAAGTTCAACTGTTTATATTTCGAAAATGACTTTTTGCTTCCCTTATCAGATTTCGAAATATTAGCATTTTCTTAGTAAAAAGACCTTGAGTGAAAACTACTGAAGGAAAATGATGTATGCAATTACACATAAGTACTTTAAATTGGCCTTACATATGCTGCGTCATAGAAATACAGTCACAGAAGTCACTAACTACATGCTTTATCCAAAGAGAAAGGGACAGACCATTCAAAGGAGACTTGAGATGCCAGTCACATATAAACACTAAAGCATTCTGTGTAAAAGCTTCTTTGAATTGTCTAAGTCTGAGGTTTAAAGAAATTCTCACATAAGCAATGCTTTCTAGGACCCTGATTTATAAACTGTAACCATTTCTGTGGCTGTGATGCAAACTTCTTCAAAGAGTCCTAGAGCATTATGCAAACCATTTCACCATTTAGATGTCATACCTCAAAGAACAGAAGGACCAGTCCTTTGTGTTTCACAATCAAGGTCCTACCAGTAAGTGATAAAAAGCAACTGGAGCAACATCACACACTGACGAGAATGAAGGGTGGTGCAGAAGTCTATGCACTGAACTGTCTTACAATGCAAGCCTTTGTGCAATGATTATTTTCCCCCAAAATACCAAGAAAATCTTAACAACAAAATAAAACACAACATCTGCTTTCTAAGAAAACAGTAGCTAAATACAAGCCCCCCTTTTAAAAAAAAAAAAAGATCCAAATTTGGAGTAACTTACATAGAATTTGGGAACGCAGTTCATCTATGTGAATGTTTTGAATCTACTAAAGACAAACAAATGGAAATTGGACTTTAAATGACCCAATAATTATGTATAAAACCATCTAGCTGATGTGAGAAGATACACATTAAGACAGTAAACATTCAGATCAACTGTGATATATAGATGATAAATACCACAAAAGAGTTCAGCATTCTCTCACTTGGGAGCACCAAGATGCAGATTCTGAACAAAGTCTATAAAGTGGACCTGAAAATATGGGCAAGGTTTAGACTGGGAAGTTGAGCATAAGGGAAGAATGAGATGGTATGAATAAAATAAGAGAAATGGGAAGTGGGGTAACATTTAAAATGGCATTAAGCAATTCTCCAGAAATAGCTAAGTATACCTGACTTGCCTCTAAATGTACCTCTAACTCCTGACATCTTGACAAAATCCAATTCCTGTCAATTTCAGCTCTATAATTCATCAAGAAAATTGACTACATCCACCCCACCACCTTAGTTCAAACCCTCAAAGCCATTTTTCTGAACTACCTTACCGGTCTCCAAACTAATCTACATGATGCCAAGTTCATCCTCAAAATGCCTATCATGTTAACATTCTGAAGAGACATTTCTCAATCTTCCAGGGTAAGTATTAGCTTTTACTTACAAAGATAAAGATAAAGATAGATAGATAGATAGATGATAGATAGATAGATAGATAGATAGATAGATAGATAGATAGATGATAGATAGATGATAGATAGATAGATATAGATATAGATATAGATCTCAATGGGAAAATGTTAAAAAAGAGAGTCTATCTTCAAGAGCTTTCAATGGTCTAAGCTTGAATAATTTTAGCAATAAAATGACAGTGGTGAATGATAAATAAAACTAAAATCCTTAAGTCCACACAGATATAAATAAACTGAGTAAAGAAATTAATTAAATAGAGTGAAGGGCCAAGTCTTCTTTACAGAGTTCCAAATAATATATGTAGATATCTATTCTTCCAGTTGGGCTATACTTGATGACTTTCCATTCTCTGAAATTGCTTATTATAGGAAAGTGAACAATATTAGCTTTCCAGTGGAGAAATCAGGCAAATACCACCTTAACAAGGTGATGAAGCTTAAAAAACATTGACACTATATGATGTAATGAAAAGAACACTATTCAATCTGTGATAATCTTTCCCAAATTCTTACTCTAGTCTAATAAGGAGAAAATATCAGATAAATCCAAACTGAATGGCATCTGACAAAATATACTGGTTGTTAGTTACTTTTTAAAGCTGTTAATATCATGAAAAACAAGGAAAGAAAGAGCAAAATCAGAAGAGATTGATGAGGGCAATCTAGATTATTTAGGCAATCTAGCAAAATGAGAATGAAGTTTGTAGCTGAAGGTACAGCTTATTGTTTAAGATCATGGCGATCTTAAATTTAACAGAACAAAATATTACCCTGCCATGTACCATCTTTGTTGTTATGGCTGAGTCCAGAGTTGTGGCTATTTTGTCAATCCATTTTGATGATGCGTTCCCTCATTCCTGCTGACCCTTTACTTGGCCAAATCCAAACATGTCTCCATACGACAGGGCTTCTCTGATGAACATGTTCAAAGAAAGCAAGCTAAGTCTCATCATCCTTGCTGTTAAGGAGCAATCTGATTGTATTTCTACTAAGATTATTTATTCTTCTGGCAGTCCATGAGGTATTCAACATTCTTCACTGAAAGCACAGTTTGAATATATCAATGCTTCTCTCCTCCTTCTTGTTGAGTACTTGCATGCATTAGTAGTGACTATCAAGACCACAGCTCAAGTTAGATGCACTGTAGTCATCAAAGTGACATCTCTGCTTTTCAGAACTTTTAATCTTTTACTTGCAGCATTAGTACAATGTTTGATTTTGTCACTGCCATTTCCATTATCATCGGTTATTGATCTAAGTAGAATAAAATCACTTCATCAAACATCAATTTCTTCATTTATAATGATGCTTACTGGTTCAATTTTGAAGAATCTTGTGTTTTTTACTGGTTCAATTTTAAAGAACTTGTTTTTTTCACATTCAGTCATAACCCATACTGAAGTCTATGCCCTTTCTATGTCCTCTTTATTACGGGCAAGAAAAATTAATTCTGTGACTAGAGCGGTGGGAAAAAGTGTGTTTGAGATGGCTAGGTAGGCACAGGATAGAACAGCGTTTAAATTGTTATCTGAATATCACAGGTTATTAATGTGTTTTCCTTGAACCTTTGTGTGACTTATTCTTTATATAAGCCACCTTCTTGGATTATTTGATCAAGATACAGATTAAATAAGTAAGGTGATAATGTACTAATGTTAATTTGTTAGTTTTGACAAATGCAGTTTAACTGTGTAAGATGTTAATTAACATTAGGAGAAATGATTAGAAAATTTAACTTGCTGAAGACTACTGAACTCAAGTACTCTACTTAAATGTATATCCTAATTCAGATCAATTAAATTTGTGAAATGAAAGAAAACTAAATCAGTAGAGCTGCTAAAAACATGTTATCACAAAAGTACATTTAAAAAAATATCATTCTTCCTCAGAATAACAGCAATGAGGCTGCTTTAGTTTTAAATCATCATATGCATTTTTCTTACCACTGATTTTTGCTAACACCAAAAAAGACATGGTTATGCACCAGGTACACAATAAAGCTGAGTGGCTAAATTTAAGAACTATCTTTCGAAGATGAGATTCTACCTCCTCCTGGGTGAGAGCAGAAAGAAATATATAAATAAGTAAATACATAATTGAACTTAGTAAATATTTGTTGCAGAATGATTATGTGCTATGAAAAACGTACAGATAAATCTGTCATGTTACATGGTAAAAACATAAACATGTACAAGTAACGAAATATTCTAAAGAGAACAGCAAGTTATCGGAGTTGTGTAGAAAAACCACACAAGAAAATGACAGAATAGACTGATTAGAAACTATAAGAGTGGAAATGGGAAGGAAGAAAACAATGTTAATATTCCTATGATTTAATAAGCAAGTGGTCAAAAATAATTCCTACAAGCCTTACACAATAGAGACCTTAACTGATTTCATCTACTGTAGGATAAATAGTACTGTAGAACTCTAAAATTTTTATTACTTAGCTTAATATCTTTTGTAGTATTTTAAACTTTTTAGATTTCCCCCCCTGAATCCTTAAACAATAATATCAACCTAATGCTTCAAACAACTAACAGTAAGAATCTTAAGGTCAACAAACTGATTATCATGATGAATATGTGGTACAAAAACAAGGGAAGGAAATGAGATGTTACTTTTTTAAAGCAACACACATTTTCCTGAAGCAGAAATACACACATACACACACACACACAAATATATGGCAATACTCAAGGTCACTCATGCAACAGCCAGTGAAAGTGGAAGCATTTCATAATGATGAGAAAATTATACAATCTTTTCCCTGAAGTCAGCCACAAATGATAATGAAGTTTTTATTCAGAAATCATTGCTACCTGATTTCAAGGAACTACCTCAATTATCTGACCTTGAAGATGTCTCAAAACTATTTCAGTCTTTAAGTTTTCTAGAAGGAAGTAATACTAATTTGATGACTTAGTTGCTAAATGCTTCTATACAAATGCCCTTTAGCAGATCTGGTCTACAAAGATGTTGATATCAGTGTCAGGAGTAACATCAGGCAGAAAAAAGAATAATGCTCAACTCGAATGACACATGAAAATTAAATTCTGCATGTTTCCAACAGCGATTATAATTCCAATTTCAGTGTTATGACACTGACCCAACTCCATTTTAGACCAGGCCTCTACAGTGATCTTACTCAGCACTTTAATCATATCCTAAGTATTCCATGTTAATCTAAAAATTGTTCTCAAATTTTTCCAACTGTCATATCTGTACTACTTTATCTCCAACAAAAGAACTTCTATTTTGTTATGTCTAACAAAAGAACTCATAACTGCTTAAAGTTCCAATAAAAAAAAAATTACCCCCATTTCTATGGACATGGGGATAAAAAAAGGAGTCATTAAGACTTGTAGTAATACAGGCAGACAGACAATGAAACAAAATAGGAGAAAGAACTCTCTCATTTGACCATTTTGAATGATCATTAAGGATAAGAATAGGATTTTGGACTAAAATTTTCACAAAGAGGAAAGGGCCAACCCATGAGATGGAAAAGTTGTTTGTGATCTGAGTCAATAAACTCATTGCCATCAAGTCAGAAATCACTCACTCTCGATCCTACAGTAGGTTTTCAGAGGTTGTAAATCACATGTGTTGTGTTTGCCTAAAAGTTGGTGCTTTTTTTTATCCATTAGCTGCCTCTGGTCTCCAGCTACATTAACTGCAGACACATGGTCTTGCGTATCAGCCTCTGCTGCGGGACTAGGATAAAAGATACAGTGTTTCCCACACTGAGCAGCAAGACCCTAGGTGAGAAAGACTTAGAGAAGCAAGACAAGAGGTGAGCCAGGCTTGTGGTGACAAGACCCTGGGGAGAGCGAGACCCTGCTGGTAGAGACTGGCACTGCTGTGGAGACTGGTAAAGCGTGAACTGAGGGTTCCTGCATCTGTGCTGGCCACCAGTGGATCTTACTGTTATTGTCTTTGATGATGGAAGGAAAAGCTGGTTGCTGAATGGAAATCAGAGAATGGACTAAGCTGAATTGAAATCAGAATCTGGACTAAAGAGTAACTTGGAACTGCTGGGCTAAAACCTGGACGTATTTTGGGTGATATTCATTGTCTCTTCTACTCTCCAACTTCTTTTCCTAATAAACCCCGTTGTTGGTACCAGAACTGTGAGTCTGTAAGCAACAACAAATAAACAAGCCTCTTGATGCTGGTGGGGCTCTACAGGCACCATGGGGCTGGGCTACAGTTTTCTGATCGGCTTTCTGCACATGAAGGGCGGTGAGGAGTTGTGTTATTCTCACTCTTTCTGGCCTTTTCAGAGAGACACTCACAGCCTTGTACCTCCAGGCCCCATTTTTTTCTACATGGGAGGAAACTGCCCATCTTTCTCTCAGGGAGACACTGGTAGTTTCAAACTGCCAGAGAGGCTCTGCTTTTGGGTTGTGTTAGCGCAATTCTCTATGGGCTACACCACCAAAACTCCCTGATATTTGAAGGGAAGACCAAATCGGGCAGATTATTTGAGTTCACCAATAATTCAAATGGAAGCATGTGACTTCTCTGAAAATCAGAAGAACTAGCAAGACAACCATTGCCAGTCTTTTAATGCCAGAAGAGCTGGACTTATCATTTCAGTCACAGATTTGGTTCATAAAATGTTTTCAAGGTCCATTTGGACTCATGGAAGATTCATGTACACAGAGCAGAACTGCTCCATAGGGTTTTCAGGAACCTGGTGGTGCACTGTTAAATCCTTGGCTCAAAACTGAAAGGTAAAAACCCCCCTATCTGCCTCACCAGAGCAAAATGTGGCAGTTTGCATCCATAAGGACTACAGTTTTGAAAATCACTGATGCACTTCTACCTAAACAGGGTGACTGTAAGCTGAAATTGACTGAATGGCATGGAGTTTATATAGACACTGTGCTGGTGTCTGAGGCTAATCTATCTTCTTGCCGTATATATCCTTTTTATATTTTGCACTCTAGGAAAACATACCGGAGAATACTTTTACTTCATAGATTCTAAGATGCACATTTTTTCTAATTTGAGAAAAATATGTCTTAAAATCTCTGTGGAGTCAGAACAATCACAAAGTTTGCACAGGTAGAAACTAGAATGGATAAACTTGGGAAAAGGATGTCAGCAAGCTGGCTGGGAGAAAATCATGTAAACAATTACAAGATCACATTTTTGAGTCTTTCAAAACTCAAATAATTAGCTTTCCACATCAATAATGGAAAAGGTAATTTGAAAGACTAACATCACTAGCTTTCAGCATTCCATACATATTTTCTGTAATATTATTTTTTTCTTTTTTTATTAATTTTCACGAACGTTGACAGAGACTTTGGATTTCCACTGTTGCACTTTCCTCCCTGTCTAGCTACCCCAGTTCACTTTTCTCTTTGAAAAGTTCAAAAAAAAAAATTCTTTCATTGTTATACAATCCCTCCCGCCAGGTCCACTCCACTTACGCAGCCTTCATTCTGGACTCCTGTCATGACAATAATATCTAACCACATATCCCTTTTAAACAGTTCTCTCCCTCATCTGTTTCAATGCAGAATACATTTATTCCTTCTTAGTTTCTTTTAAGACATGATTCAATCAAAATGTTCCTAATAGCACAAAAGACTGTGTGAAAAATCATTAGCCTCTACAATGTTCAGTAAATAATCTGGAAGAACATAAAAAAGATTTTAGGAATATTTAACTACTTAGTTTATATTTTCCTTTTCATGTATGCACAGATTGGGAGTAAGATTAAAATCTTCATCTACGTAAATAGAGATGGTCTAGCGTAATGAGAAAAAAACTAATATGAAAACCACACACAGAAACATTTACTGGAGGGAGTGGTTCCAATTCACCAGCTGCTCTGAGAGAAAGATGGGTAATCTCCTCCCATGTGATTAACTGCCTCTGAAAACCCACTGAAGGTCAGTTGAGTGGGTTTTGACTCAAAAGCACACAACAACAAAAACAACAGGACAGCAGCGCTCTCTTAGCTATAAAAATAGAAGGAAATTTAACAATCAAATAAAATAAAATAATTTTTTAAAAAATCAACACAACAATTAATGGATATACGGCACTGGTTTTTGTAGCTATTGTTAGGTGCCACTGAGTCAAGTATGACTCGTATCGACTCTATGAACTCTGTCCTCTTCTGTGTCAGCTTCATAATCTCTAATATAGTTGAAGCCCCCTGTTGCAGTCACTGTGTCAATTAATCTGGCTGAGGGGTTTCCTGTCTTTCTCCAACCCTCTACCTTTCCAAACATGAGATTCCTCTCTAAGGAATAGCTCCTTCTAGAAACAAGGCAGTGCTGAGGCCCCTTCAAGTTGGCTCTACTCGTAGAGGCCTGATGTCCAACAGAACTTCACCCCAACTGTATGCTGTTCTCACACTCTCTGCTGTGTTTAAGCCCTCTGCTGTAGTCAATCCATCTCATTCAAGGTCTTCTCTTGTTCAGGGACCCTCTACTTTTCTAAGCATGATGTGCTTTTTCAAGGACTGGCTCCACTGGATGATATGCCCAACATATGTAAGATGAAGTCTCACTACCTTTCTTCTAATGAGAAGTTTGGCTTCACTTCTTCCAAGCTAGATTTGTTTGGTCTTTTGACAGTCATGCTATGCTCAGAATTCTTCACAACACTGTAATTCAAAAGCATCAATTCTTCTTCAATCTTCCTTATTCAATGGCTAATCTTCAAATGCATAGGAAAGAACTGAAAATACCACAGCTTTGGCTAGGTGCACCTGGGTCTATAAAATGGCATTGTTGCTCCTCAGTACTGTAAAGAGGTCCGTGACAAATCTGTCCAATGCAATGATTTTTTGACAGATGCTTCCATGAGTACTGACTGTGGATTCAAAAAAATTAAATCATTGACAAATTCATTCTTTTCTCCTATTTATCATGTCATTGCTTATTGGGTCAGTTCTGAGCTTTTTTTTTTTAATTTTAAGGTATAATCTATACTTAAAGCTAGAGTCTTTAGTCTTCATCAATAACTGCTTCAAGTTTTTTTATTATCTAAATGTGCAAGCAAAATTATACCATCTGTATGCAGGTTACTGATGAGACTTTTTCCAATCTTGGTGCTATAGTCTTCATATAGTCTAGATACTTGAACTGTGTTCAGTATACAGATTGAATAAGAATGGTGAAAGGATGCACACCTTTCCTGCTTTTAAACCAGGCAGTATTCCCTTATTCCGTTTAAATAAATGTCTCTTCATCTGCATTAGCACAAGTAAACTTTCTGGAATTTACACTCTACTTACTGTTATCTGTAATTTATTACGATCCACAGTCATGGCATAGCTTCTGGTATTCTCTGCTTTCCGCCAAAATCAGCCTAACATCAGCAATGACGGCCCTGATTTGACATCCTTTTCTGAATTCAGCTTTAATTTCAAGACTCAGAAATTTGGTCAATTTTCTTTTCTAGTTGTTTTTTAACACTACCCTGTAACTTGTAGAGAAAGAAAATGTAGGGTTTGATTCTGGGGTTTTTCCTTAATTCTAGTAAAAAATCTGCCTTCATAGCATTACCTGTAACCCACAGCATCCTATTGCGTTCATTATGGAGGCATTGTGAATAACTTGATACGGGATTCCCTTCTTTGCTGCTCGTAGCACAAGATCACTGTGTGTTGTGGCCCTGCAATGAGAAAAGACCACGGTAGATTAAAATAACTGGCACTATTCCTTTTTAAGGCATTAAATCTACAATAGTTCTTGAGTTCAAGTCAATTAGTGTCAAGAGTGTTCTCACATAAATTCTAGGCATCTGCACAAGGCTTACAACTATGCTTCAGGCTAGAAAGTGTTAAGTCTACACAAGCCTTTCAGAGTGTGATACTGCAAATGTTACTGTTAACAGAAGTAGGAATAAAAAAGGAAGTTTCACTTGTTCATTTTTAACCTGTTAGTAACTGCAAATGACATATGTGAATGTAAATCAGCAACTTAACTCTTGAGCAGCAATTCTCAAACTTTACTTTCTCAAGGTCCTTAAATTCTTAAATGGTTTTGCTCATGTGGGTTATAGCTATCAATTCTCGATGGGTTCTATATTAAAAGCAAGACATTTAAAATATATTTATAAGATAAAAATTTTTAAAGCTATCACATATTAAAGCTCAACTTCATTGCTGTCAAGTTGGAGCCAGCTGATCTGAGCTGAGCCTCCAGGGCCAGAGGCTGTAAACTGGACAGGAGGAGACTGCCTATCTTTCTCCCATGGAGCAGCTGGTGCAGTAGAACCTCTAGAGGGGCACCATATTCAGGTTAGCAGTACAACTCCCTACAGACTATGCCACCAATGCTCCTTAATATTTACACTTCATTTAAAAAAAAAAATAATAAACTCCACAATAATATTCACTATAAGAAGAAAATAAAAAAGACTGGAGAGTACGGTTCCATGGTCTTTGCAATTACGTGCTATGTATCGGAAAGCTAGACAGTGACTAGGGATGTTAGGAGAACTGATGCCTTTGTGCTATGGTGCTGGAGAAGTGTTGAATATACCATGGACTTCTAGGAGGACAAGCAAGTTTGTTCTGGAGAGGGTGAAGCCAGGCTGCTCCTTGGAGGCAAGGATTCTGAAACTTCGTTTGACATACTTTGGACATGTTTCAAGGAGGGAACAGTCCTTGGAAAGGGAAGTCATGCTTGGGAGGGTGGAGGGACAGCACAGGAGAGAAAGACCCTAGATGAGATGGAGTGATTCCGTCACTGGGGTAATGGGGTAGGTGTGTCAGAGACAATGAGATTGGCACAGGATAGAGCAGGGTTTAGGGCTGTTGTACATAGGGTCGCTATGAGTCACAGGTGACTCAATGGCACATAACAATAACAATAACATTTCTCATTTACCAACTCTGTCATTATCTGATACTTCACATTTATGGCAACAGTAAAAAGTCTACTATTTGACTATTTTACGCATTAAGATTGGCTGTAATGTATAATTATTAAAGTGGTGTCAACCTGGATGGCTATGATTCTCACTGGTTTGGTGGATGCAGTTATGTTATTTTGGCAGTTCTGTAATAATAAAATCTGGCAGTTATGTAATGATGGAATTTAGCAGTTATACAATGTTGCAGTCATCCACCATCTTTGTGATCTGATGTGGCCATCTTCCACTTTTGTATTAACACCAATTTTTCCATTAACAATCTAGTCTCTGAAACCTAATCATGTCTGTAAGGAGTAGATGTACTCCTTACTTACATATCTGCAAACCTCTTTCATATTTGGCTTAACAGAAATAGCTGAATCAATCTGTTATATCATCATACATCTTACAGCCTCTAGAAAACATCACAGTACACTCATCTTACTAGAAAAAACAGGTATTTCTCACTTGAACCTGGATAAGGGTCTCAGATACTCCCACGTGTGTCTAGATCACACTGTGTGAACCATTTCTCTAGAGTTCAAGTGACTGCCTAACAAGACCTAACTCTTTATTTCTGTTCTACAGTGAAAGGTTTTCTTCTACAAGGTAGACTATACTGAACATTTCCATGGCCTTATCTTTTAAGCTTTAAAGTGCTATAAAAATAGTAATAAATGAGTAAGTTAGATGAGAGGAAACAAAGTATACAGTAAGGATTTTATTAGATATTATAATCATAGATTTTAATGATAAAAAAATTCAAATCACGTGTCTTTGGGATTGCAGCACAGCTTCTTACCACTAGGCTACCAGACCAGAGCTCCTCAATTAATTAAATTAATCAATTTTAATTAGTTATAAGAAAAATGTCTATGAATGATTCAATTAAAAGGCAGTATGAGTGTAAACCTCACCCAAAAGTAAAAAACAGATATAAGAGAAAAAATAAACAAACCCAAAAGAATACTGTCTAACACATTATTTCATATCATTTTTACATTTCTGCAAAGTAGGCAGGAAGAAAGTGCTATGAGATATCTTAGTTGGATGAAGTAGGCAGGAAAAAAGTGCTATCAGATATCTTAGTTGGATTTTATACTTCTGTCTAGTAGTTATTTTATTTATAACTATTTGCAACCTTTCTACTATGTATAACTAGTATGTGTATATGTACATATTCTGTCTGTTTCTTTTTATTATTTTAAAACCCCAATCAAATCCACTGCTGATGAGTCAGTTCTGGGCCATAGTGAGCCTATTTTAGACGCTATATATTATAATGGGAGGAGACTGTCCATCTTCTTTCAGCTCCTTATTTTGTTGCTTTTGTTGTTAGGTGCTACTGAAGCATGACTCACTGTGATTCTATGAACAATAGGTCTGAACCTTGCCCTATCCTATGCCATTGCCATCTCTGATATGCTTGAACCTATTGTTAAAGCCACTGTGTCAATCTACCTAGTTGAAAGTCTTCCTCTTTCTCTCTCTCTGACTTCCCACCTTTCCCAAAACAATGGCTTTTCCCTCAAATGCCCAGAGCATGTAAGACAGTTTCAACATCCTTGCCTCTTTACTGTAAAGATATCTCTATGACTATAATTATGTAGAATGGGTTTAAGAGAGAATATAAGTAAGCATAAATATGAAAACTGTGAAACCCAATCCCCACATCAATTTAGAAGTTCAAGGCAAGTCCCTAGATTTTAAAAGAAATTACTTTTCAATTCTGTCATACTGTCAAATTAATAAATATATAGCAATAGTAATGGTTCATAGACAAAGTATGGTAATTTTTTGTAGCCAAACTGTCAAGAGTTTTCCATTTTAATAATTAGCCACTGCATTGTTTAATAACAAGTGTAACTTTCATCTGGACATAGCCTTTTATCACAGCCAGTTAATCACACAGAAGATTGCCCATCCTTCTCCCACAGAGCAGCTGGTGGCCTCAAACCACCTGCCTTCAGATTGCAGTGCAGTTTTTTGCTAATAGGCCACCAAACCTCCCTGAACATAGCCTTTTCTTCCCCCTTTATCTTCAAACTTGTTTATTCTTTTTTGTTGTTGTTGTTGAGATTTTAATGAAAGTTTATAGAGAACCTGGATTTCAATTCATTCATTGTTACACATTTCCCTTCCTGCCCAGCCCTCCTGCAGTTCACTTTTCATAAATCCTCCCTAACCCCCCACCCTGGCCACTTTACTATGCAGCTCTTATTCTGGACTCTCGCCATGCAAATAATTGTTGTTGTTGTTGTTGTTATGTGCCATCGAGTCATTTGCGACTCACAGCGACCCTATGTACAACAGCCCTAAACCCCGCTCTATCCTGTGCCAATCGCATTGCCTCTGATACATCCATCCCAATTACCCAAGTCACTGAATCAATCTACCTCATAGAGGGTCTTCCCCTCCTGCGCTGTCCCTCCACTCTACCCAGCATGATGTCCCTCTCCAAAGACCTGTCTCTCCTTACAACATTCCAAAGTATGTCAGACGAAGCCCCAGAATCTTTGCCTCCAAGGAGCAGACTGGTTTAACCCTCTCTAGGATGAATCTATTTTCTTGGCAGTCCATGGTACATTCAATACTCTTCTCCAGCACCACAGCTCAAAGCCGTCAGTTTTCCTTCTGTCCTCCCTAGTCATTGTCCCGCTCTCTGATGCATAACAAGTGATGGCAAAGACGATGGCCTGTATCAGGCGTACCTTCGTCTCCAAAGAGACACCGTTGCTCTTGAGTACTTTAGAGAGGTCCCTAACAGCAGACTTTCCCATCGCAATACGTTTTTTTATTTCCTGGCTGCTGGTGCCAAGAGTGTTGACTGTGGAGCTGAGCAAACTGAAGCTGTGAACAATCTCAATCTCTTCGCCATCCATCCTGATGCTACCAATTGGTATAGTAGTGAGAATCTTTGTCTTCTTGACATTGAGCCTCAGTCCATACTGAAGGCTGCAGTCCTTGACCCTCTGCAGTAAGTGCATGAGGTCCTCCTCAGTTTCAGGCATATATGCAAATAATACTTAATCAAATATTCCTTTTAAATAGTTCTCTTCCCTCATCTGTTTCAATACAGTATACATTATTTATCACCTTTTTTCTTAGTTTCCCCTGAACCCCAATGTCAGTTCTGTTTTATAGCAGTGGCATTCAGTATTTGTCCTTTTGTGATGGAGATATTTCACTCAGCATAATGTGCTCTACAGTCACTCATCATAGTCTTTCACATGCTCTATTCTCAATTTATCATTTAAAATTATCCTAAACATTCAGTCATTTTAAGTTAATGTTTTTCCAACAACCAGTGGCATTCATCTTCCTGACTATTTTCAATCATAATTATTTTCCTTTTATATACACACACACACATTACCTTTATCTATGTTGGATTGACACCTTTGATGAATGTTTAAAAAGATAGATAAAAGACTATTTAAGCCAGATACAAAGCTACACACGCAACACAGTATTAATGGTAACACATCTAACTTCCTAAAGTTGACAGCCAACAACGTTTTCAAACAAACTAAGCGGTACATGTATTCATTATTAGAAGCCATCGAATTTAACTCAAATTTTTAATACAATAGACTTTATGACAGTCTGTTCTTAAGTATGAAGTTTTCCCTAAATCAGGCGCTTAAACCCAGGGATTTACTGTACATCATTAAAAGCCTTTCCCCCTACTGATGTAAAGTCTGGGCCCTACTGGGGAATGCAACATTAGCATGTTTGAGAAAGTACACACAAACAAGCAGAACCTGTCAACTGGTTAATGCATACCAAGTAGGAAGATCAAGGGCTTTCACCCCATGAGGCAGGCAGACCCAGATTAGCAAACACCCACCAGGGAAGCCAGTTTTAATCACACAAAATAAAAAAGTAGTATGAAAAACAAGCATTAATTTGATTAGTGTAGGCTTTTAAAAAATTTTATGTGCCTCTTGTAGAGAATGTTTTTAATATCACCTTCTATAGTATTTTATTACTTAAAGAATAAGAAAAACTAAATCAGTCATTCAGTAAGTTATTTAAATGAATAAATGAACTGAAAGAATGACTGACTTAAAATTATCGCTCTCTATCCCAAGTTAATTTAAAATGACCAGATGTGGTTAGTATACTATGAAGATTTAATGACCTGGCAAAGTAATTATGCTTTGTGAAACTTCCATAAATGTTATTAAATAAATACCTCAGATTTCAAGAATAAAAACTGTAATAAAATTGATGTTTTATTATAAAAATTATCTAGATCTTATTGTTATACTAAAAAGAAAAATACTGCTTTGAACTAAGTGCTTAAGTATTTTACTGAACATTACTTCCGGTCATAAAAATGCTTTACTTCATTTATCATACTTGGGAAAACCATGTGTGTGGATACATATACAAGTGATTCTGGTAGAACCACAAGCGAAGAAATAGAAATAAACGCCTCAAAAATGTTGCTTGAGATTGCTCTGAAGTAATTTCAGCAGGACACCAGAAAATGCTTTCATCAATAAAGTTATAAAGGGGATCTATTAAAATGTATATGACTTGGAATGCTTATTTAAATTGCATCTTATAACATCATCACACTGTAGTTATGTTACTAAATCTGACAAAGGTGCTGCTAATTTCTGAAAACTCACTAAAATTTATAATGATATCATAAAGTTGATGTTTTCATGAACTGATCAAAACACTTTTATAAATTTGATAAATATCGATAAAAACTATTTGATAGTTTTGAAATATAAACTGACAATATGCTTTATGTTCTAGATTTGACAAAAAGATCCATGTCCAAAAACTTTTGATTTTTTATTATTATAAATCTATTTTGAAGATTCTACCATAAGGAAATAATCCCAAATGTGGAAAAGAGAAAACAAGAGAAATAGGAGTGCATCATACACATTAATCTTTGCATGGCAATGTTATTTATACTGGAGAGAAAGATGGACTAATAATAGTGGCCGATAGTCACTGGACAGTTACTTTCTCAGTGGCAAGTATTGTTCAAGTGTACTATTTGTGGAGTGGAAGCAATCAAATTACTTACATTAAGACATAATAGATACTGAGGTAAATTGTAGCACATTTTATTTGCATGCTAAAAAGGAAAGGCACATAACATACAGATTTAAAAGAATGTGCTAATTTATTATAAAAGGTTATATAGTTGTAATAAACAACAGGATGGAATAATAATATAGAACCATCGGAGAAAAAATTAGTGTAATGAAGCCTCTGTTTGTCTTCTTCATCCACTGTTAAATACTTGAGACTTTCAGCTCTCTCATAACCAAGTCAGATGTATTGATATTGTTTTTTAATTTTTAATTTTATTATTTTTTGTGTGTGTACTGTCAAATGGGATCTGACCAGTACAGGAGGAGATCATCCCTCCTGCTCCAGCAGAGCATCTGGTGGACTCGAACCATTCGCCTCTGGGATTGAAGTGCAGCCTCCTGCAACTAAGCCACCAGAGCTCCCCTGAATTGATATATGTTTAAGAATAATTTTCATTCTTCACATGATCTAACTTCCATGTTATTCTCAAATTGGCTAAAAGACAGAACAACTAAAGTATGATTTTTAATTACCTTGTTCAGGAATTTAATATTCAGATGTCTGATTAACTTTCCCTTTTAAAATTTTCATTCAAATATAGAGAAGGGAGTTTACAATTTTAAAAGACAGTTTTTTGGGGGAAGGAATCATATATTAGGGAGACCTTTAATGCTCTGGTGGATTTCATAGCTCCTTCCTGGATCATCTATTCAAATAAACCAAATTGCAATTCTTTAAAACCCAACTGAAATTACACATCCTCTACCATTTTGTCTCCAACTACTACAGCTCAACAACAATCCTATGAATAAGTAAAAACAATTACTTATTGACCAATGCTCGCTGCCACTGAGTCATAACCAACTCAGATCTGACCCTCCAACAAGTTTTCAGAGGCTCTATTATCAAATGGGAGGAAAGTGCCCACCTTCCCCTGAAAAGCAGGATCTGCTGGAGAATTAAAAACTCCAGTGAGCAGTGCACTAGCTTACTGACAATGCTACCAGAGATCCTGACATAACTACATACAATAAATACAATGTGAATGTGAATGCAAAGTTAAACATGGTTGTTGTTGTTGTTGTTGTTGTTATGTGCCGTTGAGTCACTTGCGACTCATAGTGACCCTATGCCCTAAACTCCGCTCTGTCCTGTGCCAATCGCACTGTGACACTCCCATCCCAATTATCCCAGTCACTGAATCAATCTACCTCATAGACGGCCTTCCTCTCCTGTGCTGTCCCTCCACCCTCCCAAGCATGATGTCCCTCTCTAAGGACAGGTCTCTCCTCACAACATGTCCAAAGTATGTTAGACGGAGCCTCAGAATCCTTGCCTCCAAGGAGCCACCCGGTTTAACCCTTTCCAGGACAAATCTGTTTGTTTTCCTAGCAGTCCATGGTATTCTCCAGCACCACAGCTCAAAGGCATCAATTCTCCTTCTATCCTCCTTGGTCATTGTCTAACTCTCTGATGCATAACAAGTGATTGCGAAGACCATGGCCTGTATCAGACGCACCTTAGTCTCCAGAGAGACACCATTGCTCTTCAGTACTTTGTAGAGGTCCCTAACAGCAGACTTTCCCATGGCAATGTGCCTTTTAATTTCCTGGCTGCTGGTGCCAAGACTGTTGACTATGGAGCCAAGCAAACTAAAGCTGTGTACAATCTCAATCTCTTCACCATCCATCCTGATGTAACATGGTTAGTCACTGATAAAGGGGAAATTAAGTACTACAGAAGTTCATAAAAGAAAGCACTTAATCCTAAATAAAATAAGAGATGATTCTTTGATGAAACTGAGTCTGAGTTGGATCCTAAACAATTGTTTTATTAATTAGAAACTATAAAAGGAAAAGCAAACACCTAGAGAAGACAAACTGTAAAACAAAATTTGGAGTGCAAACTACAAAACAGTAAATCATAGTTTACAATTTACAAAACAGTAGTTTGTATAGTTTAGCTTTGGCATGGCAGTCACAAAAGAGAATAGCTCTGTGCCATCGCATTGACTATGACTCACAGTGGCCCTAATGAATAACAGATCAGAATTATGCCCTATTGGCAAAGGAATATGCAGACAGACCATTCAAAGATTTAAAGTCAAGAAAATAACTGAAGGTTTCAGAGTAGGGGAGTGTAGTGTTAGACTAAAAGTTTACTTTTTCAGGCCATTTCTCTTCTGGTCTCCAGCTACCGTAACTGCAGACACATGGTCTTGAAAATCAGCATGAGTTGTGAGACCAGGATAAGAGAAGGAGTGCTTCTCACACTGTGGAGCAAGGCTTGAGATGGTAAGACACTTGTGAAAGTGAGATGCTGGTAGTGGAGAGACTGTGGCACTGCTCCAGGCAAAAGGCATGTCCTGAGGCTTCTTGCATTTGTGCTGGCCACAGTTAAAGGTTTGGCTGTTCTTGCCGTAGTAGCTGACTTATAACTGCTGAGGCAAACTTTGCTGGTTGATTTGGATTTGTCTGCTGAATTGAAACCAGAGCTTACTGAGGACTTATTGAGGGCTTATGCTTTCGGACTACTTGGCTAAAGCTTGGGTTTGCATTGGGTGATATTCTTTGCCTCCTCCACTCTCCAACCTCCTTCCCTAATTACTCCATTGTTGGTACGGTAACTGAGTCTGTAAGTCAGCAATGAATAAAAGACCCTCTTGGTGTGGCTCTAGAGACACCATGGGGCTGGGCTACAGGCGTTTTGCTATTCTTAATACCCCTGGCTTTTTCAGATAATGCTCATGGACCTGTGCCTCCATTTTCCGTTTTCTCCTCTTTAGACAGTGAATAACAACAAGACAATTTCTCTAGAACCTCTTTTTGTGCAGCTACAGGTATTCTCCTTCCACCACTCCTCTTCATCCACTTCACAAATTCCACCTGTTTAACTTTTACTCAGTCCCTACTCAAGCACTAACTTTCCCATAAAGGCCCCATTGATTAATCCCTTCAAATTTGCATGTACTTTTCTATCCTTGTCTTTTATTCAAATGTACAGACATTTATCAAAGTTGGCTACATTTTTATGTTCTGAAATACTCTCTTCTCTTGCCTTCAGTGATCACACATTTTATTGGTTTCCCCCCCTTTCCTGGTTCTTCCTCTTCTACTAGATAGATCAGGAAATGCTGAAGTTTCTTAGGACTTTATGCAAATTCCTCTTCCCCCTTCCTATTCTAAAGTAACTTGATCTATTCTTCTGGTTTTCAAGACCAACTATACATTGATGATTTCAAAAGCTAAATTCAGTCACCTGCCTACCTGACATCTCAAACGGACACTTTTTCCAGAATCAATTGTTTCTCCCAATTCTGTTCTCTACTGGTTTTGAAAATTTCAACAAGTGGCCTCTGTCGATTACTCAGCTACTGAAACAAAAATCCTAGAACTTGGATTTATTTCTTTCCTATTACATCCATCCTGGAATTTCTCTTAAGTTTCTCACCTATGTGTCAATGTAGAACTATGCTCCACAGAGTTTCAATAGCTAATTTCTGGAAGCAGATCACCAGATATTTTTCTGACTTCTAATTAGACCTTAGGCTAGCAGCTGAATATAACTATTAAGATTGCTAAATATAACCCAGCTAGCCCCTTTCTCTCTTCCACCAGCCACTCCTGCCTCACTAAAATCCGTGTCTTTAGAATGACTAAAGATGTGCAGTATATCTAAATATGTACACTCATGTTTACAACAGCATCTCTGACAACAGCTAAGAGATAGAAACAACCCAACTGGTCCAAGAAAAGACAAATGGACAAAGAAATGATGGCAATACACACCATGGACTGCTGGGAGAACAAACAAGTTCGCCCTGCACTTCAGCCTTCAGCCTAATGGCTTTAGGCCAATAGCACAAAGTTCTCAGTCCTATAACTTATGGCCCCTCCCACTCCCAGTTGTCCAACAAAGTTGGGCAAAGGCTCTTAGCTCTGGGCCCAATGGTGCATCAATCCCAAGATCCCATCTTATATCAGTTCTCTGGTTTGGCTAAGGCTGCTGCTGCTGCTGTAAGTGTAACTGGACTAAGAATGTCTGGTTCTGAAGGGCATCCACTGCATGCCTACTTATCCTTTGCTAGTGATGAGAAAAAGATTCGGATGCTGGATTCATTCAATTTATGGCAAGAATGGCCAATCCCCTTGTGGATAGGCTAACGTGCCCTATATGCATATCTCTGCCCACATCCATGGTAGAGATAAATTCCGTGTAAGAAAAGCCATTTTGAATAGTAAACTCCACATGTGTCAAATAGAGATTGGTGAAACAGGATCTCTGAGATGATGGTCCTGAATCACCTCTGAACACAGAGAAGTGTTAGTGTTCACCCCAAAGCCTTAACTTTCATCCAAACAGTGGTGTTGTTTAGGCCCATCAAGTCAACTACTACTCCTAACTGCCCTAAGAACAACAGATCTGAACCTTGCTCTATCATGCTGTGCCATCCGCATGAGCTCCAAAAGGCCTGAGCCCATTATTACAGTGTCAATCCGTCTTGTTAAGGGTCTTCCTCTCTTTCTCCAACCCTCTACCTTTCTCTGCATGATTCTCATTCCACGAGTGAGCTCTCCTGACAAAGGGCTAAAGTATGTGAGATGAAGCTTCACCATTCTTGCTTCTAAGGAGCATCCTGGCTGCACTTCTTACAAAAAGACTTATCCGTTCTTCTGCCAGTTCAAGAGATATTTAATACTCTTCTCTAACACCACAATTCAAATCCATTCTTCTGTCATCTTTATTCATTGTACAATTTTCAGATGCACAGAAAGCAAATGAAAATACTGTGGTTTAGATCAGGTGCATCTTAAGTCTTTAAACTGACATTCTTGCTCTTTTAGCACTCTGAAAAGCAGATTTTCTCAATATAACACAATTTTTTATTTCTTGACTGCTGCTACCATGGGTGTTAATTGTGAATCCAAGTAAGTAAATGACAACCTCAATCTTTTTTCTATCTATTATGATACTACTGTCTACTGTTCCACTGGTGAGAATTTTTGTTTTCTTGATATTAATACAAACTGAAGACTGTGGTCTTTGATTTTCTGCAAAAGACAGGGTGCTTTAGTGGCTTAATGACAAGGAGTTGCACTGCCAACCCAAATGCATGCAGTTTGAATCCACCAGTTGCTCAGGGGGAGAAAATGAGGCAAATTCTTCCTGTGCAATTTACTGCTGTGAAAATGCACTGATGTTAAGCTATGAGCTGGTTATAATTCCAGAGTACAAAACAACAACAGGCCAAAAGAATAACATTTGCCGATGGATCAATCTCTGAAGGCAGGAAAAAGGAGGACATGAGGATTAATGGAAATCAGAACTATAACAAAGTGGTTAAAGTACAATTATATTGTGAGTATTATAATTAATGTTCTAAACCAAAATGTGCATGAAAGGTTGGATGAAAACTTTTTAAAGAATTTTATATTGGTTGGCATATAAAATTTGTTTACATTGTGTTTCATTCATGAACATTGTATTTCACATATTCCTTCATTCATATGTTTCATATAATCATGTGTTTTATAACATTAATCACTACTGATCTATGCCGACTATTACTCTTTTCCCCAATGAATCTTTCCTATTTCCTTCACACCTTCCCTCTGCCCACCAAACTCTGCCATCTCTGTGATCCTCCCAACCCACACTCTGCCCTCTCAGCTGCCTTGCTCTTCCTCCTTCACAGTTTTATACACATCTTACTAGTTATCTTCTATTTTTACAATAATGAGCTTATACAGTATTTGTCCTTAGGAGACTGAGTTAACTCTCAACTCTCATGTTGTACTTTACAAAATTGTTGCTCCTTAAGGCTGCACAGAATTCTATTGTATGAATGTACTACAATTTCTCAATCCATTAGTTTGTTGATGGACATTTGGGCTGTTTCGACTTTCTTGCCATTATGAATGCTACTGTGAACAGGTGTACAATATCTTTGTTGGTGGCACAGTTAGTTCTACTTTCCTCAGTATACATTCCTAGTAGTGGAATAGCTGGGTCATATGGAATTTTTATATTCAGTTTTTTTGAGGAAACGCCAAGTTGCCTTCCTGACTCCCACCAGCAGTGTAAGACATTTCCAATCTCTCCACATCCTCTCCAACATTTATTACTTGCTATCCTGTTAAACTTTGCCACTGTTCCTGGGGTGAGATGGTATCTCATTGTGGTTTTGAGTTGCACCTCTCTTACTGCCAGTCACATTTCTCCATGTATCGGCTAGCTAGCCCAATGTCTTTTTTTATGAAAAGTCTTTCCATGTCTTTGTCTATTTTGTTATTGGGTTATCAATCTTTTCCTTGTAGAGGCCCGATAGTATGCTATAAACATTCATTATGAAACCCTTGACTGAAGGTCACTGCCATATGTTATTTTCCTAGTATGAAGGTTTTCTTTTCACCTTACTGGAAAGTTTATGATACACACAGGGCTTTAATCTTTCGAAGGCCCATTCATCAATCTCATCCCTTCCTGTTTGAGCATTTCTGGCTATATTAGAAAAATCTATTTATACTACTGGCTAGACCTTCTAAGTTTGATCTCATTTTGTCTCTTATGATCTTTATGGTTTTGAGCTTTACCTCTAGATCTCTAATCTACCTTGAGTTGATTTTTCTTTATGTTGTGAGAAGGGGATCCTGTTTTAGCATTCTGCAGGAAGATGTTCAGTTCTGCCAGCACCATTTTGTTGAAGAATTTGTCATTTCCTGATTTGATATACTTTATTCCCTTTCAAATGAGGAATACCAATGGACGATGGGTGGATGGGTTAATTTCTAGGCTTTTGATTCTATTCCATTGATCTATGTATCTGTCATTGTACCAGTATCATGCTGCTTTGGTTACTACAGCTGTATAGTAGGTTTTGAGATCAGAGAGTGCATTTGGAGTTAATAATTATTAATCTGACCACAATAAATTTAGAGTCTGCACATGGACTGCACAAAATGCTGTATTACATAAGACCACTGTTATGTGCCATCAAGTCACCTGCGACTCACAGCAACTCTATGTATAACAGCTTAGAATCTTGTCCTATCCTGAGTGAGTCTCACTAACTCCAGCACACCTAGTTATCGTGTCAATCCATTATATCCAAGGTCTTCCTCTCCTGCTCTGTTCCTCCACCCTTCCAAGCATGACGTCCTTCTCTAAGGACAAGGCCCTCCTGCCACATGCGCAAATATGTGAGACAGAGCTTCAAAATCATTGCCTCAAAAGAGAAATTTAGTTTCACTCTAAGATAGACCTATTTGTTCTCTTGGCAGTCCATGGTATGCTCAATACTCTTCTCCAGCACCACAACGCAAAGGCATCAATTCTTCTGTCATTCTTAGTCAATGTCCAGCTCTCTGATGTAACTGCGAAGACCATGGCCTGGATCAGGCGTCCCTTGGTTTCTAAAATGACATCACTGCTCCTCAGCACTCTGGATAGGTCCCTGACAGTAGACTTCCCAATGCAATTTGTCTTTTGATTCCCTACTGCTGGTTCCAAGAGTGTTGATTGTGGAGGTCAGCAAGCTGAAATTGTTAACAACCTCGATTTAATCTCCATTTATTATGGTGAAGTCAATTGGCCCAGTGGTTAAGAATCTTTGTATTCTGGATGTTAAGCATCAGGTACACAATATTAAGAGCATGAATTAGGCAGAACAATAACAGTCAAAGAGAAAAAAGATTCAAAGGATATTTAAAAATGGCAACAGATTTATAGCAATGCTTCTCGAACTATCTGTGGTGAAAGGCTGACTGTTACGGAAAACTTATTTTGTTATTGTTGAGTATCATGAGTGGAACTGATCCAGAGTTGACCATCCAGGTTTTTAGAGGCAGTAAATCCACAGGAGGAGAGTGACCACCATTCTCCCAAAGAACAGCTCTTGAATTCAAACCACATTTATTTGTGTTGGTGGCACATTTCTAATTTTACTAAGTCACCAGAGCTCCTTAATGGAACAATAGTTTTGTAAAATGACAGACAAATGAATTAATAAAACCTCATTGCCTCTGTAGTAGAATCCTGTTCATATTATTCTTCCATAAAAGCTGTGCTGCCATCCCAAAAGTATGCAGTTTGAATCTAACACTACTAGATTCAAAAGACATGAAGTAACCCTGGTTTCTGGACTAATTGTGATTTGCTAGATACTGTTCTTGTCTGTTGTTGTCAGAAATGACTTAAAGCTGGCCCTCTAGTGGATTTTTCAGAGGCAGAAAATTGCATGGGAGGAAAATGCCTAGCCTTTTCTCACAGAGCAGCTGGTGGATTCGAACTCTGTGCCTTTGGTATGGAAGTGTAGCTCCTCACCAGTTAAGTTAGGGAAGGTATTACTGTAGAATATGGATTTTTAGGCAGACTCAATGAGGGAAATAATGAGAAAACTGTCCTAGAAATACAAGACATTTTCTATACAGGGTTTTCCCATCATCTTTATTTTACTATAATAGAGCTTGAAAAAAGAGGCCAGGTATTACTAATTTAGAAACTGCCTAACATTTAGAGAAAACAATGTCCAAGGCTAAATCATTTAAATATTCTTAAATATGAATTATTCAACATCAACTGCAACCAATTATAATAATGATACATAATTTCTAGCTCCTCATATTGATATAAATTTTCTTTTTGACATGCAAACTCACACAATATATCCATTCTACTGAATAAACATCCTTGCTGGTGAGCTCACAGTGATTTTAATTGTCCTTATGTTCTTTAAATTTGTGACATAAATCTTGGGTCACCAGCTGGAGACAAAGAATGATTCTATGTGACGTGACATTAGAGATTGATGACGCTTGATTGGACAAGTAGAAGCCCATCTTTTTAGTAATGGGGAAGATCAGAGCTCCCAATGGATGTAAGAAATTTAAATCAGAGACTTAATAAACAGATAAAGTCAAGGCAGTACTGTCAGATAATTAAGGAAGAAGAAAGGCTCTGACAATGGGAACAAATCTGCAGCTAATGGCAGAGATGGCTTCTGATGATATAATAACTCATTTAATTATGATATTCTACTTAAGTCACTGGATGCCCTAAGTGACATTCTAAAAGAACAGCAGTATCAACAATACACAGTTTAGAGTCCACATTTGATAATTCAGGTGATGTTTGTATGTGATGATATCTTTACTAAGGAGATTTAATTCGTTAACTGCAAAGATGATGAAAACTTAATCTATAAAACTTTAGTTAAGTCCTAGATAAACAGAATCCTTTATCAAGGTCTGGCAAATATAAGAGTTCTAAATGTAAAGATTCATTTACTTTTAATAAAATAAAAAGGGAAATTAATTAAAAATTAAAAAGTTAAAATATGCTTTGACTTACCCAAAAGGATCGCCAACCACAAGAAATGCAACATCACTAAGGTCAGCATCTTTTAAAATATTATCCGCTGCTTGTTCTACTTCTTCTCTATCAGCAAGAATCAGTTTTCTTCCATAAAAATCCTCCTGTAGATTTAAGTCCAAAATCCAAATGAGAGACAGCAGGTGACCATTTCAACGCACACAAAACAATCTTTGTCTGAGACTGCCACAAATTCTGGCAAGCTTCCAAACACAAATCATTGAATACAACTCATCAATGAGCTGGCACTCTGTATCAGGCTGCAATTAAACTCTGTCTTTGGGGCTATCTTAATATCCCAAGAGAAGGCAGACTTCTTAACATCTGAGTCTTTTTGCATTTTAAATTTCTTTCTAAATTTGGTTCTAACAGACCAGGCAAAACTCAGTAGGATGAACTGTGAATATATATAAGCCTTTCTTCAGAAGAATACAAAACACTAACTATAGGAAGGGTTTTATTAATCTTGCTATGGGAAAAATCGATGGGACCTTGACTAACACAAAAGACAGCTGCATTGGAAAAGAAAATAAAAATTTAGTTGTTTATGAGGCTACTAGGTATGCCTGTATAATGGCAGGAAAAAACAATTTAAAACTGAATACCTAGGTTTTGCCATAAAAGCAGTACTACAGGGAGGAAAAAAAAAATTCCAAATAATACAAAAAAGTCTCCATTAAAAACTGCTTTGTGAATTAATCCTCTAAAATTCAAATCCAGAGAACCAATTCAGCTGGCCAACTTAACTGGCATGACAGCATATAAGAAAGGACAGAGGAAGTTAATATGTCAGTAGTTATAAGCTATTATGGAGATCATGAATATTATAACGTATTTCCTATACAGTAATCTGCAACTGACTAACAGTGAGATGGGGAGGATGGTGCAGGATAGGGCAAAGCTGGCACCTGGTGTTCCTAGGGTCGCTGAGTCACAGTCGATCTGAAGGCACTTAACAACAAAAGGAGATGCAGAAATACCTTTTCCCCCCACAGATTCTGTTAGACTCATTTAAAGTTTTAAGAATCACTATTGTGGAAGAAGATCTGGTCCTCAGTAATATTTGTCAAAAAATGAATAAATAATTAAGTATCCAAAGATAAAGGGTATGGTTACAACTTTGCTAATTATTTCCTAATAATTAATGAGAACTTTTGGTTTCTATACATATCATGTCCTTGCATAACATGTCTGACCTCTCATCATTCGTGTTCAATGTAAGCAAATCTATTTTTGAGATAATCTCAAAATCCTGGTAGGATATATTCCAGACTGTACTTGAGCTTCTGTGGACTTGTTTTCATTTTTTTCAGTATTAATTTGGACTTACATATGAGCAACTCATGGTCTTTTCCTTAGTAAGCCCTTGGCCTTGTTCTAACTGATGCTACTGATCATCTCCAATGTCTCTTTCCAGAGGTAAATTCATTTTATTCCTGTGTATTCCATTCTCTCCTCCTCTGTGGGACATACTGGGGCTCCTGATGCTAATTAAGGGCTCAAAAGTTACAGTGAGACTGGAGTCTGAAAATCAAAAAGGCCAAACTCACTCAGCATTTCTTAAGCTAAAGGAAATAAAGAACAAATTCAAGCCACAAGTTCCAATGTTTAAGGATGTTATGGGCAGTACACTGAATGATTTAAGAAGAATTAAAAGAAGATGGAAGGAATATAAAAAGTCACTGTGCCAAAAAGAATTGTCTGACACAGGAGAATTTCAAGAAACAACAAATGATCAAGAGGCAATGGTGATAGAGGAAATTCAGACTGCTCTGAAGGATTTGGCAAAAAATAAAGCCCCAGAATTGATGGAATATCAATTGACATATTTCAACAAAACAGATGCTGTCCTGGATGTGCTCACCAGGTTTCCTGGCCAACGGACTGGAAGAGAGACATATTTATTTCCATTCAAAAAAAGGTGATCCGATAAGAGTGTGGAAACTATCATACAATATCACTCAAATCACACAGAGGCAAAATCCTAAAGATTATCCCCAAACAACTGGAACAGTACTTTGACAGAGAAGTACTAGAAATACAAGCTGGGTTTAGAAGAGGCTACGGTACTAGACATTATTGCCAATGTAACATGTATCTTGGCAGAAAACAAAGAGTATCAAAGGGATATTTATCTGTTTCATTGACTATGCAAAGGCATTTGACTGTGTGGATCACAACAAATTGTGGTTAACCTTGAGGACAATGGAAATCCCAGACCACTTCACTGTGCTTATGTGAAACTAGTACTTGAACCAGGAAGCAATCCTCAGAACAGAGCAGAGAAACACTGCATGGTTCAAAATCAGAAAGGTAGTGCGTCAAGGATGCATGCTGTATCCATACTTTTTCAAGCTATATGCACAACAGATCATTAGGCAGGCTGGGCTTTATGAGGAGGAAAGTGGCATCAGGATTGGAAGATGATTCATCAAATAATCTATGTAATGCAGATGACACAAAACTGAAGAAGACCTGAAGCACTTGTTGCAAAAGGTCAAGGACTAGCAGCCTTCAATATAAACTGAAGCTCAACATCAAGAACACAAAGATTATCACCACTGGGCCAACTGGAAACACCATGATGGATGGAGAAGAGACTCAGGTTGTTAATAGTTACAGCTTGCTCAGCTCCACAATCAACACTCCTGGCACCAGCAGTCAGGAAATAAAAAGATGAATTGCATTGGGAATATCTGCTGTCAGGGACCTTTCCAGAGTACTAGAGAGCAAAGATGTCAGTCTAGAGACTAAAGTGGACCTGTTCTAGGTCATGGTCGTCACAATTTCTTGCTATGCATCAGAGAGCTGGATAATGACTAAGAATGACAGAAGAAGAATCATGCCTTTGAGTTGTGGTGCTGGAGAAGAGTGAACATGCCGTGGTCTGCTAAGAAAACCAGTAAGTCTGTCTTGGAGAGGGTGAAACCAATTTTTTCTTTGGAGGCTAGGATTTTGAAACTCCATCTCACTCACTTCAGGCATGTAAAGGGGAGGGACTCATCCCTGGAGAAAGACATCCTGCTTGGAAGGGTGGAGGGACAGCACAGGGGAGGAAATACCCAGATACCCAGATGAGATGGAATGATACAGTACCTAGGGAAATGAAGATAGGTATGTCAGAGTGAGTGAGACTGCCTCAGGTCAAGTTAGGATTCAGAGGTCTTGTACAAAGAGCAGGCAACTCGATGGCACAAAACAATAATTTCACCCTTGGTTCCACAATCAATACTCTTGGAACCAGTAGGTAGGAAATCAAAAGACAAACTGGATTAGGAAAGCTTGCTGTCAATGACCTTTTCAGATTACTGAAAAGCAACAATATCAGTCTAGAGACTAAAGTTTTCCTAATCCAGTCTATGGTCTTTGCAATTACTTGCAATGCATCTGAGAGCTGCATAATGAATAAGCATGACAGAAGAAGAAATGATGCCTTTGAATTGTGGTGATGCTGGAGAAGAGTAGTGAACATGCTTCCTAGAGAACAAACAGGTCTATCCTGGAGAATGTGAAGCCAAGTTGCTCTCTGGAGGTGAGGATCTTGAAGCTCCATCTCACATACCTTGGGCATGTTGCCAAGACGGACTGGTCCTTGGAGATGGACATCATTCTTGGAAGTATGGAGGGACAATGCAGAAGAGGAAAGAAGAAATGGATTGACATAGTGACAGGAGTACTAGGGGAAAGTATATCAGAGACAGTAAGAGTGGCTTAGGATAGGACAGGGTTCAGAGGTATTGCATACAGGGTCATTATGAGTTGACGGCACATAACAACATTCCATCCTGTGAGGTCCATGTGTATAACTGCCATTTACATCATTTAGAAAGTTGTTTCCAATCAAAAGACTACTGGTCTTGTAATAAAGACCAACTTTGTTTCCAACTTTCACATCCTAATTTAGCAGTATTTATCAATACATACTGATTGCAAGTTTGGTCCTTTCAGACTGCAGAAGTCAGTAATTTCAGAAATCTTCAATTTCTTCTTTTTTGGCACCAGTGACTGGTAGGTAAGTTTGGCAGTATTTATCAATACATACTGATTGCAAGATTGGTCCTTTCAGACTGCAGAAGTCAGTAATTTCAGAAATCTTCAATTTCTTCTTTTTTGGCACCAGTGACTGGTAGGTAAGTTTGAATTTCTGCTGTTGTTATATTCTATAGAATGAAAACCAACTTATAGCTGGTTCTCCAGGGAGTTTTCAGAGGCTATAAATTGCAGGAGGAGACAGTCCATTGGTCTTCATTGCTGGCTTATGGATATTATCCTGTCACTACAGTCCTGAAATTCAGAATGGATCTTGAAATGTTCTGGTAATGAAAGTGATGCCATTCCTCTTTGCACTGCTGACCATGTAACTGTCCAATTAAAAATTGTCAATGTTGTCTATTTCAGCTCACTAATGCTTGGGGCTTTATTGACTATTCAAAAGCAATCGACAGTGTGGATAATAAGAAATTATGGAAAACATTAAGAAGAATGGGAATTTCAGAACACTTAAATGTGCTCATGCAAAACCTATACAAAACAAAGGAGCAGTTATCTGAACAGAACAAGGAAAACACTGCATGGTTTAAAAGTGAGGAAAGATGTGCAGGGTTGTATTCTTTCTTCATATATGCAGATGACACATCCTTGCTTGCAGAAAGTGAAGGCGACTTAAAGCACTCACTTTCAAAGATCAAAAGACTACAATCTTCCATATGAATTAAACCTTAACATCAGGAAAACAAAACAACTCATCAATGACCCAAAAGACTACTGTGATAGGTGGAGAAAAGACTGAAAATGTCAATGATTTCATTTTACTTGGATCCTTCAATACCCACTGTAGGAGAAGGTCAGAAATAACAACACTGGGGTACTGCACTGGGGAAATCTGCTGACATGGTTCTCACCAACGTGAAAAAGAACAAGGAAATCAACTTGAAGACTAACACATGTGATCCAACCCATGGTATTTTCAATTGTTTCAAATGCCCACAAACGCTGGACAATTAATAAGGAAGACAAAAATACTGATGTTTTTAAATTGAGGTGTTAGAGTACTGAATACACCATGGATTCCCAGAAGAACAAATCTTTTTTTGAGAAGTACAACCAGAGTACTCTTTAGTGACAAGAATAGTGGAACTTCATTTTATATAGATGGGAAATGGTATGAGATGCTAGTCTTGGAAAATGTAGGCATGCTTATGAAATGATAGAGGATCAATGGAAGACCCTCAACAAGATGGACTAACAACATGACTCTATCAATGGATTTGAGTGGAGGTCATGAAGATGGGGCAAGGCTCAGGTCTATAATTCACAGGGTCACTATGAGTCATAGTTGGTATCTAACAGAAACAATGTGTGGATATGAATCTTTATATACCTCATTTCATTTCTGACAGTTGCCAATTTTCCTAAATTCATACTTGGTATGTTCTTATAATTAAGCAATACATACAGCGATTTCTTCTCACTTGGAGTCATGCCTTATTAGTAAATAATAATCCTGAAATCTTTACTCCATGTATGTTATTAAACTCTTCTCTTCTTTGAGGAGGCAGTGCTTCATTGGAAACTTTTTCAAAAATATTGATGTTATCAAGGATTTAATTTTACTTGGATCATGGAAGTAAATCAACATTCACGGAACAAGGTGTCAAGAAGTCAAGCAAAGTATTGCACTGACAATAAAAAAATCGTCTTTAAAGTACTGAAAAGCACAGATGGCACTTTGATAACTAAGCTGTGCCTGACCCAAGCCATGATATTTTCAATTACCACAAATGTATGTGGAAGCTTAATGAATAAGATAAAAGTGGAATTGATGCATTCAAATTACAGTGTTGGGAGGAATACACAATGGGCTGCCTGATGAACAACAACAACAAATCTGTCTTTGAGGAAGTAAAGCCAAAATGCTCGCTTAGAAGAGAGTACATCAATACTCTATTTCATGCACTTTGGACATGTTATAAGGAAAGACAAGTAAGAACCCGAAGAACAACATCATGCTTAATAGAAACGCAGAGAAAAAAAAAAAAAGAATACCCTCAACAAAAAGGATATAGTGGCTAGATGAGCTCAAGAGAACAGATATTGTCAGGATAGCAGAGGACTGAACAGTGTTCCATTCTGTTGTACATGGTGTCAGTGAGTCAACTCAACAGTAACTAACAACAATAAAGTGACAAGACTCTGTTCCTCAAAATAAAAGGGGGGAAATCCTTTCCTTTTCTCTGTATATCTTCTTACATAAAATGTTTCAAAATTCCCCAATGACAGTAAGTTTTTAAGATTAAAAAATGCTCTCATTTTCCACTTTACTATGCTTATCTTAACCACTAATTTCCTATTTTACTTTGGTTTTATTAACCTAGAAAATTTCACAAATAGTTAATGCCAGAGAGTACAAATGAATGATTACTGGAAAATGAAAGAAAGCAGGGCCTTTTCTGAACAGTTTGCTTTTCTTAAAGATCAACTCACATCCGACTAGCTTTATGCTAGTCCACCTTATATTTCATTTTTAACAACCCTACATTCTCCTCAATGACTCTACCATATATTATTCCATTACTTTTCCTGATGCCCCCCAAAAATTCATTGACTAATTAAAATAACAGAATAGTTACTAAAAATCTCCTTTAAAGAGAAACACACCACCACAGAGAAAACATGTTCAATAAAATTAAATGGTTCTCTTGGGAAAAATGTTTCTAAAAACAAAGACAAAGTTTCCTGATAATCTAGGGTTATCCTGATAAACTAGTACTTAGTGACACTGTGGACCAAGTTCAATTCCAGGTTGTTGTTGTTGTTGTTATGTGCCATCGAGTCGCTTGCGACTGGCACAGGACAGAGCAGAGTTTAGGGCTGTTGTACATAGGGTGGCTATGAGTAGCAGGGGACTCAATGGCACATAACAACAACAACAATGATGTCAGCTTGAAGACTAAGGTCTGCCAGATTCAGGCCATTGTCTTTTCAATCATTTGATGTGTGTGCATCTGAAAGGTAAACAGTGAATAAGAATGACAAAAGGAGAACTGCTGTCTTTAAGCTGTGGTGTTGGGTGAGAGTACTTAACATCCCATCCATTGCCAGAAGATCAAGTGGATATGTCTTGGAGGAAGTGCATCAAGAGTGCTTCTTGGAGGCAGAATGACAAAGATACATCTAACCTACTTTGGGCATGTTTTTAAGAGAATTTGTTCCACAGAGAGGGACATCAGGCTTGGAAAAGTGACAGGTAGGCTAAGGAGAGGAACAGACTTCACCAGGGTATTGACACAGTGATGTGAGAAATGATGAGGATGGCACATGGTAGGGTTCGAATCTGTTGTTCATCGAGTCACTATGAGTTGTACTCAACTTGATGACACCTAACAACAACAGCAACAGATATATTTTGTGGAGCTTTTTCTCTACCCCTGACAGACAATAGTGTGAATTCCTAAGTAATGGGGTCCTTTAAAGTTTTTTGTTTGTTTTGTTTATATTGCATG
>NW_006399770.1:15167116-15177298 GCF_000299155.1 Elephantulus edwardii
AGTCAACAGTCTTGGCACCAGCAGCCAGGAAATTAAAAGGCGCATTACCATGGGAAAGTCTGCTGTTAGGGGCCTCTCCAAAGTACTGAAGAGCAATGGTGTCTCTCTGGAGACTGAGATACGTTTGATACCGGCCATGGTCTTCACAATCACTTGTTATGCATCAGAGAGTTGGACAATGGCCAAAGAGGATAGAAGGAGAATTGATGCCTTTGAGCTGTGGTGCTAGAGAAGAGTACTGAGAATACCATGAACTGCTAGGAAAACAGATTCAATTCCAGGTTAGATAAAGATAATAATATCTTCTTGATAGAAGTCCTGATGGACTAACAGTTAAGTGCTTGGCTGCTAACCGAAAGGCTGACAATTTGAACACAAGAAAGACACTCTGGTACAAAAAGCTTCCTAATCTGCTTCCATAAATGTGAAAGCCTAGGGAACCCTATGAGGGAATTTACTCACAGGGGAACTTCAATAGGTCAGAGCTCTGGTGGCCTCAGAGATGACTGAATAGCATACAACGACACAGAACAAGTAATGAAAGACTAGTATTACAGACTTTTTCTATATTCATCCATTTATTTATTCACTCACTGACTAATATATGCATATCTCCCTTGCCAAATTCTATGCTTAATGTTAAGAGACAGTGGAGAAGAACACAAGTAAGTTCTCTGCCTTTAGGGTGCATCCTCCCTAGTAAGGTATTCTCTACCATATATAGGCGAGGCAGTGATACTAGGGATGTTATAGCTAATATTAGATGGATCTTGGCTGAAAGCAGAGAGTACCAGAGGAATGTTTGTGTTTCTTTGACTATGCAAAGGCATTTGACTGTGTGGATCACAACAAACTGTGGCTGACTCTGAGAAGACCAGGAATCACAGAATACTTAATTGTGCTTATGCGAAACCTATACTTGGACCAGGAGGCAGTCATAAGAACAGAGCAATGAGACACCTCATGGTTCAAAATTGGGAAGGGTGTACTCCAGGAATGCATTCTATCTCCAAACCTTTTCAATCTATATGCAGAACAGATCATCCAGGAGCCTGGGTTTTATGAGGAAAAATGTGACATTCAGGGTTGGAGGAAGATTCATCAAGAACCTATGTTATGCAGATGACACAACCATGCTTGCTGAAACTGAGGAGGACCTGAAGTGCTTGCAGCAGAAGATCAAGGACTGCAGCCTTCAATATGCTGCGTTGAGGCTCAATATCAAGAAAACAAAGATTCTAACCACTGGGCCAATAGGCAGAATCATGATGGATGGGGAAGAGATTTAGATTAACAGCTTTAGTTTGTTTGGCTCCATATCAACAACAATCAACACTCTTGGTACCAGCAGCCAGTAACTCAAGAGAAGAATTGCACTGGGAAAGTCAGATGTCAGGGACCTCACCACAGTACTAAAGAGCAATGACGTCAGTCTGGAGACTAAGTGCGCCTGATCCAGGCCATAGTCTTCACAATTACTTGTTATGCATCAGAAAGATAGATAATGACTAGGGATGATGGAAAGAAAACTGATGCATTTGAGCTGTGGAGCTGGAGAATAGTGTTGAATATACCATGGACTGCTAAGAGAACAAAGAGGTTCACCCTAGAGAGGGTGAAATGAGCCTGCTCCTTGGAGGCAAGGATTCTGAGGCTTTGTCTGACATATTTTGGACATGTTGCAAGGCGGGACCAGTCCTTAGAGAGGGACATCATGTTTGGAAGGGTGAAGGGACGGAAAAAAAGAAAAAGGCCAGTGATGAGGTGAATTGATACAGTGGCTGGGGTAATGAGGGTAGGTGTGTCAGAGACAGTAAAGTTGACACAGGAGAGAGCAGGTTTCAAGGCTCGCTGTAAGTTGCAAGTGACTCAACGGCACGTAACAACACAACATCTGTGTGAGTTATAGAACTCTCAATCCCATTCAAGGGTGATGGAATAAAACTTAAAAGAATTATTTAGCAAATGATTTTTCTTAATATGTATCCAAAATAAAAGTCTTTGTACATTATTAGTTCTAAATATGAAACCCCACACTAAAGAAAATAAAGCACATTTATTCTTGCTTTAACTTAGCTGTTTTTGTATATGGGAACAGGGTAAAGACTAAAATGAAAAAGTATTTTCTGGTACTTCTAGAATGGTATATAAGAAATTATATACCATTATAAATATACTATTATATAATATATAATAAATATAATTATTACTTATAATTTTATTATAATTAGCTCCAGGAAGAAATGAGACAGAAACTTTGCAATATCCATTCCTCTAGGTAGTACTTTTTAAATTTCAAACTACTTGATATATTTATTACAAATCAAAAAGTAGCAGAGTAGATGTTTAAAGTACTAGACACAAAGTAGCACACAAAAATCTTAAAAACAAAACACCAAAAAACAACATAACAAAGAACTTCAAAACAGCATATAAAGGAAAAGTTAAGAAAAAAAGGGAGTTTACAGGAAGGAAAAGGGAAAAGTTAAAAATGAGACTAAAATCAAAGAATGGTAAAAAGCAGTTTCAAAGACTGGTCAACCAAGTCAAGATATGAGGGGAAACGTTGTGTACTCAAAAAGGTCATCTGGAATTCTCACCTGCAGTTAGGCATCATTGAGTGGAGCAACTCTATGAATATGTGAACCCTGCCCTATCCTGTGCCACGCTCATCATCTCTGCTGCCACACTAGAGCCCACTGTTAGTCACTGTGTCAATCCATCTCATTGAGGACCTTCCCCTCCTTTTACTGATCTTCCACTTATCTGAACATAAAGATTTTCTCCAAGGACTGGTCACTCCTAACCACATGCCCAAAGTATGTGAGACCAAGTTTCACCATCCTCCCACCTCTACGGAGCATCCTAGCTGTACTTTCTCCAAGACATATTTGTTCTCTTGGCAGTCCCTGGGCTATTTAGTGTTTTTCTACAGCACCAAACTCAAAGACATTGACTCTTCTTCTGTAGGCTTTATTCACTATGCAACTCTCAGATGCACTGTAAGAAATGGAAAAGATCATGGCTTGGACCAGGCAAATCTTAGTATTTAAATGGTAATTCTTACTCTTCAGTACTTTGGAGAGGTCTCTGAATACAAAACTTCCCAACGCAACACATCTTTTCATTTCCTGACTGCTGATACCAAGGTTGTTGATTGTGGTTCTTAGTGATGAAGTAACTGACAATTTCCAACTTCTCTCCATTTACATATTGCCTATTGGCCCAGTGGTAAGGGTTTCTGTTTTCTTAGTATTGAGATGTGTTCTATACTGAAGGCTGTAGTCCTTGATCTTTCGTGGCAAGCACTTTAAGTTCTTGTTTTTTAGCAAGTAAGGTTACGTCATCTGCATAAAGCAGATCCTGATGCCACATTCTTCTTAATAAAATACAGCGTCTCAAATGATGTGTTCGTCATAGAGATTAAACAAGTATGGAGAAAGGATACAGCCTTGATGCACACCTTTTTTGTTTTAAACTATACGGTGTTCAATTGCTCTGTTCAGACAGCAGCTCCCTGGGCTAGGTATAGGTTTCACATGAGCACAAATTAAGTGTTCTGAGATTCCCATTCTTCTTAATGTCATCCTCAATTTGTTCTGATCCCTACAGTTAAATTCCTTTGTATAGTCCATAAAACACAAGGAGACGTCTTTCTGGGACTCTTGCTTTCAGTCAAGATTCATCTAACATCAACAATGATATCCCTGGTGTTACGGTCTCTTCTAAATCCAATCTGAATCTCTCTGTTAGATAGATGATTGCTAAACAGAGAACTATTTCAGTGGAATGGAAGTTAGCCTGCAGGGACCCTGAAACTCGAATGGAGGTTAGGGCATTGAAAGGAAAATTGTTTTCCAAAAGGCTTTAGATAAGGAACAGGAGAAAGCACTATAGGAAAGGAGAATTTTCATAACAGGCAATACACTGAATATCATTTTCAGCTGAGGGGAGGATGTTAATCTAGGCTGAACTTAATAAAAGATAAATAATTTATGCAAATGAGGTTCCAGAGGAAGAGGGAAAAGGAATAAATTAAAAACAAGCAAGCAAAAATCAAATGGAGGCAGTCCTGAACAGGAAGAGGACTTCATCTTATAGCCCTTTTTCTAAGACTGGAAGATACTTAGATTCAGATTTTGGTTAAAGACAGATGGTAAATTAATAAAAGTCTTAGCTGCTGGCTACATTTTTTATAGTGTGAAATGAAGTCCTCTGAACTCTTAATCTGACTCTCCCAACTCAGGCCAAAGAAATATAATCTAGAGATCAAGGAAACAGAACACACTAGTATCAAGGAAGAATAGTCTAGAAAAGGGAAGGGCAGACATACCAGAGAAAAGAGTTATTCAATGAAGCACTCACACTTTTGCACACAATTATTCTATTTATCCCCTTCCCACTTTAAGTTCAATAATCTTAAGTTTAATAATAATTGTTTCTGTTCTCCTTACCAAATTTTCTAACAAAAATTTTAACAACGCACTTACATTCAGCTCAATCTAAGGTGAAACATGGCTTTAAGAACTTGATGCTTTAAATTAATTTCATCTTCACTACAATCTATGAGACAGATGCTATTTTTTAATCCTCATTTCATAAATAACAAACAGAACCACAGAAAAGTTAAGTGACTGTCTAAGCTTACAGAGCTAGCTGATTGCAAAACTTCACACATACTGCAAAAGGGGTATCTCTCTATTATACAACTATCTATTTTATGCAGGACAAATTTCTTAACCTCTCTAGGCCTGTAAAATGGAAAAATTTACAGAGAAAAAAATCATAATAAATCAACATATTAAGTATTTAAAATACTTTAAAGTAAAAATGTTTAATAAGTATTTAAAATAGCACAAATTTTATAAATATTAGCAGTTTTTATTGTGGAGAAACATAATTTAGCATCTAACAAAAAAATTATTCAACTGTAGTGAAGTTGGGCCCATCCCTGTTCTTGTACAATTAGTATTACAGTATTTTTTGGGGGGGCCGGGGAGAGACTACTTAAAAATATTATAGCAAAAACTACTACACTTGCATATTGGCTAGCACTTAAAATCTACATTTTCACAAATGTGACCTTAATTTTAAATAAGCCTACATTGTGGGCATTATATTAATTTTCCAAATGTAAAAGAGATTCAGAGATGTTTGGAAATATGCTTAACAAGTACCATTAATGAACACGTTTGTGCCAGAAGTCAGGCTAAGAATCAAGAGAGCAGGTACTTTTATACAGATTTTGCACCTTAAAAAATTAAAGTTAAGGAACCCGTCCAAGATACCTACCTAACATGTGGCAGAACTTTCAAACCATGTCCAAACTTTGCTTTATGTTTTGCTCTAGCACCTTTTAAAACTGATTTGCAACTTAGCTCTATTGTCTTAATGTGATTTTTAATTATGTTCTAGTTTTTCTTGATCACTGGTTAGGTAAACATTTTCATCATTTTGAATGTAAATATTTTGACTCTATCCTAAAAGTCATGAAAATCAGTCTGTTAACTCTATTGATCAAAGCTAGGCAAAAGGTGCAAAGGTGGTTTCCAAGGGAGGCCAATTCAGATAGAAATTTTTAATATTTATAAAATGTTAAGTTACTTTGAAACCTTTCAAATTCTCCAGAGTTAGCCTCAGAGACCAAAACACTTGAAGTTTTTTACACCTATTTGGAAGTTCCTCATATAAACAATTTTAAAATCTCCCCTCCTTTCATCTTGATAACATGTCCACAATATCTTTTAAAAATGGTCTAAAGGGAGTGTGACAATGAACTTGACCCTTTTTCCAAGAGGTATGAAGTTCTTAATGAAGGAGGTCTGGTGGTGTAGTTTGTAGGAAGCAGCACTGCTAATCAAAGGCAGTTGGAATCCACTAGGGGTTCTTTAGGAGAAAGATGTGCAGTCTCCTCTGTGATTTACAGTCTTGGAAACCCTATGGAGATCACTAGGGGTCAACCAGTTTAATGAGCATGATACTCTTTTAACAAATCCTACAGCTACTTACTGTCTATGCTCAATAAATACAATTGTATGGATGTAAACTCTATTGGAAGAGAGCTACCGAAAGGTAAAACTCTCTCTGGATATGGCACAGAAAGATTACCATCCTCTATGGAATTACTTCAAAAGGGGAGGCTTTCAGCTTAGTTTCTGCATACATAACCAACTCATTAAGACTGTGTCAGTACCTCATTAGCACTCAGAAAGGAGTTCTTGACTATTTAATGAAATGAGGGATTTTCAAAGTATTCCCTAGAGTATGCAATAACTTTTTCCTTTCCTATTTACTGAAAAAAGTCACACATTAGAATTGTAAAGCAAGACCAAAAAAAATCTTTTCCTTTCCAAGACACTTGGTTAAAATATGATTTCGACTGTTGTACTCGTCACATATCTAATGAGCAGAGATGTTTTAAAAACAAAGCAGAGGTGAAAATACTATCCAAATATTTGCAGTAAAAAGCAGATGTTTGCTTCCTTTCCATAAAACTGGGGAAGCTTAAGCACCTACCAGGGCTTCCTTCCCTACACTCAGAACCGAGGTGTAGGCCTCCAGATACACTCGATTGCAACGCTTTACCACCTCCAGGCCCTTGACTGTGATGTCCTTGGCATCTCCCAGGCCCAAGCCGACCAGGTAAAGCATTTCAAATTCCAGAAGGGAGACTGCAGGACGAAGTGAACAAGAAAGACAAGTGTCAGCTGCACCAAGGAAGCCTAAAATCTAGCTGTCGACCTTACACTAGCCATGAATCTATTGATGAAAGCCAAAGTAAAGGAGGGACAGCTATTTTTGGTGAGGTTTAGAACTTTTCACTTCTCTTAAGTTAGGAATGGAATAAATGTGTCTTACAACTCCTACTCCACTCTCTCTCCTAGTACCCAAACTTGGAAGCAACAATTTACCCGGAGAAAGAATCGCAGCTAGTTCCCTGTGGGTACCACACTCCTAAATGCGTTCTTCTAACGTTGCAGCCGCAGCGACAGAGGAACCACACAGAGAAGACACCCACGCCACCGGCTTCACATACATTGCCGCAAAACACCGACGCCTTTACAGCATTTTACGACTCTCGGGAGGGAGGAGCGAGCGTGCTACGAGGTTTGGAAGGAAGTCTCAGGCTCCTGCCTCCAGGTTTAGTGATCTGGGCTCGAGATGGGGAAGTTGAAAGGTTCGTCCAAGGACCCGAAAGCGCACAATACCCGCTGCCCGTGGTTTAAACAGCGCTATCCCGGGGCTAAGTAAGAGAAGCCATCCAGGATGAGCCTTGCAGGGAGGTTGACGGGTGGAAGAGAAGGAGCGGCTAGTGCGGGCCCCACTCGATCATCTGGGCGTGACAAGTAGGACCTCTCATTCCCTCTGATGTAGCGACTCCTGAGTACAAGAGCTCTGAACCCTGCTATATCTGCCAGACTCATTGTCTCCGACATCCTTAATCCCATTGCCTCTGCAATTTCTCCATTCCCTCCATCTCAATGGGCTGGAATTTTGGCTGTCCATCACCTTGGTGAGCTGTCAAATTGGTAAACCCAGCGGTGAACGTGGTTCTGTTTATTTATTCCCAAAAGCTTATTCCGGAGTGCCCCAGTGGGAATGACTACGATCTGTCTCAGTCATCTCCTGTATAAGGAAGCTCCGAATTACTTGTGCCTCAAGACATGCGACCTTTAGGAGTGCTCGGGTTTCAGAACTATAGAAGAAGTACTTCTATAGGGGGAATTCTTAAAATGTGGTTAGTTGTATATAGTTCCAGTATCATAAAGGTTTGTTTTTTACCGAAAATAGTCTTCGTACGGTCATTAGTGACCTCATCCAAGTTAAAAAAATAAAACAAAAAAAAAAAAAACAATGGCCTTGCTTATCTTCATGATTTTAGAATTTTCCCGTTCCTACAATATCTTGAGTCTTTCTTGCCCAACAGCTTCCTTTAAAACTCACAATTCATTGCTATTGAATCACAACCAACTCATAGCTGGTTTTCAGTATCTGTAAATCCCACGGCAGGAGATTACCCACATCTCCTTATGGACTAAGCCACTAGAGCTCCACCAGTTTTCTTCTTGTTTTTATATGACTTAAAGGAACCTATGAACAACAGACCTGAACACTGTCATATCCTGTGCCATCCTCATCATCTCCAACACACTCAATCCAGCCCATTGCTGCAGTCATTGTGTCAATCCATCTTATTGAAAGTGTCCTCTGCTTCACTGACACTTATGTTTCTATGCATTATATCCTTTTCCAAAGAACAGCCTTAGCTAGTAACATGTCCAAAGTATGAGAGACAAAGCTTCATCATCTTTGTCTCCAAGGAGAACTCTTTCAACCTTCTCCAAAACAGATCTGATTATTCTTTTGGGTATTCTGTACTCTCTCCAGCTCCAAAACTCAAAGGCATCAATTCTGATGTCATCCTTGTTCATCATCCAGCTCTCTGATGGATAACAGGAACTTGGGAAGACCATGGCCTGCACCTTAGTCTTCAAACTGACATCATTGCTCCTCAGTGATTTAGAGAGATCCTTGATGGTGGACTTGACCACCACATTACCTCTCTAGATTTCTGGACTGCTGATTCTGAGGATACTGATTGTTGACCCAAGCAATTGCAGTGTTGACTGCTGGCCTGTGGTGAAGACCTCCAGGTTATATCCACGCTTGGTGGTTTTCACTCTGAGCAGCCTGTGACTGATTCTATTACCACTCTCATTACCTTGGTCCGTTCCTCACACTAGATAAGAGAGTTAAATGAAGCAGGAGTGGTAACCATTTCCTAAACAACATGCCTCTGGAAACTCTATGAACTTTGATAAATGTCAATAGTTATAGAAAGGCTTCAGGCCTTTTGTTCATAGGGTCGCTATAAGTCGTGCTCAACTTGAAGGCAATCAACAACTACAAAATGAATCCTGGATCTAAATGTAAAACACAAATTTCTGAGAATAAAACACAGGTTTGTAATGTATTTGTGACATTGTCCAGACAAAGATTTCTTAGGTGGCACATGAAAAACATGATGCATAAAAGAAAAATATTTTAAAAAATAAAATAAAAATCATTATTTTGCTGTAAAACAAGGAAGTATGCTGTTCAAAAAAACAGTATAAAGAGGATGAAGAGAGCACACTCTGGAAGAAAATATTTGCAAATATATATCTAATAAATAGCTTGTATCTAATGTACGTGGATACATATGCATACACCTGCTGACAAACTGCTAACAAATTGGTTCTGACTCAAAGTTGGCCTTTATCCCATTCCAAGGCTGTGAATCCCTATACCCATCAGCTCTTGGTGTATTCAACCACCAGAGACACACAACCTTTTCAATTAGAAACACAACTAGTTTTTTTTTTCTTTTTCTACATTCAGTAGACCAAGAGCGCAGAGTCTGATTTGTCCTATGAAGGCTGTCAATTATAGAAATGTTAGTATTAAGTTCCTGACTGGTTTGACGTAACTGCCAATAGAAAGTGGTCACTGGCACCCTGGTCCAAGTGACACTCAGAGCAAGGTACAGGTTCAAGTATTCTTTCTCTCTTGTAGCTAGTTGCCATGTTTCCCTTACATTCAGCCTTTACTCAGGGTACAGACACACTTGACTAGGACACAATATGAAAATGTCACTCTTCTACTCCAAATATTTTTGGGTCAAGAGAAAGTTCAGTTATTGAAATATCATGCACGATTTCCCGTATTATGGCCAATTCTTGTTTCTCCAGCTTTATCTCTCTCCAAGCCATGTGTTAAGATTTTCCTCCATCAGTCTTAAACAGCTAACAAGGAGCTTTAGTGATATAGTTGTTGTTGTTGACTGTTGTCGACTTGAGTGCAACTCATAGAGACTATGAACAAAAGACCTAATGCTTTTCCATAACTATTGTCGTTTCTCCAAGTTCATAGAGTTTCCATAGGCAATATGGTTTAGGAAGTGCATGTCACTCCTGCTTCCAAACCTTTTTTACAACTGGGAGCTCCACCAAACACTGTCTGCACTGGGAAACCATTATGGCATTTGACACCCCAATGGCAGAAGGTTAAGCATCACAGCAAACCGAGATTACCTCAATACAGCAAATTGACAAAGAGTGACGTAAAAAGCAGAAGTATGTAATTCCAAATATAATAGCACTAGTTGCACTTGTTGTTGTTGTTGTTATGTGCCGTCGAGTC
>NW_006399770.1:15179438-15180052 GCF_000299155.1 Elephantulus edwardii
TCTTTGGGGAAAAAAGTTCTTTCATTGTTATACTAGTCCCCACCCCCACCCCAGACCACTTTACTATGCATCTCTTATTCTGGACTCTTGTCATGCTAATAATACCTAGACATATATTCCTTTTATACAGTTCTCTCACTCATCTGTTTCAATGCCATGTACATTATTTAACCCCTCTTTTCTTAGTTCCCCCCCAATCCCCATGCCAATTCTATTTTATAACACTGGCATTCTACTGTATTTGTCTTTTTGTGACTGAGATATTTCACTCAGCATGGTTCAAAATTAGGAAGGGTGTACTCCAGGAATGTGGCCTATCTCCATATCTTTTCAATCTTTATGCAGAACGATTATCTGGGAGGCTGTGCTGTATGAGGAGAAATGTGACATCAGGATTGGAGGTAGACTCATCAACAATCTGCATTATGCAGATGACACAACCTTGCTGAAACTGAGGAGGACCTGGAGCACTTGCTGCGGGAGGTCAGGGACTGCAGCCTTCAGTATGGATTGAGGCTCAACATCAAGAATACAGATTCTCACCACTGAGCCGATTGGCAGCATCATGATGGATGGTGAAGAAATTGAAATTGTTCACAGTTTTAGTTCGCTTG
>NW_006399770.1:15183337-15184369 GCF_000299155.1 Elephantulus edwardii
TTTTGTGAGAGAAGGATGAGCAATCTCTTCCCGTGTTATTAACTGCCTCCGAAAACCCACTGGAGGGTCAGCTATGGGTTGGTTCCAACTCGTCAGCCTCGATGCCCACGCTGTCCAGGATCTTCTTGATGTCCTTGGCGCTGGGAGAGGAATTGCCCCCAAGGGTGGCCAGGAGATAGGAGGCTACGTAAAGCATCTCGGCGGTGACGGCGGACAGGCCTCCTGCGTACGACCTCAGCGGCGACAGGGACGGAAAGCGAAATATAAAGTATTATTAAACTCTTATTGTACATTGGTTTTTCCTTCAACCAATTTACCTGTTAATTACTACCCCCTTTATCTTCCCTTCTCATCCCTGCTAATCTTGCAAGATTGATTGTATGTATAATCTTTTGCTTAGGTTTTTGTGTTAATGATATACCATAGTTGTCCTTTATCACCGACTTATGTCACTCAGCATAATTCACTCCAGATTAATCCATGTTGTACAACATTTCAGAAATTTTTTTATCAACAACAGCAATTTTTTAATCAACAACAGCAAAGATTGTAAAAAGAGCAGAGAATCTCATATCTTTACTATTACCAACTCCACAATGGGGAATGCTCCCCATTAACAATGTCAGTAACACAAAACAAATTTCCATGAGGTCTGAAATGTTCCCCACACTCCCACACCTCCTTCTACTCATCCCAGCAACAGTCTTACTGCTTTACTGTGTCCAAAATCTATTGCAATAGTGCACAGAACTCACAGAACCATGTTAACGAAGTTGTTATTATGGTTGTTCTTGTTATGTACCATCAGGTTGCTTGCAACTCATAGCAACCCTACATACAACAGCACTAAACCCTGTTCCATCCAATGCCAATTGCACTGCCTCTGACACACCCATCCCGATTACACTAGTCACTGAATCAATCCACCTCATAGAGGGTCTTCCCCTCTTGCACCATCGCTCCACCCTCCCAAGCATGATGTCCCTCTCCAAGAACCTGTCCTTCCTTACAACATGTCCAAAGTATGTCAGA